>NC_092323.1:334375-668750 GCF_036785885.1 Coffea arabica | reverse complement strand
AGACAAGCTGTCAAGGTATTCATTCGCGAAGCAATTACAATATACTATTGGTGTTTTGAGTTTTGACATCATTTATCCTTAGAAGATTTTATGTGGCTGTCATAATTGTGACCACATCTAATTGCATAACTTGATATTCGGTTTGATCATGGAAAATATAATCCATATCCTGCGTCTGTGTGAGTGTTCTGATATCTTGTTTTCATCTTGTTTCCATGGTTAATTGAAGAAGTCTCACTTTATTCCTTGGCCCATCATATTTGGAGTTTTGAATGTGGAGATCTCTTTACTAGCCTAAGTTGGTTCTTGAGCAAACGGGGCTGTATTTAAATTTGTTTGCTGTGTTTGATGGAAATGCTTGTGGCTGGAACCTGAAGTTTGTTTTTCTTCTCCCCGTAGCTTTTGGGAGATATTTTGCTCGATCGTTCAAATGCTGCTGTGATGGTACGCTATGTCAGCTCAAGGGATAATCTGAGGATTTTAATGAATCTTCTGAGGGTATGTAATCTGCCTTTTGATGAAAATCCACAGAATTCTACGCGTAATTCTTGCACTGAAGCCCTACTCTAAAAGACTGTGCTGCTGCAAATGAATTGATTCAGGCTCGAAAGTCCATCGTTGCATCTTACATGCTCTACATATACATATAAATTTTTTTTTTTTTTTTTTTTGGGGTAGAAATTTAAATAGTAATAGTAACATTTACATATAAGTATTCTGAAATTCTCGTTATCTAAAGTTGCTAGATTTCCCGTTTTGCAGGAGTCAAGCAAAAACATTCCTCTCGATGCATTTCATGTGTTCAAGGTGCCCCCCGCGTGAATATCTTTGTGTTTTTGAATGTGCTCTTGTTTGTGCTCCTTAATTTAACGGGTTTTGTGTTCTCTGCCCGTAGCTTTTCGTGGCCAACCAAAATAAGCCTCCTGACATAGTTAACATTCTGGTAGCCAACAGAAGCAAGATTCTACGTTTCTTCGCTGGCTTCAAGATTGATAGAGGTATGGTCACAGCATATAGGCGGCAGAGGTTGGAGAACTGAGGACTTGCGCTAATTGTCTTTTTAACCTTTGCAGAGGATGAAGCCTTTGAGGCGGACAAAGCTCAAGTCGTAAAGGAAATCTCAGAACTTGAAGCCACAGCATCCATTGGCAATTCTGGAGAATTACGAAAGCTCAAGTTTTACTGAAGCAAATTTTGTAAAGTGACCGAAGTTGCCTTTTGATTACAACAAGAAACAAATTTGTTGATGAAATTATCAAATGACAAGTGATGGTGAAAGTGTCAAGAATACAAATTGATTGTATCGAAAGAGCTGCGTGTAGCTTCCCTTCCAAGGTTTAATAAGAGCAAACCAGAAATGCGAAAATGGACGGACATTTCAAGGGGGGGGAAAAAAAAGAGGCTTATTAAATTACTTCTTCCATCTCATAAAATAAATTATCTTATAACTTTTTCTTGTCCCAGATTAATTAATTGTCAAACTACTTTTCTTTTAATGAAATTTTATCTTCATCCTTCATTCGGCCGACCGATCATTTATTCTCAACAATAATGATCAATACATCAAATAAAGGATTATACATCAAATAAAAGATATAATCCTTTTCCACTAAGGATAGAAAAGAAGTTCTCTCTCCTACTAATAATATCATCATTTTGCATGCATAAATTACACATTCTCCAAAAAATATGGAACAAAGGAAGTATTTAACAAAGAATAATAACAACAAAAAAGATAAAACATAGATTTTTTTTTCTTTTTGGCGCCTGCTTAGAGTTTTGGAAGTTTGTGAAGTACTAGTAGTAGTACATGGCACGTGACAATATTAAAAATTTTTATTGTGGATCCATTTCTTCTCTTGCATGCTTATCCTGCCGTACCTGTAGGCGGATCGGGGGGGAATGGGTAAAAGCATTAAAAGGGCAGGGTAGGGTAAACAAGTTCAACACGTGCCGGAGCCTCAGACTAGTCCGGTCGCGGAGGCTATGAGCGCAAGCGCGGGGAGATGAAAGCAGAGGCTTAGATTATTTTATTCGTCTTCATCGTCGTAAGTTTTCCATTGTACTCCAAAACTTTGAACCTTTAGTAGTTAAGGGTCCGCGGTCGTTGTTTTTGTAGCTTTTCTGTCCGTGCACCAGATGTTCGATGGAATTCCTAAGTGAGTATGTTTGTGGGGTTTAGAACCGAAGTTATCGCTAGATTGTATGTAATCTGTCTGTCTTTATTGGTATCGACAGGCAGCAAATTAGTCCATTCCCTTTTGGCTCCATATGGTTCAACATTAAGTTGAACGTAACTCTATGATGGAGCAATGCTTCTTTGGTAAATAAATTGGAATTCGTTCCTGCATTTAATTTCCAATTGACATGCATGAGTGGGATGTAATTTATGGACGATTTTTTGAATTGTCAGTGATGCAAATAAGGCTTTGTAGTAGCAATCAATCAAATGGTGTTGTGCTACCCTTCCACACCTAAGAAGTTGGTATCAACGGTGGCATGCTTCCTTGGTGGTGCTTGTCTATTTGGCTACGGGTTGCATCTGTGGCACGCCAACATTGGCCCTCAGCAAGCTCGGATTAAAGCTCGGAATGAGTTTGTCAGACAGCGTTTGAGACAGAAACATGGAAAGGAGTAGACTGCCCATATCAATATGCTCCAGTTTCCCAGTTATTCACGGCCTTCACCGCTGCTGGGAGTAATGCTACTTGTCATTGGATCACTGGCTATTCAGAAATTATGGTGGTGGTGTTTCGAACGGTTCAACTTGAAATGACTCCAGTAGAATTCACTACAAGACTCGGCTGCGTGTAGTCTCTTCAATGTAGCTTGCAGTTTGCTAGGATTTTCTATTACCTGACTCACTGAAAATAATAATAATTGTTGCCCTGATTATGAATTGACTGGATCAAAATTAATAAGATCACTCGTACAGGAAGGATTGAGAGATCAATGGTCGTAACCATCTTCCCTCTTCTCTGTGTGAGTTGTCTAAGATTGATTACACTATTCAGCATTCTGTTCACCAGGCTTTTACGAATAAGCATTGTGAGTTTTGTCATTCTCCCTCCAATTCTTTATTTTGTCTAGGATTCCCTTTTGAAGTCTTCTTTACAATCCTATATCACCCCACCAATTCTCCTATGGCAATGGAGTGCAAACTTATTTCTTATTTGTTTTTAGGGATAATTGCAGAAACCTCGCTTGAGATTTCTAATTCTAATAGTTGCATTTACATCCCCTAAGGTTTTGAAAATAGTACTAACCTCCTCTGAACTTAAAGTTTTGATAACAGATTCACCCACGCCAGAAAAAATGCCATTAAAAAAATCTTTTGAAAAGTAAGATAATAATTTTGTTCCATTTGTACTCTTTTTGTCCCTTGTGAGATTATATTAGGAAAAGAATGAAAAACATTAAAAGGTGGAAACAATTAGTGAAACTGAAGAGAATATATAAAGGCAAGGAAAACTAGTGCAGTAGCAACAATTAGAAGAAGCAACGAACATACATTCAGAAATCTGATATTGTAAAACATATAAAGTGTACATCCAATTTCAAAAACTGTCCTTTACTAAAGAAATTTTTTGTATTAAATTAAAATAATAAAGGATTGCTTATTTATTATTTTTGGATTGCCTCAAATTTTTAACAAAAAAATCTTTAGATTTTGCCTTGATTTTTGCTTTCTTTCTCCTACTACTTCATGAATGTTTAAGATAAAGTGAGGTTAACCAAAATCACCAGAACTTATTCTCTTATGGAGCCTTGTCTGGAGGTTTCTTTCCCCTACATTTTTCTTGCTTCTGCTTCTCTTCTATGCGGATAATATACAATTTAGATTGTCCTCTCAAGTGCTATTAATCACAAAATAACATTATATTGGAGCATCAATTGGCGTCATTTTGTAAGTACACTTATAGTGTCTAATCAGGCAAAAAATAATTGTGAATCTTATTTAATTACTTATTTTGAACTTGTTTATTGCTTTTTTTTTTGCCCTAAATTTGTTTACTAACAACCTTAAAATCTAAGGGTGTATAGGTAAATTCACCCTATCTTACATCAGTTATATACTCCAAATTCATGTTAGGGGAGGTCAGTGCTATTTTCAAAACCTCAAAAGAGGTGAATGCAATTGTCAGGAACCTTAGGGGAGGTTTTTACAAGTATCCCTTGCTTTTGCATGTTCCGTGTTTTGGCTCTAACATTTCCTTTTTCTCGCACGACCTCGTTGCGCCTCTATAATTTCGTAAAGGGTTTGTCTTGTAAGGAGACATTCAATAACAAAAGCAATACATGTTAACTTATAACACAAGTGAGATTCATTAAGAAAGCCTGTATGCACAAGGGATACCAATTACAATGTAAGAACCTTACATTAAATGCTAAGCTGGATATTTATATGTGGTTAGGAAGTGGTGATGTAAATTAGTCTAATCAAATCGAACACTCTAATGTTAAAACTTATTTGATTATTTTAACAAGTTCAAAATTTTATCCAAATTTAATTTTTTTTATTTGTTGAATCGAACTTAAACGAGTTTTTTATCGAGTTTGAATGTTATCAAATATAAAACGTTGCTCAAATTTAGCTTAACTAATTGGTGAACAAAACTTAAATGAGCTGGTTACCAAATCAAGTTCGATTCAAAATCAAGTTCGATTCAAATGTCAAGTAGTTTGGTTAATCTTTCATCCTTATTGGGAGGACCCTCATTAGAATAAATCTTGGGCCCCCTATTAGAATAAACCTTTTTATGAGGTACTTCTGTACACTTGTTTATTTAGTCAGAATCGCTAATTTTTATTGAACTAGACCTACCTATTTTGTACCTCAAATACACAAGCGGTCTCTTAAATCTCGAAGATGGGGGCTCCAATCGTCTAGAAAGGTTCCTATCAAAGGTTCACGGCCATAATTTGACCAAAAAATAACCTCAAATTACATTTTGTACACCAATTTTAATACCACGTGTGAGACTCGCAAAATCCTATTCTATATTTACAATGTAATGTGTGAAATTCACAAAATTTTAGTCTATATTTACAATGTGTTAAAAATAAAGTACATCCTAAATAAATGAGATTACATCCTATAGAATTGAATAAAACTGCCTGAACGGTTTTTCTGATGACCGTTTTCGACCTCTGGTCTGTCTCCTAGTCCGAACAACGTACGGGCTTCTTTTTTTCAGGTAAACACTAAACCCTCTTTTCCATTTTAATGGATTCTACGAGTTAACATTCCTATCGTACGGCAGGATACATCCACGCAACAATGAGATCCGCAGGATGTCCAGTAAAAAAGAATATTTTATGTACTAGGGACTATATTACAAATACTTATAATTCTCTCAAAAGTACACCATTGCTCGACCTCACCATAAGGATAAGGAAAATGAAAAAAAAAAAACATTTCCAACCTTCCCATAAGGATAAGAAAAAAGAAAAGAGAACATTTCCAAGAGCGACAATACCTACAGTAAAAGCATGGACATCAACCAAAAGAATAGAGCAAGGAATTAATCATACAAGTTTTTAGCGGAAAATTCTGAACTACCTCTACACTCCTTGACGGCGGCTCTAGGAGAATGTGAATCATCTCAGCAATAAGGTGAAAGCGGAAGAATGTATTATTATGATATTAGCACGGCAAAAGTCACGAGAAGAATGGCAAGACTGCTGAGGAATGTGTTTGCAACCATGGTTGGACCTTGTGCTGTGGTTGGACCTTGTGCTGTGGTCCTGTTATTGGTGCCTGCGGGAGGTCTTACCACAACATGGGGCAGAGGTGGCTCAGTCACATCATTCTCTTTCAGGACCGGCTCAGGAGCCTCAGTTGGTGGTTGAAGAGACCGATCCATAACCGAAATGAGTAAGCCAGGTTGAACTGGGAGCATGTAAGAAGGTGCCTGTTTGTATCCTAGACACCGGTTCTCTGGGACAGTCACAAGACATCAAGCACCATTAGTATACTAGTAAAAAAGCATAATGCAAGATCCATAAATCAGTTCCATGAAAACTAAAAACTTTGAATGGAAGAGAGAAAAGCATGAATTAGTTTAATATAAACAAAACTATAGTGGTTTGACATTATCTATTCCCCAGAATTATCAGATACAATGTGGGTATCGAAGCAGAAGAAACCATAATATGTTACTGGAATTGATAAGGTTCTTACTCCTGTATCGGGCTGCTGTTGCTGGGTAGTCTGTAACTAAGCCATCAATGGTCATGTTGGAGACATACGTGTTGATCTCCACATAAGGATCTGAGAAAAAGTCCCATGCCTGAGACACAAACTCGTTGCTGAACCGTTGCACATAGACTCGGAGGCCTAGTGCCCGGACCTTTGGCACTACTTTTGTTACACCAGTGAGGAATGCCTCTTCACTAGGATATACACTTCCTTTGGTTACGAGCACAGAGCTAGCAAACTTCATTATCTCCAAGATTGTTGAATTAGTTATGTCACTGATAGTTTCGTTAATCCTGTAGACCAATTCATACTTGCTCTTCTTTCCAATATTGACGAGAACAGAGCTGTCTTCAGATTCAATCAATACTTTCTTGTTGTAACTAGATTTATTCAAAGTAGTAAGAACTGCATCAACTACATCAAGCCCCTGATTTTGAGCGAGGTATGCAGCATGCTGTAGGACAAGAACCACAGAGCGAAAAATTATATAAGTCTTAAAAAACATAAAAATGGTAAAAGTGCACATGACTAAAACATTTGGAGTTCATGCCCTAAAAAATAAGTGAGCAACATATTTTGAGTTCAAAAACTAATTTAAGCATTTTCTCAGACTGTTGATTCCCCATAGCAAGTCAATCATAAAGCTAAACTGGCTGATATTTCTAGTTATGTAATTCCCTTGATAGATAAATCCAAAAGCACAGACAACATATTCTTTGAAAAGTCAACCAAAGTTAACAACTGACCATCCTTGCCATTTCAATACCCACAAGTAAACTAGACCATCCTTGCCATTTCAATACCCACAAGTAAACTAGACCAATTTAAAAGTAACTTTTATCGGTCAAGAAACTATAGCTAGCTTATTCTACACAAATTTTTAATGTTGTTCATTCTCATGGTCCAGGCACGGGACATAATAAGCCTATAGATCATTAAAGCACAACACACCAAGTAGATCTTGCCTTCATAACATGTGTGCTTCAGAAATAATATGATCAGCCAATAGTTCAACAGGATAAACCTTTTTGATACTAAGAGTTGGCTTACCGAGATCATACAGACCTTGGCTCCTCAAATTAACAACAATTGATCAGAAGTCAAATTCAAAAGTATCGTCAATATCAACCTTTTGTACATACTGAAAAAGAACTTACATCAAACAAAACTGCACCACCGAAAGAAGTAAAAAATTATTTCCCCAATAAAATGTTGGTTCAGAATACTGAAAACCACAATATCAAACTTCATACATCTCAAACTGCATATGGCTACCCAAAGATTTCGACTGCTTTTCCTCCAATCATGCAACAGATCCCAGATTTTAAAAAAATACTAGTAGTTAAAGGAACAATCTTATATCTTCTTTATTCAATTGTTCAAACTAGAATTTATGTTAACCTGATGCACAGAAAAACTCACCTTTATTCCAATCAAGACTCCAGAAACAGAAGTTGCATTGCTAGCAATGGCCAAAAAGTCCGACAGTTGCACAAAGTTCCCATCATTTTTAGCTTTTGGATTTCGGAACAATGAATAATCTGTGTCCGGGTTGTACATTGAAGCTGTAACAAGGACAAAAATTTACCTTAATGTTTGAAACAAAGATTTTTCGAGACTAATAGTGCAATTAATATCTTCACAAAAGCAACAGAGGGTGGAGTAAATATGGTAGTCTTAAAGAATTGTCCATGGCATTTTAGCAAAAACCAGTTAGTAAAGGAGAGACACTATAATGCACCCAACTAGTCATACTAGTTTTTACCATAATTAGGAGCATCAAAATATTTTACCCTAAGTAATTTTTCATAGCATGGTAAATCGGATGAGTCAACAAAAAACTACTTCAGGATGAACTTACGCTGCAAAGTCTGAATTTGACTCCATGCGAGATTGAAGGCAAATATTCCATCCTGTATGTTAAGATCTGGAATGGTCTTTGTGAAACTTCTGAAGCCTGATTGAGCAGCTGTTGTTCTTTCTATAAGGTTTATAGATCCCATACAGAAAGGAACCCCATCCTGAGACATTTGAACTGGACAGTCAATAAAATCTGCTCCATCTGTAATAGCTTGGTCATATGCCTTATCAGTGCAACCAGGAAATATTCCACTTGCTCCTTCATATGAGATAATCAGAACCTTAGCTGAAGCAAAGACAGGAGAGAAGGATCAATATCTTGATAGCCCAATATGATGAATTGTTGTTCTCAAGGGAAAAAAACAGGGCGAAAATTTTAGCTTAAGCTATAGAGTGGCCAGTGAACTTTGCATCAAGGAAGCACTCGTTTTAGTCTTGTACCTTGATCAGTTTCGTTTTTGCCAATGTGGGAGAAGCAATCTGCAAGAGATAAGGAATTTTAAAATTCATGAGATAGATATCTTACATATTTAGCACAATGAATTCAGTGAAATACATGCAGAGGGTGAATGTAGTATCAACAGGTTCCTAGAGTCATTCATATTTTACCAATTTCATAGCTAAAGGGGACATTCAAATTTCAGGTTTAGCAAGCATGATCCAGACTTGCCAACTGCATTGCAAAGACATATAAGTGCTGAAACTTTTCTCACTTCATGGGCTTCTCATATTTGGTGCTGCATGAATTGGAGTCATAGAAACCAAAGAGTGCTGAATATTCTATGAACTTTGTACTCCAGCTCATAATTACAGAAAGTTGATGTCTGTATTATAGTAAATTGCCAGTTTGCTAGAATCTCCTGTCAATTTTCAAGTTACAACACCTTTTATCTGGTCGCAAGCATGTTCAACAAAATTTATAAATATGTCAATGTAGTAAAAATTATTCATTTACTCTCATAGAGTGCTACTTAGGAGTGGTTTAGTTCTAAATTACATGGCCAGACGCTTCATCTAGGACCTGACTTGTTAAACAGGTATAAATGAAGTCAATTAATTCTGCATCTCACCTATGGTCTCCGATGGAGTTATTGGGAAGTCAGATAGCACCCCGTCCACGGAAAAGTTGCCATTATCAATATAGGATAGATATTCAGCTACAGGATCATAATTATAGTCGTAGGCAAAAGTAACATCACTTGAGAATTCTGATGCATAAACTTCAAGGCCTGCCTCGTGAGCATCCAAGACTATAGATGTATGAGGAAGAAGATACTGGCTGTTGCTATCCACAGGCCATATGTAGTATTTGGGAACAAGAATGCCAGAGGCAAATGTTTTGATGAATGTTAGATTCTTTTGAAGCGAACTATATGTCTGGTTGGTTGAGGGCTCAATATCAGCTGGTCCAAGAAACCGAAAAACAAGCTTGGTCACACTAGGTCTGAAGCGTGCAGCTATACTCTTTAGGAAATTCACCTCTGGTGATGAAATATAATTAACAACCACCTTTCGAGATACAGAGATAACATAGCTTCTCATACTTAGATTGTGTTGGCTGTAGAAAGCATCGTGCTACAAAAACATTCGAAACAATTACTCAAGATGATAGGTTTCATTTGCTAAAATATTCAGAGGAATGAGGATGAATTACAACTCTGCAGTTGGCAAATACCTGAACATTCAGCCACAGCGCAGATGGTTGGACTTGGGTTGCAACATAGTCAACCGTAAGAATTGGTTGTGTTCCATCAAATCTGTTAGTTCGAGAATAGATTCCTTGCTTCACTATACAGGACAGAACACTTTGTCAGTGTAATAGAAAAGCTTTAAATGTTTAATTCTTCCTTCCTAAAACATTTTTCAACTCCAACATAGTAAAAAACCGATGATGAAAGTGATCTCAAAAGGTTTAAGAAATAATTTCAGCTGCAAAATTAAGTTTGTTATCAGCCGTTGAGAAGCCAATGTTCACTTGAATTTCCTAACCAGCCCAACTGAAAAACTCCAGCCAGATACCTATCTCAACAGCTTTTTTTTTTTTTTTAAATCTCAACAGCTTATTTGCTCTTAATATATTCCACGACAAATGCACAATGCAAAGCACTGCCCAAACAAGGTAAGCCGTTTCTTGGAACTGGAAGCTATTACCAGAAATGAAACAGAAGGATGAGAGGAAATAAAAAGTTTGGCATGAAATCTGCAAGCAACGTGGATGTGGTATTCGAAACAAATCCGATGACGGGAGAAAGGAGGGGATGAACAAGGATCATGTGCATGCTCAATAAGAGTTATAAGAGTATAAGTAGTTAATAGCTCTTCACAAACAATAACTTACAGCTGACGAGTCGCAAGTCCTTAAGATTATAATCAATTGAAAACCATCCCCGTGTAGAGACCCCACTGACAATGTAGGTACTTGCCCTATTATTGAAAACCACATTAACGTCAGAAGCATTGTCAAGCTTCAAATCTGGAAAGCAGATTCCCGCTGCATCCTTCGTGAGCTGGACATCACACCATAGGACTAAGTCTGATAAGCTCGTACCAACAGCGAGTGCATATGCATTGTAGCTTGAATCTGGGAATAATCCAGAAAATCCTCCACGAGCTATGGCTAGTGGGGCAGATCCTGTAAAAGAAAAGCAAAGAAGTCACTTCTTCTTCCGGCAAGTGTTGCATGGAAAAAATTGAAACCCAAAAATGACGCTAATTATTTAGTCATTCATAGGTAGCTTCGTGAAAATATAAATTTTGACTTCAACTCCTGCAAATCAATTGAGGCTACCATTTATGTAACTAGTTCTTCAGCTGCTAGGGTAAGAAAGTAATCTGCTATAAGGAAATCTGGAAAATATTTGAGTTTTTTCATCTCACAGACCTGATTTAAAGTTCCATTCAGGTATAAAAATTTGGAAACTGTTCGATATATATATATATATATATATATATATATATATATATATATATATATATATATATATATATATATATATATATATATATAACCTTTGAGTTCTATAGTCTTATGATCATATTTCGTCATTTTAGGATAACGGAGATGGTCTCTACTAAGCAATGGAAATTAAAGAGGTAAAAATCCAAAAAAAAATATAGCAATAATAAAAATAATTCCTGCTCTCTTTTTTTCTAAAGGAAAAATAAACCAAAGCAATTTTGATTAATTGAAAATCCGGTTTAACTCTTCTCAGCAGATTAACATACTCCACACGTTTTCAACACGTGACAACAAAATTCTTCTTCCGCAATTTCCACTTCCGAATTTCTTCAATTCACTCCATCGTTTTATGTTATTTCTTTTTCTAGTTCCTGAAATTCGACCAAAAACAAGGAGCTAAAAATAGGCAGACAGAGGAAAAAACAACCTAACAGTACTCACCACTGAGAGTTTGCCATTTTCTAGTGGATCCTCGAGCACTAACCAATGCAGCAGCTGAAGAAAGCAGGAGCAAGAGGCTAAACAGAGACCGGAGCTTCCACATTGCCGGCGAGTTCAGCCGCACGAAACTTGTGCGGATATTTTTCAGGCTTTTATTGGGAGATGTGAGAGACTTAGATTTGGAATTCAGAAGATAGAACTAGCAGCAGTGTATCAGCTGAAAGAGAGAAGGAGAGGAGAGAGATAAAATAGCTTCTTTTTTTCTTTTTTTTGGTGAGGTGCGGGGGATAGTACTCTCCACTCTGGCTTTTGCTGCTAGTTTTTAATTATGGGTTGCCAGAAAGGCCGTAGAGTTTAGCTGCATTTTACTACTATTACTCTCTCTTTTTTTTCTGATTAAATAGACTTCTGACATGAGCTGGAGCTGCGGCTGAAATTGAAGACCAACACCCGAGCTAGCTGCGCTCGTGTTAGAGCCGCCTTTGTGAATTGTGAGTGAGTTGTCAGCTTAGTACAGGCGAAGACTTTTCTTTTCTTTTTTTTTTTTACACTTCTCTCTTGCTATGGTCTCGAATTTGCGCTCGTATACACTTAATCTTCTTCATCATATAAGAATTTCCATAAAATTGTAGCAACTTAGCGGATTAAAAAAAAAAAACCACCTTATAGAAGGAAAAATGCGACACTTCATCACAGTAAAGACAATAATGTCCCCGTGTTTGAATATAATATATCATGTTCTTAAGTAGAAAAGTATAATTTAATGCAAAAAATAAAGTAATTTATTACAAACTGAAAATCATACTCCATTCATCGTCATAAGCTTATGTACCACTTTATTAAAAGCAAGATAAGGACCGTCTTACTGGAAAAAAGCTAATATATTTCTCTTTTCTTTTGGGGCTTGTGTTTATAATTAAGAGATTTTGTACTTAAAATAGGATCGGAGAAGTAATTAGATTAGGAATTTTGTACTTATCACGTATATTAATTATGAAAAAAGTAGAGTTTATTTATATTTTTCATCACGATATGGAGTCATATTTAATTTTCACACAAGAAGTTATAGTGAATAATTACAAATTTTGATGAATGTACGTTTAAGTAGTTTATGCAATAGTTCACTTATTATGCTTTATGAATATGGTTGGAAATCTGGAGTCACGAATTTATTTCAATTGATTAAAAAACAAATACTCCCCGTAGCAGGATTAGGTGAAAGAACTATTTGATCAAATGGGTACACTATCAAAAGGCCAATTTTTGGGAAAAAGAAAATTGTTGAGAAATCTGGGGAGAGGCCACAAATGTGGGTACATTAACATACAGCTGATGGCTGGGAGCCATTTTGATCAGCTCAGTGACCTGGTGATTGGACGACAGCCAGACTTTCGACAAAAAGACATGGGTCACAGTTGTCTCGACGTCCTACGTGTTCATCCATTATTTGCTCTTGTTTTATTTACATGTATAAATATGTACACTAATTTCTAGTCTTATTCTTCCTTTTCATCCGTCACAAATTATAATTTATTTTTTAATTAAAAAATAATTAATTTATAATTTTTTTGAAATATTTTTATTTAATATATTTTGTTATCGGTGAATATAACTTATCGTATTCAATAATTACTTTGATTCATATATTGAATGGTGTAACTTTTAATAATAGTGTTGTTTTTGATAAAATTAATTAAAATTTTAAATTGTATGGGAAAATAAAATTATCAAATATGTAAGTGTGTGTGTGTGTGTGTGTATATATATATATATATATAGAGAGAGAGAGAGAGAGAGAGAACTTTTTTGTGTCCTCTGGAATTTGTAAACGGCGTTAACGCTTACGCAGTCAACGAACGCGCAAAACGGGGAGGCGACGCGGTCCGCCCGAGCCATTGTATTGTTTGGCTCGTCGTGGGAGAGTTTGCAAAAGAAATGCAATTAGGAGTTTAGGACCGGACAAATTAAAATTACTACTACTGCTACTGCTTACTGCTTAGACGAAAGAAAAGTTTACGGAAAATAAAAGAAGAAGACAAGTTAGTTGGTTTGGATGTAAATGTTTTGTTTTGTTTTGTTTTCAAAATCCATAATGGAAGTCGCTATTTGGAACAGTAACAGACAGGCTCTGAATGGAAATCCCAAATGCTCAGAATTGAATTAAGTGGAGTCAATTTCATATATGCGGATGGGTAAACGCGCATTTGGGATTAATTGATAGTGACTTGTATGGTTTAAGAAGCTAACGTGAAATCATACACCTCTAATGGTCTGTTTGATTAGATGTAAAATATTTTCATTAGGAATGAAACTATTTTTTGTTGAAATTATCTTCTAGGAAAAGATTTGCATTTACATAATTTTCAGGTGTTTGGTTGCAATTTGAAACTTTGCTCCTATCATTAAAATGTCAATGACTAATTGCCACCACGTTGTTCTCTGCCCGTTGTTACTGTACTTCACCACCAACTGACAAACCCTAACTTATAAAATCCATCCGTGAAATGACATTTTTTTTTATGTATTACTCCTTCCGTCCCACTTTGATAGTCCCGTATTCCTTTTTTATCTATTCCAAATTATAGTCCACTTTCCAATTGAAGAATGTAGTTGTATTTTAATTTTTCTAAAATACCCTTATTCAATGTAAGTAGTTGTTACTATAAACCTACCCCATTTAATAAGAGTTGATTCTTTTTTTACCATCAATTCAAGTTCTCATAAAGTTGTACCATATTTAATGTGAGAGTATTTTAGGAAAATAGCAATCTAAATTTATTTTTCCAACAAAGTTAACTACTTTTTCTTAAACTGTGTGAAAAAAGAAACAGGACTATCAAAGTGGGACGGAGGGAGTAGTATTATTTACAAACTCTAAATCCAATTTTCATAATCAAATAGTATAAACTTTCAAGGATAAATATCAAGGGCAATTTGATGAAAAAATTGGAGTTTCAAAAGAATCCGCATGGAGAAGGAAAATTCAAGTTGTTAAAAAGGAGAAAATTCCATTTGCATTGAAATTTTGTTTTTAATGTAATCATTGATGAGTTTGTAGTGAGTAAAGACT
This sequence comes from Coffea arabica, assembly GCF_036785885.1. NCBI lineage: Eukaryota > Viridiplantae > Streptophyta > Magnoliopsida > Gentianales > Rubiaceae > Coffea > Coffea arabica. The sequence goes on along the minus strand of NC_092323.1, from coordinate 654,218 downwards.
ACGCAAATTGTTTAACACGCTTTTTGTATCTTTTCGTGTCCTTTGTATTGAATGTTCCTCTATCAATAAATGACAGAAGTTTCGACTTTGCCAACGGACGCGTTGCTTTGAAAAGCAACTTTAGTTCCTCATTTAAGGATGTTGTTTCACATTAAAATGGGGAAAATAATTTATTACGTAAAATATTTTCACCAGTTCTAAGGCAACCAAACGCAGGAAATTGTGAAAGACATTTTCTATAAAATATTTTCAGTCCAAACAAACACACCCTAAGCACGTACAATTGACTTTAAAATCAATCAAAGGAATATGCAATTATTTATGCCATCAGTCCAACCCAATATTCTATATTGTTATGTAAATGAAGGCAAATATTGCGGTTCAATACCAAATGCAAATGTTTTCCCAAAAATTTTCAAGTGTGCTAGGATATGTGATTATATGGGAAATTTTTATTTATATTTTTTGCTTGCATCACAAATAGGTATCCTAAGTTTTTTTTTTTAAAAAAAAAAAAATCTTCTCAACTATCTGATTATTTCAATTACATCATATTACAAAAAAAGTACAGTGAATAATTATTTTAAAGAAATTTTCAAGTAATCCTCTATCCTTCAAACACATGTAAACATGCTAATGCAGATGAAGTATAAAATGCATAGAATATTGTAGACAACTGACAAAGATTACATGAAAATTTGCATATATATTAAAAAATGAATAAATTTTATACACACTATCACGGCTGGATGGATGATTTATGAGTAATTTTTTGAATTTCAAATTTAAATTTTACACATGTATCATATATCTAATGGTGACGGTATACATATTAGTAGTATATATAAAATTAATCCTTAAAAAAAATTACACTAAAATTTGAATAAGAAAATCCGCTTATTTGAAGTTCACGGCTCAAAATTGTCTAACATTTGATATATATATATATATATATATATATATATATTTTTTTTTTTTTTTTGAGGGGTCTAACATTTGAAACTCTAACGTTAGCTGTCTAATTGCAAGCACGATGCTTATGGAAAACTCATTACAGGATTTCGGTGTGCGGGTGAGGAATTTTACAACGTTATATTCCCTTTCTCAAAGCTTATCTGTACAATGGGCATCACCAGCTCAGGCACTACTGGTGACGTAGCTGCATACACGTCGTGCGCTAATAAATATAAGTCGTAATCTACTGCTAATATCTTTTCTTCTAACATTCCTCTCTCTACTGACCTTTTTCTCTCCACAAGTTACCCGCTTTTGGAGTTACTGTGGGGAGTTAGATTTATTTGCCAAAAATTCTTACTTTCGTAAAAAAATGTCAGAAAGAAAAAAGAAAAAAACCATCTCTTTTCTTTCCTTCCTTTTTTTTTTCCCCTTTGTGCTTTCATGTTTCCTTTGATAATTAGTAGGTAAAAGCCGCAAACGTGATAGACGCAGAGATTAGCTGCCATATGTCAGATTAATATCTGTATATCTCCATCCACAGCCAGTGATACTGCAGAAAACCGAAAAGAAGAAGTATGAAAACAGGCGATAATGGAAGCAGTAGCTTTGTGTTGTAGTTTGGGCATGACTTCATGTTAACATCTAAAAACTACAAAGTTTTTTTTTTTTGTAGTTACACGGGAATACCAAAAAGGATTACGAAAAAGTTCACTAAAAGTAGTATCAAATATCAAACATCATGAAAAAGATTAATTAAATATTACGCCACAACTTGCCATACAGTGCCAGCTAACTCATTGGACAATCAATGACACGGCGCAAAGGTGACTCAATACCACGCTGGGGGGCGGTGTTCGGGCAAGTGGTTTTTACGCAGGAAAATTGTTTAGACTGTGATTTTTCATTAAAAAATTTTATATATTTTATGAACATATTTTTTAATTATTTTTTTATTTCACATATATTAAAAATCATTATAATATATTTTTCTGTAAAAGTCCTAAAAATAACAATCCAAATTGGGGTGTGTTTGGATAGGCTCTATTTATCCAAAAACATTATTTGCTTGCATCATAAATATATTTTTTAAATACATCAATCACTTTTTATTTAACACATTACAAACATATTTTTTAACACACTACAAAAAAAGTACTACAGTAATTATTTTAAATAATCTTCGATCTAAACAAACCCAATACTCTAGTTTTTTTGGTTTTTACAAATTGTGAACAATATGGGAACTCTTATTTCATTCTTGAGCACATCATTTAATGCGACTAAAAAACGACTAAATTAAGATTAGGCATCATTTGAGGTTATCATGCTTTTACTAAAAATGTATTTTTGGAAGATAAAACACTTTTAATGAGAATCATTCCTTGAATTTAAGAATAAAGCTCCTGGCCAATAGGGCGTTTTTACATCAATTCAAAATCGATACTCTCAGAGCAATTTTATGTTCCAAAAAAAAAAATTAAAATCCGAGTTTAACAATTTTATCATAAATTTTATGTTAAATAAAGAGATACTTTGTTTTAAAAAAACACTTTAATGAAAAAACTCTACTGATTAAGTACTTTTTGATAAGTCATTGCAACTCCAAAACACCTTTAGTTCAATTTTATAAATTAATATTGTTCACGTTTTTTTGAAGTTCAAATCCAGTTTAGTCTTTATCCACTCTTAATATTATTATTAATTAATGATAAAAAGGGAGGGAGAAAAATGAATGATAAAATAACTAAGTAACTATTTAAAAAAAATATTGAGTCATTATGAACTATTTAGACATTGTTCGGATTGCATATTTTATTGATTTTTCTGGGATTATTTATTTTATACATATTCGGCCCTTTTTTTTTTTTTTTTTTTTTTTAATGTAGCTTGCATTGCATATCATATCATAAAACTACCACATTAGTTTCCAAGATCTAGCTTAATTGATAAGAATATTAGTTAGATAACCTAAAACTTGGTGCGTCTCTCAAACCATTCAATTTTCTTTTCCCCTTGTAAAATTCAGAATACCTCTTAAGAAAAATGCTATATTACTTTTTTTAAAAAAAATATTTTAGTAAGGAAAATATGGAATTTAAGAAATGAGAATAGAGAATGGGGATTTGAAAATTAAAATCTCTAATTATTAGAGCTTGAAAAAGTCTAAAAAATGCAACCTAGATAGTCATGTAAATTAAAAAGTTCAATTTTGTTTGATTATTTTAACGAGGTTGATATTATGTTCAAATTGTGCGGTGTTTATTTACGAAACCAACTCGAATCGAATTCGAACAGTTACGTATTGCAAGTCATCCTCTAACCAAACTATCCATTAAGCTTTACTCCAAGGCACAGGACGACGGCAGAAAGCATGTACTATGATAACCTCCCATTGCCCCTCGGCCTCCTCCGCGTGTATGAGAAAAGATAGAAAGTGACAATCAGTAACCCTCAGGAAAATGGTGAAACAAACGGGAAAGAAGCCAGAACTATCCATCCATTTGTCGCCTTCGAATGCCATACAAAAAAAAAAAAAAAAAAATTTGCAATATATTTGCAAAATTTGTCCTGTCCCCACATCTACAGATAATAAATAAGTAAATTTTTCGAGTGGCCACGTTCGTGGTTTGCGTTTGGATAATCATCAATAATGGTATAAAGAAAATATAGAGACGGAGCCGCGTCGTTCATGTAATGGCCCCCAACAACAAGTCCTCGAAGAATCATTCAATGGAGTTATTATTATCAAAAAAAGGAATCATTCACCGGAAAGGGACGTTTTTGCTAAATCCTTCCTCGAAGGGATGTTTGCGTCGTGACCGTTGCTGCTTCTGCAGCAGGCTCTCGGTCTCGGTTCCCACCTTGACCGGTTATGTTGTCAAATTTCTCCCTATTAATAAATTATTGACAAGGAAACGTTTAACTGATCCATCCATCCATCCATCGAGTAAACGGAAAATTATTATATTATTATTCTCTCCAAAACAAATAAATGAAAATGACATTAATATTTTTTACTTATATTATTTCAGCTATTATTAACCCCACAATTTCAGCAATTTGGTGCGCTACCCAATTATTTAACTGGTTGCGGTTATTATTTGGGAGTGAATCACTATAATACAAACTACATCAATAATATATCCAACAAAATAAAACTTTCCAAATCTTTTTCTTTATTATTATTTTTTTTTTTTTTGCAAAATTAAACTTTCCAAATCTTTGAGGAAGACCTCTCCTTGTTGAGAGGAGGAAGCGGCAAAAGAAAAGCCATTTGAAAGAAGAATTTCAAAAGGATACCGGCTTTTTGGGTTCCTCGGGGTTTAAGTTTGTAAAAATTGACGTAAGTTCTTTGGATTTCGGAAGGAAAAAAAAAAGAGAAGAATTTCGTCTTAGGGTAGGTATGAATGGGTCATAGTGTTTGGGCCTCCTAACCGAGTGGGCTTCAAATGCTAAGCCAGCCTTAGTTTACTCTGGTCCAAGAGTCAGTCTAACGCTCAGCCACCCCATCCCCTTCAGACAGGGAAGTCAGGCAGGGAAGGCCTTTGAAGCTTCTATCGTTATTTCCTACAAAAAAAGAAAAAGAAAAAGAAAAAGAAGCTTCTATCATTATTCATTCACACTGGTCCAAGACCAAAAAGCTTTATAAATTATACCCTTCTTGCCTTCGCGAAAATCTGATGCATTTCCTTGGAGGAGAACAAAAAAGAAAAAAGAAAAAGAGAAGCATTCCACATGCAGGAGGAGTTGACACGTAGATAAATGGTTGTCATGACCCAATGCCACGTGTGACTAAATCACAACTGAAATGCCATGATGAGACGGCCTCTCTCCTGCTCTGCTTCCAATTCCTGAATCAAAGAGAGCAATAAACTGATAGTTCTGAAGCTGAAGACTCGAGACTCAAGAATCAAGATCAGTAAGTAGTACCATTATACAAATCTGCTAGAAGATCGCGTAATTATCGTACGAGTTATGCTGTTGATGATGATGTCTTCGGAGTATGTAATGAAGCTGGGAGAGGGCCATGCACACGTCGTTCCAGTAACAGTAGTGTTTGTTGCAGTTCTGTGCTTATGTTTAGTCATCGGACATTTTCTTCGAGAAAACCGTTGGGTTAACGAATCAATCACTGCCATTCTCATTGTAAACCCCTCTCCTCTTCCCCTGCTTCTTATTTGACCCCCCCCCCCCTTTTTTTTTTCTCGGTTGCTTAATTGTTTGATTTCTCGTGACATCAAAAAAAAAAAAAAAAAAAACCACAATAGGGATGTTTAGCTGGGACAATAATCTTGTTCATCAGCAAGGGTAAGAGCTCTCATATTCTCAGATTTGATGAAGAGGTGTTCTTCATTTATCTCCTTCCGCCCATCATCTTCAATGCAGGGTAAGCAACAAGATGATGACGATCAATGTTTTCCCCACGAAGTTTATTTACCATCTTGCTAACTAGTTATAATTCCTTGGGGAGCGTACATCTTCGCTAGGTTCCAGGTCAAGAAGAAACAATTCTTCCATAACTTCTTCACCATCATGCTGTTTGGAGTGGTTGGAGTGTTCATTTCAACCACCATAATCTCAGCTGGTAATTAAATTTCTAACTTATCCCGGCCTTTATTTTATCTGTCACGTAATGTTTATATGGAATATGCTAATGTAGACCTATTTCTGCTGGTAACCCACATATTTGTCGATCATCAAAATTACCGGAAACTCGCCCCTGACTCTTCAATTCTATTGGTGGTGTAGGTACTATGTGGCTGTTCCCCAAATTTGGTTTCGTGGGGTTGACTACTCGTGACTACCTTGGTTTGTCTTTGCCCCTAGAATACTTCCACATTATTTTTCTAACTCCTCTGAAACCTCTAGTGATGAAATTAGCATGCACTGCTACCCTTTCATCACTGTGCTCAAGATGTACTTGCTACCTTTGCGCTTTAATATACTTCTTGAATTCAGGTATTGGGACAATCTTTTCATCGACAGATACAGTCTGTACATTGCAGGTTCGCTCTGAATTTTGTCTGAGTTTGTCTGTTTGCTACATTAAGTAAGTTGTTTTTTAGGTTCGTAAACTGCACTTGCTGGATATGCAGGTCCTCCATCAAGATGAAACTCCTCTGTTGTACAGCCTAGTGTTTGGTGAAGGGGTGGTGAATGATGCAACATCGGTTGTTCTGTTCAACACAGTCCAAAAGCTTGATGTGAATAGACTTCATGGACGGCAAGCTGTTCACATACTTTGGGATTTCTTGTATCTGTTTTCCACAAGCACAGCACTTGGAGTATCGGTGTGTTTTGCTCTCTTAATATTCTTAAACCTTAAGAAAAATGCTTCTCTAACTGCTAATTGATGGAAGGCAATGGCATAGTACAATGTGATGTGCCCTGCAATTCAATTGCCTGGTGATTTGAGATACGGTACTTAGTTTTATTTCTCCTACTGCAGGCTGGGCTTTTGACAGCATATATACTTAAGGGTCTGTACTTTGGCAGGTAACTCCTTCTATTGATCCCTTGCTCTACAAAAATAGGAGTCTCCCAAGTGGCTTCTGTAAGACCACTTAAGTGAGCCAGTCTCTTATGTAATGTGCCCGTCTTGTATGAGTGAATGCTTCTGTGTGGCAGACATTGCACGGTTCGGGAAATAGCTCTGATGGTTTTGATGGCTTACCTGTCTTACATGTTGGCTGAGGTAAACATGGTTGATTTGGATGTTGAAAATATCCATACTTGGAATGCTTAGCACATGCAGATCATTATTAAGTGTAAACGGCAAATGCAGTGTTGAAGGAATTCACCTTGCTTCTGGTAATGTCAAGGATAAATCTTATGTATGAAATATGTCGACAGATGTATTGCACCAATCACATTTCCAATTGAAATCCTAAAAAGTGGATATTGGTTAATGCCACAAACGAGAACCCCATGATAATAGAAATGTTTGATTGGAAAACATGTAGACAACCAAAAATAGGCATTGTACCTGCTTCACAAGCGGAGCCAAGGTGATGGGGTGCACCAAAAATCAGTAACTGGCAATCAAGACCCTGCACCTATTGCATACAAACCTCAAAGCACTGTAACATATAAGTAAAATTAAAACAAAAACATTGTATGCACTTTTCTTCAATGCATGTTACAGGCATATGCAGGTTTGCAGTAGCCTCAATATAAAGCTTAGTGTTGCTCAGGGATTGATCTTGACTTTTGCAGCTGCTCAACCTTAGTGGGATTTTGACAGTCTTCTTCTGTGGGATTTTCATGTCCCATTATGCATGGCATAACACCACAGAAAGTTCAAAAATTACAACCAGGTTTGTTCCCTGAATCAGGCAGTGTCTATTGCCTTTGTCTATAACTGTGATTTATCTGCCTACTTGCTTAGCAAACTCTGTTGTTGCTTGCATCAATAGAGCAGAAAATAAAGATGCAACTCATGTTTCTCATCACCTGATCTATGCTAAATGTTTCTGACATATACTTAACTGCAGGTATGTATTTGCTACAATGTCATTTATTGCGGAGACGTTCATATTTTTGTATGTGGGAATGGATGCACTTGACATTGAGAAGTGGAAGCTGAGCAAATTGAGGTAAATGTACTTTGAAGCTTGTAGAAAGATCTTCAATCTATATGGTTAGAAAAGTCATTCTAAGTAATTGGTTAGAAAAGGTCATTCTATATGGTTTGAAGTTAATTCTAAGAAGACTGAGGTTTTGAGAAGTTAACATGGGCCCTTGGGGATAGAAAAGAAATAGGGAAAATGATTTTCCAAATTATCCTAAGGGACATGTTCTTTAAAGTTTCCAATTTACATTACGTCTATGCATAAACAAATTGTTGATTTCACCTGTCAAGTAACCTCTTTTATCTACCTTGTCGCAGGGTTTGGACCTTGCTCGTTATATGTACCATTTTGATCTTCCTGATATTACTTGGCCGCGCTGCTTTTGTCTTTCCTTTGTCTGTCCTTTCGAATTATGCAAACAGAAATGCTTCCCGTTCATCCACAGTAACACTCAAGCACCAAGTACACAATTATTGTACTTTTATCAGCAACTTCTATATTCAGGTGACATCAAATTGCTCACATTTTTTTGACTGATTTTTGGTTATAACAGGTAATAATTTGGTGGGCTGGACTTATGAGAGGAGCTGTATCCATAGCGTTGGCGTTCAAAGAGGTACGCTTTCTGTACATTCAGACAAACTTTGTGCAAAAGCATTAGCCAGTACCGTTGCATTTCACCTTTTTTGTACGTTGGAATGTGTTATGAATGCCAAATTTGTAATTGTTGGCTGGTGCAGTTCACTCACTCAGGGGTTACATGGGATCCGGTCAATGCCACAATGGTCACTACAACAGTCATTGTCGTGCTCTTCAGCACAATAGTAAGTGTGCTTTATTCAGAAACCAAGATTCCGCAGATCTCACCTCTACTTCTGTAATGAAGTCCTAATTTATTGAACGAATTATTTCTTTCTCAAAGAATTCCTGAGTGGAGTGTTTTCTTGGTGCCTAGAAGGGTTTCATACTACAGAGAATGTTTGCCAATTGATTAAGAAGTCAATGATGCAGGTATTTGGCCTTTTAACAAAGCCACTTGTGAGTTGCTTGCTTCCGCCGCATGATGCTAAAATTGGAGACCTAAGCCGTGAACCGACCATCTCCAAGGAGGATATGAGACTTCCTTTGCTCTCTTTTGAAGAATCTGCTGCAACAAATGTTCAACGTGCAAAGGATAGCTTGTCCATGCTCCTAGAAAGGCCTGTACACACGATTCATCACTATTGGAGGAGGTTTGATGATGCTTACATGAGACCAATATTTGGTGGCCGGAGAAGCAACAACTCCTCTTCATGAAGCTGGAGGAACGAGGAGTTATTATAGCTGAACCCTTTTTAAACACAGCTCGTTTAGTTGATTGAAGTTGGGCATTTAAGCAGTAGTAGTAGTTTTTACGACGCTCGAGCAGGAAAAAAAGCCCAATTCTGGGCTATAGACTTATAGGCACCGTGCACGTACGAACACGACTTCTACTGTGGCAGCGTCTTTCTTTCTGTTGCTTTTCCGGCGAAAAGGCGTAAAACACAAAAGAGACCAGACCACTGAAAGTGATGGCCAACGAGTACGTACAGGAAAAGCCCTTGTCAAAAACAAAAGCGATGCAGCAATAGACGTGGCACTGATTCAGAACAATCAATTAAAGATGCTAAACTTCCAAACAGAACTAAAAGAAGATAGACAAAAGATTCGTTCCGTTCAGTCTACTACTCTAGGAGGAGTCATTCAACGGAGCAATGATTGCGCACGCATGAGTTTTGGCTGATAGCATGTCAACTTATTAGACTCGGACCTGGCATTCGTGTGGCAGCTCAAGGCCACATTTGCCAGGCAACTCCATCGCCTTTGAGGGATTGCTTAGCTGTGATTTGTGCTTGCAAAGACAGTGCAAATCAGACTTGCGCAAGGCCTTGCAACAATCATTGCTGGGCTCCGGGGGTGATTTGCCGGTAATTGCCGGGAGGCATTCTGCAAGTTCAGCTATCGTGACATTGCAAATATGGGTAGGTGTCGCTTCAGCACCACCACCACCACTACCACCACCGACTGCAGCGAGGAATATCACTGCCATTACCAGCAGGCACTTGGCCACATGCTCCATATTTGCCATTGCCCGTCTTCTCCACAGATAGATAGGGCAGTACCGCAGGACTCTACCATGTTCTTGGCCCTGCTTAAATACTAGTAAAAGAGATAAAGGGAACCCATCGTGCTGCTGACTTGGAACATTTGTCTTAGCTCATTAAATTTCAGTTCTCCGTATGGTGATCACCATGTGATGCTGTTTGATTCATCTTGTGCGATCTGGACTTCATATTGGAACCTTCCCAGAAAAGGAGATTCCCATTTACTTTTAAAGTTAAAAAAAAAAAAAAAAAAGAGACTAGATTCCACATCCTCTTCAAACAAACACTATCTACTTGTTGGCATGCGTGCTCGATTGTTCATGCAACTGGAAGTGTCCAATTATGTCCCACGTTGATCTTGCAAATTGCATTCGTCTCTATTCCTCTCTCTTGAAAACAGAGGGCAACAGGCACGAACATTTTTTTTGCTACCCTAGAAAAGCACTGGAAACTTCTGGTGTATAATAGGACAGGAATTTAATTATTCTCAGATCACGGCCTTTGTCAATTCGTAAACAGCAGAAATTCAGAATTACATATTTCATTCAGAAAATACATGGAATCATCTTTTACATTTCTCCTGTCTTCCTACCTTCTGCATCTTTACAAGTGTCAGAAACTACCATTAGAAAAGATGCCTGAAGAAAACATAGATTAAAAACCTAGAACAATCACAGGCTATGACATAAAACTTGCAATTAGCCCAAAATACACATTCGTTCTGTTCATCATAACTTACCTTCCCTAACCCACACCAAAACTATGCAAGTGAAGCTGGAAAGCACCCAAATTCTTGTGGTAAGTAATATTAGCCAATGTCAGAACGTAACGAGTTAGCAGAACACCATTTACCTGCAGAAATATTAGATTTTATCAGTTATCATGGTTGATCATCAAGTATATTATCCGCAGTTTGGACTTATTGGATTTAAATCTTGTTCTAAGTAAAAATGAAAGGGACAAAAAAAACCTTGATATGAAATTGCTCAACATTACTACATGACTGAAACAAACTTAAAAAGATTCTTAATAAAAAAGGAACTGAACCTAATATATTTCTTGACAAACAAGTCTTGCCTGGCCTACATGTTCTACAGATTAACTGATCCCCAAGTGCAGACAGTGATGGAAAGTGAGACACTAGATAAATTTCCTTTATCTTACCTTTATCGTGGTAATTCAAAACCTAATAACTATAATGGCACTCCAAGTTACCCTTTCAGAATAAAATCATCTACGTTTTAGTTCAGCACTCACCAGTCAACCTGATTAGCAATCATGATTTCTTAAGTAGATGGAGTCTTGCTAGCATCTCTGGTATGCCCAGTGCAGAAATACTCTGACATCCAAAAAGCTCTTGGAGTTTTGCATCACACATGATTGCCATCGAATTCAAGGGATCCTAGATATATAGGAAAGGATATGTACCATTAAAATCTCAAACATGTTAACTAGATGAAATCACTCATAAACTAACTTGGAATTAGATGGAGCTTTTATAATGATGTAAAAAGCAAGATGTAATAATTCCAAAAGATGTATATTGTATTAAGATCATCCAGCAACTGCAAGAAAATTTTTTTCCACACTTCATCAAATATTAATTTAAGTCGTGTATTATATAAATTGCAATTACTTTCTCATATTCACAAATCAATTGTATGATTCATGTCCCAAATTTCAGTCGTATTCTGCTAAAAAATGGGACTTGCCAAATCTGTGTTAAGTTGCTAATATAATATCTTCCAGTTCCTAACTACTAAAAATGAGCAATAAAGGAGACCACTTAAGCACTCACCTCGAGCTGATTGACCTTAATGTATTCCCACACCTGCCGTAGTACCTCAGCCTGGGACATCTCTCTTTCATCAGTACCAAAGAAATTCGCAAGCGCTTCAGATATTACCACAACTGGAACTGTATTAGCACTTTCACTTCCAGATTCCACCTCTATTTTTGCTTTCTTAGCATTTTGAGCTGTTTGTTCTGAAAAAAGGCATACAAGTGAAAACCAAATCAACAAGAGTCTGAAGAGTAAAATTCATCCAACTTAAAAAATACATACTTGTAGGTTCAAGAGGGATTATATGCTTAGCTAGCAACTTGTTCATCTTGAACATATCAGTACAGTCTGTCTCAAATACCACACGCAGCTCATCGTTGCAAATTATCTTCCTTTTGTTGTTAGGATCTTGGAGGTTATTTTTCCTTATGTACGCCCAAAGTTGCTTCACAATCTGAACAAAGTGGAGAAGTTTTAGGCCCACACATAAGTAGCTGTTATACAGGTAAGGCAAAAGAGAGAAAGAAGAAAACAAAAACAAAACGAAAGAAGGGTAAAGGATCTAGTTATCTACAGTCCAAACCTCAGTCCTGGGCATTGTTGCCTGACCCACAACTGCCTGAAGTTCAGGAGAAACACCACAGAGTTTATTTAGTCCACCTGGACCACCTCTCCTTTTTTTCCCACTTGAAGCACTACAAATAAGTGCAAATGAATTTTATCAAAAGCTACACAGTAGAATTGAATTACAAATCAACTCCCTGGAACAGGACACATATACTGCACTGCGATTGCAGCCAAGAAGAAAAGGTAACGTATCAAATCTCCTCTTATGGGGAAAATAACAAGGACCATTAACAACGAAGGAGGAAAATAACATTAAACTTCATTCTAAACTTATATGGAACAAAAAAGAAAAAAAAAACAAAGGGAAAATTAAAAGGAAGAAGAGATATTAGACTTCATTCTAAGCTCGATGTTTTTATCAAAATCTTTAGATTTTGGTGCTAGTGCAACATGGCGGATACAAGATGTGCTGGAGACTAGAGAGAGAGAGAGAGATGATCTGCATAACAATTAACAACTAGTTATCTCATGGGTGCAACTCTTAGATTAGTTTTCTTCTCCACTAAATGGATTTAAGTTAATTAAATCATGTTTAGTTCATTAAAAGATTACATGTATCCAAACTCAAAAAGGTAAAAGTTGATTTATAAATGTTTCATTTAAAGTAAGTGTAGCTGTTCAAGTCGAAATGTATGAAATTATTATTTAATATAAGTCCTTTGCTTAATTATCAATTAAAAAATGGAGGTAGTTTTTTTTCCCCCCAAAATATGGTAATTGTATTTAACGAGGCAGACAACAAGACCAAGGGTTGCTCTTCCTTAAGGAGAATACTAATAATGATGAACGACTTTCGCCAGTTACAAAATGATTTCTATGCCTACTATAACTGGGGACTCGATCAGCACATCCTAATTAGGAATCACAATTTAAGATTTCAGTCACTAAATCTTGATCTCATGGGTCAATCAGAAATCTGGGAAAGAAAGGGAGGTGATGGTGAGAACAGAATTATTACCCCCGAACTTCTCCCTTCATGCGTCAGAATTAGAACCTTAACCCCCAAAGAACCCCTCTCCCTCAGGCCTAGGTCAGCGCTGATTATTAACCTATTAGAATCTGTATAAACTGAATTAAACAAGTAAACGTAAACTAAATATCAAAAAGCATGAAATTCTTTGTCTCCAAACAACACGCAATGGTTATACTCAACTTCCATTCACAATTTACATCTTATGTTCAAGAGTTTAATCACATGATACGGAAACAACCAACCCTCTTTCTTCTTAGCTCTTTTTAGGGCGCAATTTAAAGAGAATTTCACAAGACTGGACCTCAAATTTCTTACTTTCAAAATAAATAAATAAATAATACTCTCGTGATAAGTGAATGCACATTTTCCAGTAATCTCATTAATTTAGAAAAGCAAACTTACTTGACTTCCTGCTCGGTTGGTGAGCAAATGGATGAAACCGGTGAGCTCACAAGATATTAAAATTTTCTAATTTTTTGTATTTTCAATTCCTCCAGTCGCTCACCAACCTAACAATCCCCAGACAATGATGGCAAAAAAAAAAAAGCAACAAAAATTCAAAAAGACGCACCTTTCCTTGGGAGCTTCGGGAGCAGCGACAGGGGCTGGAGTAGGAGAAGTAACAGCGGCAGCAAGTGGCGGCGGAAGTTGGGGCCGCGTTTGTTGCTGTTGCTGCTGCTGCAGCGGCGGCGGAGGCCGAAACCCGTAGTCCTGAGGATGCGGGAAGCCGAAATTGGGGGAATGGAACTGGGTATGGGGGGCGGAAACGGGATGGTGGTGGTGGTGGGGGTGAAAATTGGGGTTTTGGTGGAGGGTAAAATGGTCCTTGTGATGCTGGGGAGGTGGCTGGAAGTAGAGTTGGATCTGGGAACGAATGAAGTCGATTTTGTGGGAGAGGTTTAGCCCTAATTTGGACTCAAGGTGCTGAACGATGCCGTTTATGGAATTGAAAGGAAGGCTGTTAGGGTTCGATTCACGGAGGAGTGCGTCTAACGCCTCCGCTATATCCCGGTCCGACACTACCATTCTTCCACCGCCGCGTTCACTACTCATTTCCAAGTCAGTTATACAATAAACTCGACTCACTCACCGAGTTACTCTCACTCTCACTCTCACTCGCTAACTCCCTCCTCTTTCAGCAAACAGAAATTAAGGGCCTCTCTCCTTTTTCCCTCCCGGCGTCGCTCTCGCTGTTTTCTGCCGTTTCTCTCTCTGTACCGATCTTATATAGGGTGTAAAATGACAAAAGTATCCCTGGCGGAAAATCTAATGATAGCACGTGGTATGGATCTAGAGTGAAGGGCCAGTGAGAAGTTGACAGATCGGATGACAGGTGTGACTTCAGGGAGGTTTTCTGACACCGGCTTGTGTCTTTTATTTTATCCGGGGGTCTTACTCTTATCCTTCGGCAAATTTAATGGGGAGATGGGGAGAGTAGGATAATTGTTTAATTAATTGAGAAAAGAAAAAAAGAATAGTATCATACTCCAGTTCAAATTTCAAACTCTTTATTAATTTAATTTGAGATAAATGATACTTAATACTATCTTATTAATGTTATCCAATTATGCACAGGAATCCGTGTTATAGCAATGCTTAGGTTGGAACTTGTATGGCGCGCACTATTTCCTGTGCTAATTTTCGAGCAGAACTTGTCATCGATCAAATTTTAGATATTCCGGCTGACAAGTTTAACAGCAAAATGAGTCAAAGTATAACTAACAACATATCCTATCCTATCTTTCTTGTACAATGAAAATGTGTTCTGTCCGAACACACCCAAACAAACCCGCCTTTCTCAATTTGTGCGTGTCACCCTTGCATGGAGGCCATTCTAATCTTCTCTGCATCGTTTCAATTTTATCGGATGTCACGTCCTCGAAGCACACTTCTGAATGAGTGTGTTTAGATAGTAGATTATTTAAAATAATTATTTTTAAAAAAATATATAGCGCTTTTTTTTATATAGTGTATCTGAGATAAAAAAATAATTAAAAAATATATTGATAATAAAATAAATAAAAAATTGACAAATAAATTACAATCCAAACAAATCAGGCAAAATTATCAAAGGGTAAAATACACAAAACTCCCTTGCGATTTGGCATTTGGACATGATATTTCCTCATTATTTAAAAACACCTACATAGTCTTCTCAGACTTTAGACTAAAGTGAAATTTGACCGTTCTCAGACTTTAGACTAAAGTGAAATTTGACCGGTATCCTGTATGCTACCTGCAAGCGATGTATTATTATTTTTTAAATATTTTTATTTTATTGCCATTTTTTCTTTTAATTTTGGTGTTTTGACTTAATTATCATAGGTATTTTTACAAATTTTATAATTAGTGATGCATTTTTAAAATTTTCTAAAAGTTATTCATATCCTCTCACTATTTTCCTCTGCCATTTCTCTCTACTAACGCCAATCGCCACCACCGCCCGCGGTTCTGTCTCCAATGATTCTTCCAAAACAATGGCCCTAAAATCCAAATTCATCCAAATATCCAAGAAAGAATTTCATGAATTTTATAAGCTTCCATCATAAAATTCTTGAAAAGGTAGACAAAACAGATGAGTGAAAATGGCATCCCTTTTCGTTTTTCGTTCTTCGTCCCATAATCCGTTAACCGCCGGATGATCCACAAGAAAGGTGACAGGAATCAAACATAGCTTTGTGTAGCCTATGCGAAACAAGCCAGGAAGTAACGAAACTCCTCTTTTAAGAGTAAAAAAAGTAGCAGCTTTTTTCAACTATGCCTTTCATCTTTCGCCTGGTCTCGATTAGAGTCTAAACTAAATCAGTTAAGCGGCTTCCTTTGAGGAAAGTGGGTCTTTTTGCTTTCACAATTCTATTATCCATTCTCTATGCATCACCTACCTAAACATGAAAGAGTAGAACGGAAAGCTAGTCTTCTTATCCAAGAGCTTCTGGGCAAATGGCAAGTTTCAGAAATAGAAAATCTCCAACTACAAATCCTCTTCTTCTTTCTCCTTGAAATCATAGCAAAAACGAGACCTACCTGTTGAATTCCTCTATCCAATTTTTGGGTCTTTAATGGCTGATCCTGTGGTGTCCATTTTTCCCGTGGGGGATTAGGTCCGTAGCAATACATAAAAGTACAAACCGACCCACTACCTCTCATATTATGGTACTCCAAAATTGCAGGATTTTAGACTTTGGGTGGAGAGGATGGTGGTGTGGAGTGGTGGAGGGGATGCTGTAGAGTTCGGGATGGTGGTGTAAAGTTCTGGTGGAAGGGGAAGAGGAGCAGGAGATAGGCGAAGAAAGAAAGAAAATGTGAAAATGCAAAAAAAGAAAAAGAATAAAAAAAAATGAGCAGATGCCAAGACCCGTTGCTTCGATATTATGAGTTGTGGAGACTGTGAAACGGAGGAAGAAGGAGAGGAATAATAGAAAAGAAAAAGAAAAAAAAGGAAAGGAAAGGAAAATAAAATAAAAAAGAAAAAATTAATAATAGACGGTTCACAACAGGTCAAAAGCAAAATTCCACTCTAGTCCAAAACACGAGAGGATAGTGTGGATATTTTTAAATAATGAGGAGGTAATATGTCAAATAGTCAAATTATAATGAGATTTTATGTATTTTATCCATTACCACCAAAGGACTATAAATTTGACTCTGTTTCTTTCCTCTCGCCTTTTCTCTTTATTTTTTCTTCACTTTTTGAATCAAATGTCTTTAATTAAGATCAATACTCGGTACCTGTACACAGGACTTTGGACACGGGGCTGGATTTGTCCTAATTCCCAGCTCAATTAAGTGGGTGATACGTCTCATTGACGCATGGATGGTTCAAGGGAACCTGTCCATTAGCAAACCCAGATCGTTATAGTGGGCTACTGCCAGCTCTCTTTCGGGCGTGAATCGTCATGTAGCACGATGAACTGACTAACCTTGGACTCTCAACTAAACATCACAGATCAGACGACTGTGGTGAAATTGACACGTGAAAAGCATCAAACTCCTAAAAGGTCGAGGCCGAAGTGGAAAGACTGTCAATTCCACAGTTGATATTTGAGAGACTGGGGGGCGTCGTCCAATCGGCAAACACTGAGCCTGACAAAGGTTCCTTAGTCACGTCAATCCGATTCACATGGCCCAATCAAGGTACATCCTCATAAAATTTTTGAGCGTAAAGCCTTTTTGGACTTCCAAACTCAGAGACTCCGTTTGTATTGGTTATTTTTTTTAAAATAAAATTTTCATATATAACATTATAATAATACATAAAAAAAATAATCTCAAAAAATGCAAAAAAAAAAAAAAACCTCAAAAACAGCTAAAAAATAACTTCAAACAATACAAATTTTTCACTTACATTGCTACAATAAGGGCCTTTTTAGCAAACAAGCTTTTGGCTAAATTTGTTTTCTACAAGTTTGTTAACAATTTTAGGGAAAAATGCACTTTTCATCCTCAAAGTTTGGGGGGTTGACCAATTTCATCCTCAATGTTTAACCCCAAACACATTTCATCCTCAATGTTCCGTAATTTTGACCAATTAAGGACAATTGACGGGAAATATCCAATTGACCGTTACAACCAACGGTTTTACCCAACAAAAAATGGGTAAAACCGAATGGAGCTAACTTTAAAGGAACAAAATGCAACGGACGGACGAAAAGCTCCATTGTTGTCCTTTTTCCCTCTGCCCTTCAACCCCAAAATTTTCTTGCCAATCTTTGCAGCTTTAAACATTCATCCTCAGAGCATCTGGCAGTGGAGCTCCCTGTGCTCTCATTTTTGGCTAAATGAGGAGCAGAAGTTCTGAAGTCTCCAGTGGTTCATCAACTCCATTCTGCAAGTGTGGGTTAAGAACAAAAATGAGCACCTGTTGGCGCGGCGAGAATTCGGGAAGAAGATTCCTTGGTTGCTCTCTGTGGCCGGTAAGAAATATTTGTCTAAAAATGTTGATCCTTCAATGTGTTAATTTAGCTAACTAATTTCTGAGAAATGTCATTATTGTTATGGTAGAGACCCGAGAGATGCAGGTACTTTGAATGGGTTGATGAGCCAATTTGTCCAAGAGGGAGAGTTCTCATTCCTGGTTTGCTGAAAAAGACTAACAAAATGGAAGAACAAGTTGAAAGAATGCGTAAGAGGGAGAAATTTTTTATTATAATAATTGTGCTTTTGGTGGTTTTGCTAGTACTGAGTTGGAGCAGTAAAGGCGAGGAAAAAGTAAAGGGAGGCAAGTTGCTGCTAACACTGGAGTGATTTTGGTAAAATTGCAGAAGAAAGAACATTTTGAAGCTGGCTGTGTTTCTTTGTTGGAACGAGAGTTGCATTTTTTCCTATGAAGTAATATCCAATTGCAGGGTATAGAAAGGGACTTATTTTGTTTGTACAAAGGTTCCAAATGAACTCTGCAATTTATGTAAAAGGTGGGATTTAGGAAGGGAAATGTATCTGGCAACAATGCAATTTATGAACTCTGTAATTTATTTTATTTGTAAAGCTATGCGTTAAGTGTAAGAAAATGGTCCTTGTCAAAGTGTTGTTCATATCATAAATATAAAATGGCCATGAACTGATGTCCCACATGTATTGATAACACAAACAGATGCAAATAAACCACGCTGGAAAACAAATGCAAATAAACCAAACTGGCAACTAAGCTGATAAACCAAGATTGTCCCACATGTACTGATAAACCAAGTTGGAACATATAAACAGCTGCCATATCATAACTTCAATACAATTAAAGTGCATTCTCAATGAAATAAAGCAAACTACAAGACTGTTGTTGAACATGGGTCCATAAATGAAATAAAGCCAGCTATCACATTACAGCTTGCACTTCCATAATTACTAGGCAAAGCAAAAGTTGAAACAACAAAAGTCATTCACTAATTACAAAAGCAGCAACTTGGCTTGAACAAAAGCAGCTTGGCTTGAAGAAAATTCAGTATGTTGTTTCTCCTATCACAGTAGTTTCTCCTTTCCCTTCGATCTAGATGAACTAGGAACACTTAAATCTGCCTTGCCAGCAGCAGCAACATGCATATGAACATCTCTAATCCTGAATCCCACATGTACTTGTTCTTTAGTTTGTGTTCTGGGTTCCTTGGTGCTATATTTCACTTGAGACCTTGACAGCCCAAACACTTCGAACATATCCTGGTCTACTTGATCTGGGGCAGAGGATGTTATGTCAATCTCAACTAGTGGCTCAGCATCCTGTTGATGTTCAATGTTTGAATCATCATTACAAACTGCAGCTGCAACTCTTCTTGTATGTCTATGTCTCTTCTGCACAAAACAGTGAGGTAGCAAAAATCAAATTGCATAAAGACAGAAAAATCAAAAGATGTAGCAGGTTTTTTTACCCTTTTATTTGAAGACTCAGCAGCAGCCTTCTTGGTTTTCTTTGTTCCCTACAGTTTAAAAGGAAAACATGTCATTTATATAACAAATATCAAAGATAGCTGTAACAAGTCATCAAAACAACTTACAACTTTTTTTTCATCTTGGCTAGCTGGATTGTTGGTAGAAGCAGCAACTTGGCTTGAACTAATATCAGTTTCTGCAACTGCAGGAACTTGAGCATCTTTGAGAAGCTTGCAGGACCTCATATTATGTCCCCTTTGATGACAGTATCTACACTTGTTAATCTGTCCCACTCTTGTCACCTTCTTCTTAGTTTTTTCCTTGGCTTGTTGAACCTCCTCTGCGCTTCTCCTTCTCAGCTTCTTAGGCCTTCCAGGTGCTCTCCCATATAAGGGTGGTAAAGGACCTTCACCAACATCAGTAAGCCCCCATTCACTTTCTCCATTCATGGGACACACTGATCCTTCATAGCACTTCATATATGTCTCCACTGTATACCATTTTGAAACATATAGCAGAGGATCCTTTTTAGCCATCCACAATGCAGCAATGGCATGGGGACAGGGAATACCTGTTAATTCCCATTTTCTGCAAGAGCATGTTTGCTCCTTGATGTTCACTGCAAATTGGTCACCATATGGGC
This sequence comes from Coffea arabica, assembly GCF_036785885.1. NCBI lineage: Eukaryota > Viridiplantae > Streptophyta > Magnoliopsida > Gentianales > Rubiaceae > Coffea > Coffea arabica. The sequence continues at coordinate 634,183 of NC_092323.1, read as the reverse complement.
AACTGACTTCATAAAGATCATCATTTGACTTGAATGAAAAACAGTCAGGTGCTCTATCTACATTTTTCTGCATAATGTGAAGAATTCTGGGGCAATAAGGATAAGTCTGCCACTTCTCTTTGGCCATATCCCTATTTTTTTGCATTCTCTGCATCATGTACAACCGTATTGCTTCAAACATTTCAATTATTGGCTTCTCCCTAGCATCAAGAATTTTGCTGTTGAAGCACTCACAGATATTATTCAATAACATAGCACATTTAGGATGAGTGCTAAAATAAGCTCTGCTCCATTGACTTGGTGGGTTGCCATCAAACCACCTGGCTGCCTCTATATCAATTTGAGCCATTGCTTCCATTCTGCTAATGAATTGAGCTGGTGTTGTTGCTTTGGCAACAGTCCATAACGCTCTCCTCAAACCTTCTCCTTTGAAACCAGCAGATGAAAAGTTATTGTGCAAGTGTTTCACACAAAATCTGTGGGCTGCATTTGGAAAAATCATATCACATGCTTCAATTAGACTTTTTTGTTTGTCACTCATTATTGTCCACTCATAATCCTTTTCAATCTTCAAATCTTCTTTCAATAGTTTGAAGAACCAGCACCATGAGTCCTTACTTTCACCCTCTGCTGCAGCATATGCTATTGGAAAAATGCCATTATTAGCATCAACTCCAACAGCTGCTAGCAAAACTCCTCCTACTGATCCTTTCAAAAAAGTACCATCTACTCCAATAAATTGCCTACATCCAGTTAGGAAACCATGCTTCACTCCAGGAAAACAAATGTACAGCCTCTCAAATCTGCCTTTCCCTGTTTTTGAGTCTCTAAAGCCATCAACAGTTTTCATTATAACAGTGCTACCAGGGTTGGATCTTAGAATTTCATGCATATAAACTCCTAATTTGCTGTACTGGTCCTTTTCACTGCCCTGAACAATTTTCATTGCTTTTCTCCTTGTCCTATATGTTTGATTTTTTGTGAAGGAGCACCTATTTTCTTTCATTACTGTCTTCCTAAAATGCTCCAAATCTAATTTAGGATTACACCTAAACTCTTCACAGTACTTCTTAGCTACCCATCCAGAATGCACAAGAGGGTTATCATATGTAAAACCACATGTGTGATTATCTTCAAATGTTCTTATTTGAATAGTTCCATCCCCACTTAATTTTCTAGCATATATAACCCAATTACATTCACTATTTCTGCATCTAGCCCTCACCCTCACTCTATCTTGTTTCACAAACTTACAAGGCCTGCCTTGTTTCACACTATAATTATGTACAGCAGTCTTGAAAAGTTTCAGACTTGTAAAGGACATATACAGCTCTAATTTTGGATTGTCAATATGCTTAGGATCAAAACTACGAGACCTCAATTTAGACTCTTCATCATCAGACTCATGAATGCTTTCAAAATCAGATTCAGAATCAGGAACCTGTTCTGTTTCATCAGAATCAGGAACCACCTCTGTTTCATTCAAAGGATCAGGAACCACATTTTCTTTCCTGTGATTATCTACTCCCAACCATTCAGCATTTTTGTCAACATTATCATGAAATATACCATCATCAGCATCATCACCTATTTCATAATCTGAATCAATAGCTGAAAAAAAAGTCTCATCACTTGCGTCAGAATCATTATCACAATTATTAGCAGCACACCTTCCTTGACCTTCATCCCTATTCTTATTGTTACCATCACCATTTTGGAGTTCATTTTCTGTCTCATCTACCTCATACGGATCATAACCAAGTTGTTGCACTAGAATTTCATGAAAAGATACTTCAAGATATAAGTTAACTTCCTTAGTTGGTCCAACCTCCCCCTTAACATAACCATTTAACTCCCTACTGCTGTCTATCCTCCTAAAGGTGTTATTTTCCCAACCATAGTACACCTTATGACCATATACACCAGCACTCTCAGTTAATCTATCCACTTCGAAAACACTTAGACCTATACTCTCAACATAGTCAAACATACACAAATCTCCACCTTCGTAATGGGGATCAGGAGCATATGAAATGAGGCCTCCATGGTGACATCTTAATGTAATAAATGTGCTGCCCGTTTCTGGTTAAAGAAAATAATATAGATCAGACTCTTCAGGAAAAAAAAATGCTTCATCATTTCAGCACAACAAGTAGTTGACCCACACAAAAACTACCAAACAATGACCACTTTCACTTTTTCCATACACATGGCCAGATACACATGGCCGGCAAAATCTACCAAGTATTATTGTTTATTAATCACTCTCACCACAAATTTATAGTCAATCGGCAACTATCATCAGACATAAGGGACCACATTCACACTATAATAATCAAACCAAGACAAATTTTTTGCTTTATTTATACCTCATGCAAATGGCCAAATCTGGAAAAAAAATAGCCGTACATTGTAGTGGGGAAACAGTACAAACACAAGGGACCACATATCAGGTTTCCTTCTCCAAAAAAACACATATCTTTATGCAATGTAGTTGTTGATTTTGGGTATAAATACCGTAATTTGGGGGTGGACAAATGTGGAGCTCTTTCTTCCGCAATGCCATATTTTTCTTCACCTAAAATGCTCCACGGATGCCGTCTATGCCCTCATTCTTGCTAGCAGATGCTCGAAAAGTGGATGGAAAGATTGGCACAAAAATTTTTAGGGCTGACAACGGAGAAGAAAGAAGGAGAAGACAGAAGCTTTTTTCCTTTCGTTTTGCTATTTTGTGCATTTTTGTCCGTTAGAATAAATGGGTCCATTCGGTTTGACCCGGTTATATTGGGTATAAAGTTCGATCTAACGAATTGTGCTTCTCACGTGCAAAGTTCCGTCCCAATTTTTGATTTGTCCTCCAATTCCCGTCAATTGTCCTTAATTGGTCAAAATTACGGAACATTGAGGATGAAATGTGTTTGGGGTTAAACATTGAGGATGAAATTGGTCAACCCCCCAAACTTTGAGGATGAAAAGTGCATTTTTCCCACAACTTTAACTATAGTAATTTCAAAAAATATCTCAAAGTTTTTAAACTATATATTTCAAAATACTAAAAAATTTACACACTTCAAAATTTTTCCTACAACTTTTACGGTAAGTTGAAATAAAATTTCAAACAAATACCCAAAAAACTCAATTGACAAACGGGACCTAAAATATTTTTAAAATAGCCTAAAAAACAGTTAATTCAAATCGAGTCTCAATTTCTTCTTCTTTTTTTCCTCTAAAATTTGATTTCATTTTATTTTATAAGATCTAATCAATTGATTTCAAATTTTTTGAAATACCATATTTCATTTCAAATTCAAAATTCTTTTACAACCATTTAGTGTATAATACACACAACTTGAAGGAGGAAGGACTCCTAAGTTCAATAGACCCTAACTTTGCTATGTATAATAATAAATAATTCAACAGAACCTAACGTGTTCTCAAACATATTATTCGAATAGAAATGTGTGTGTATATAAATACTATTTAGTTGTACTTAAATTAAACTTATTATGAATATCGTGGATAATGTTTGGACTTGGAAATTCAAGCTAAAATAATTATTTTGGATTAAACGAGACATGTGTGACATATTATGAAATTTCTTAAGACGAATATTTCTTTCAGAATGTTGCTGTAACGCTTTTTTATAATGTGATATTTGCGAGATAAAAAAGTGGCTGAAGAGATAAAATATGATTAGAAAACGTATTTGGATTGGTCATTGTTTCTGAAATATTAATTGATTACGTGTTTTGATTACCTTCTTATTTTTCTCGATTATTTTCTATTTTATATACATCATACGAAACCAAAAGTACTGTAGCTTTAAAAAAAAACACTAAATGATGCCATCCAATCTCCAAATAACTAGATACTGATTGGCAAACATAGAGGTTCAATTCTAACTGCTCAAGATACCCTTCTTTGGCTGTACCGAGATTGTTCCAATGTTGATCAACGACGGGGAAGAAAGAAAGAAAGAAAGAAAGAAAAAAGATTTTACTTAGATTAATTGTTGCCTCCAAGAAAACAGGAAAAATACGCCAAGGCACATGGAGGAAGGAAATTAATGTGAATGAGAGGAGCGTGTGGATAATGCTGATTTGATACGTGTTGTCGGTGGCGGTGGACGGTGGATGTGGCTGCCAGCGACCGGTCTTTTCTGATTTACTACTAGTTTTAATTTAGTAGGAGCAGTACCATCTTTTGATGGACTGCACTGTTAATACTACGTTGAGGAATCAATCACGATTCAGCCAAGAGAGGTTTTAATACAAGAATTTTGCAAATCGAAATACACTAGTGATTAAAATGATCCTCATAGCCATGCTCTTTTAGTGCAAAACTGCGGCAATTAATGTTTTGTTTGAATTATCATTTTTTATAAAAAAATTGTGTCGTTTTTTTTATTGCATTTTTTATTATTTTTTTCTCTATTATACATCAAATCGTTACAGTAATTTTTTCATGAAAAATGTAATTCAGACGGGCCTGTTTCATGGGGTGCTGTCAACTCCGCTGGATTCTGGAAATCAGTCGTTATATTATGGTAAAATACCATAATGAGACGTTCTTGATCAATAAAATCCACTGTCAACCGCAGTTCATCATCCCAATTGCTGCCACCCGTTGAATTCTACAATGCATTAATAAAAAAAAAAAGAAGGTTGAATTCTACCATGTTATAGCACTTGGCAGGCTCAAGTCAAATAACTCATTTTTGTTAAAAAAAAAAGAGAGAAAAAACTAGCTCATTGACAAAATTCCATGCACGTTTTGTGTAATTGTAACAGCTCTCGTTTTCCGGTGCCCCTTTTCCAGACAAGAAGGTTTCTATTGTTAAATACTAGTACAAAAAATATGAGCGTCCGCCATTTTTTCCGATCAAACGATAAACCACACACCAATTTAACAGTCAACTGCACCTTTCCTAATCAAGGCCAACCATTTAATGAGAGTTTAATCCGGACAATTTACAGTACAAGAGATTGAAAATATATATATATATTATTACATGTATTGAAAAGCAATTATTGGTTTGTATTCTATATATAGACTAACCACACTAATACTGGTCAGATGCAATTCTTGCACTGTCAGAAGAAAATGCCAAGGGCAAAGGGATAAAAATAAAGACGGAAATAGTACTTTCGATTCCTTCTCTCTCTCTGTTTTTTTTTTCTTTTTTGGTTTTTGTTTTGGGAGAATTTTTAGCTGGGGAGATATTTTCAGCTGAAAATTGTTTTTGAAGAATTTTTAGCTGAAAATTTGTATGATTCCTGGTTTCGGGGGTTTCGGGGAGAGGAGGGGTAGGTGGTGGAAAGGCATGACAAGTTCATGCTGAGATAGACAGACAGGTGTAAAGTCTAAGGATGAGTTGTTCAACCCAAAACGCGCGTACAAAAATTAACTACTCACCAGCGCGTGTAGGTGGCATGTCATCTTAAATGGGCCTCCATCGCAATTCCCTCTTAGCCGGCTCTGAGTCCTTCGCTTGTCCACAAGCCCAAGATTTCCCTCTCTCCCTCTCTCTCACTCTTTGCCTTCCAGCCAAGCAAACATCTTCCCTTCTTCAATCTTGCGGAGGTTTCAGTTCACAAAGATCAGTCAAACTTTGAATAAACTAAGAAAATAAGCTAGACCGGGTTGATGAATCTTGATTTTACACGGGTACGTGAATTTTCAGCTTTAATACGTTGTCTTTTAGTCTCGCTCATTCATTCAATGTTACTGTACCATTGACAAACTCTCATAAATGTCCATTATTGATTGTATCGGTATTTTGAATTATGAGTGGAGTATAAAACATTGGAGATTCGTTCAAATACTGAATCTACTTGCACGATTGTTAATGAGGTTGTGATTTTTTGTGTGCTCTGTAATGGGCTATCTGACCATTTTATTTTGGATGTGTGGATATAGACTTGTGGGTTGTTGGATTTTGACCGAGCGGAAAATTTTTGAATCTCGGAGCCCAGTTTAGTGGGGGGATTGAGGAGCTTTTTCCCCGCGTTTTCCGGTGCCGCGGGGTGGAAGAAATGTCTACTTTTGTTGGAGTTCTTGTTTCTGATCAATGGCTTCAGAGTCAGTTCACACAGGTTGAACTTCGCAGCCTCAAATCCAAAGTAATTATCTCTCGCCCGCAGCTCTCTTCTTTTCCTTTTTTCCCTTTTTTTGGGCCTTGGCATTGGCATTTCTTGAACCCTTCCTATATTGCCTTGCTGAATTGTATTGAGGCAGTCATGCAGTATGCAAGCGGATATGATGAACACATGTAAGAATTGAAATGATTTCTTCTTTGTTTGCTCGTAGTTTGCTTCGATAAAGAATCAGAATGGTAAAGTCGAGGTAGGCGATTTGCCGCCTTTATTGGCTAAATTGAAGGCCTTCGGTGAGATGTATAACGAAGAGGAGATTCGGAAGGTATTAGGAGAATCTAATCCTGATATGAGGAGTGAAATTGATTTTGAAGGCTTCCTCAGGGTGAGTTTTATGCATTAGTGTTTACATTATATTTTGTCCTTCCCAATGGGTAATATGAATATGTGAAATTTATCTGGACAACCAAATGCTATACTTTCTTTGTGCGTTGGTTGTGGTACTGCTAATATTATGGCTGTCTTAAAATTGGGGAAAAAGCCAATTCTAGGTTTTAATTCCAATCTGAGTTTGGTGCCATAAAAGCAAGGGGCAACTTAAGCAGTACCAATTTAGAATCGTAGGTTTGCAATGTAGCTATATTTGAGGATGGATTGTTAGATGCAAACTTATAGCTTAACTGGGCAGGCGTATTTGAACTTGCAAAGTCAAGCTAATGCAAGAAAAGGTAGTCCGAAAAGTTCCTCCTCTTTCCTCAAGGCGACCACAACCACTCTTCTTCATACAGTTAGTGAGTCAGAGAAGTCATCATATGTTGCTCACATCAACAGCTATCTCAGGGATGATCCATTCTTGAAGCACTTTCTTCCAATAGATCCAGCTTCCAATGCTTTGTTTGATCTTGCAAGGGATGGAGTACTTCTATGGTATTAAACATGGTCTGCTTTTTATTACTCTTCCATTTATACCTGACGGATATTAGTTTGTTGTGGTATGGATAATACATTTCATGGTAATGCAGCAAGTTAATCAATGTTGCGGTACCTGGTACTATAGATGAGCGTGCTATTAATATGAAAAGGGTGCTCAACCCATGGGAAAGAAATGAGAACCACACACTTGGTCTCAACTCTGCAAAAGCTATCGGCTGCACAGTTGTGAACATTGGCACCCAGGACCTTGTAGAAGGAAGAGTGAGTTGGCTTAAGTTAATTAATTATCTGCTTCAATATCTGGTATCTGCTAATTTTTCATGACTAAGGTCATCATATTTGTCCCTTCTGCAGCCACATCTGGTACTTGGTTTGATTTCTCAAATTATAAAGGTGAGCATTTAGATGTTATCCTAGCAAGCTTCTGGTTTATCTGGCGTTCTTATGAAACGGCACCACAATTTTGTTTCTAAGTCAAAGCATGGCTCTTGCAGATATATACATCAATTGTTTTCTCTGTGGTTGATTCCTTATGTATTGTGTTATCACTTGTTTTAATTTCAGATCCAACTGTTGGCGGATCTTAATCTCAGGAAGACACCACAGCTTGTGGAGCTGGTGGAGGACAACAACGTATGTTATTGATGTTTTTTTTCTGGATATGGATTCTTGGTTATTTCTTTTTGTGTAGATACTTGTGGCTTGATTTAATTATATTGTTAACTTTTGTAGGATGTCGAGGAGCTTATGGGATTAGCTCCAGAAAAGGTATTGCTAAAATGGATGAATTTCCATCTGAAGAAAGCAGGCTACAAGAAAACTGTCTCAAATTTTTCTTCTGATCTGAAGGTATTGAGTTACATTCTGGTGATATAGCAGAAACAGTACTTACAAATTCAATGGGGTGATCTTATTTGAGCTGAAGTAGACACGTGCTTGATGCATATAAATACCTTTAGAAGTCAATGATGTTTTTGGGGTCATCTGGATTCACACTAGCTTATTTTCTGCCTTTCCAGAGGGTAAACTGAAAAGAGAGATGGTGTTGAGTTGGGTGTGGGTTCTATAGGCCGCTGTTGTTTTGACCACCCTTTTTGTTGAGTTATAATCTAACTTCTGCCTTTGATTTCTTTCTCATTTGTTCTTGTTATCAACTTCATGTCCTTAGTAGTTGACCCAAGTCAACAAAAGTCAGATTACCTGTATCGATGATAAGCTAGCTTCCTCTGACTGCTCTGTGTTTCCCAACAACCTTATGTATCAGACTTCTAAACTATAGTTCACACTAGGTTTTTATCCCAAGTCTCTGACACCTTTGTGAAATGCAGGATGGAGAGGCATATGCTTACCTACTTAATGTACTTGCACCTGAGCACTGTAGTCCAGCCACATTAGATGCCAAGGATCCTGTCCAAAGAGCAAATTTGGTTCTTGACCATGCAGAGCGAATGGACTGCAAAAGATACTTAACCCCAAAGGATATTGTTGAAGGCTCAACCAACTTGAATCTCGCATTTGTTGCACAGATTTTCCATCAGAGGTGGGATTTTTGTGTCTGCGTCCTCTTCTGAAATCCTTGAAATAACCAGCTATATGGTTTTGATATAGATACTGAGTCAGACTTGGATACTTGGGGTTAACCTCGGGATGAAAAGTTTGTGTATTGTAGCTTTCTGTTTGTCCATCACAATCGCAGCTTTTCGGAAACACATGCTTGGCCTTGCATTTGGATTTTCTTATTTTTTTTCCATTATGAATGCAAGTTTTATGAAAAATATTTGCATTCAAGGAGTAACCTTTATAATGTCTTGTGCACCTGGCAGCATATACTGGAAAGACTTATAGGGAAAATCTCTGCTGCAGTTGATTCTTGGAAGAATTTTTGTTCTCAAAATATTATGCCAAACATATTCTTTAAAAATTTCAACCGTTTTCTGGAAGCACCCTTGAAAGAAAATATGAAAAAACTGAAGCAAATGATAATAGGTCATTCTAAGAGTGCATTTGTTGTTAATGGGTTTCATTTTTCCTTTAACCAAAATGCATTAAGCAAAGGGGCTGTTATTCTGTGGCAAAAAATTTTCGTGATCTTGTTCATACTGTTTGTTTACTTGCTGTATTTATGTTGATGCTTTTATTCGTATACAGGAATGGCTTGTCCACAGACAATAAGAAGATCTCATTTGCAGAGATGATGACTGATGATGAACAAATGTCTAGAGAAGAGAGATGCTTCCGACTGTGGATCAACAGTTTGGGAATCACATCTTATGTCAATAACCTCTTTGAGGATGTTAGAAACGGGTAAGTTTTAAACTTTCAGTTCTGCAAAATACTATGCAGTGTGAAAACTGTTTGCTTAATAATCGGGGACAAAGTTCAGTAGAACTCTTTTCTGTTGCGCTTTATGATACCCATCCTGTGTTTCCTTTTCTTCTTCTGCAGTTGGGTATTGTTGGAGGTGCTGGACAAGATTTTTCCGGGATCAGTTAATTGGAAACAGGCAACAAAACCTCCTATAAAAATGCCGTTCAGAAAGGTGGAGAATTGCAACCAAGTCATCAAAATTGGGAAGCAATTGAAACTTTCCTTGGTAAATGTAGCTGGGAATGATTTTGTGCAGGGAAATAAGAAGCTTATACTTGGTAATATGTTTAACATGCCGCGCTACATCCACTTCTGCAAGTATTATCTTATATATCAGCTATTTGAGTTTGAGATACCTGCCTCAATATATTTCCTCCTCTCTCTATTTAACTGTCCCTCAATTTGTTTTCTTTTTTTGGTTTTTTCTCTCTCATGAGCTGGCAGTATTTTATAATGCCTGCGGGGCTTAATATTTTAGTTAAATAGAGCCAGGTAAATGGCTAATTCTGCTAAGGATTATCTGGAAAGCTGGTTCTGGCAACTTCTGAAAATCGTAGTTGCACTGTTCAACTGAAGTTGTCTGTTAAGCGTCTCAATAGATTGTGCAAAATCATGCACAACCTGCTCTTCATGTGGTCTGGAGCATTTTACTTGATAGTCAGAGAGATTTTTTTTTTTTGGGGGGGGGGGGGGTTTAAAAAGGTACTGACAAGTTTTTGACAAAGAGTTCTCAAAGGGGATATCTTTAAGTAAACCTGAAAGAGTGTTTCTTTTACTATCTGATTGCTCCAGCTTTTAAGAACTCAGTGTTTTTCATTTTTTGTTTCATCTCTCAGCTTTTCTGTGGCAATTGATGAGGTGTAATATTCTTCAACTCTTGAAGAATTTGAGATCACGCTTCCAAGGCAAGGAGATATCTGATGCTGATATTCTAAAGTGGGCAAACAAAAAAGTGAAGAGTACAGGCAGATCATCTCAAATGGAGAGTTTTAAGGTTAATATTTTGGAGACCTTTGTTCCCTCTTTATATCATCTGAGAAACATCACTTGATGGCGTGGTGTGCCTTTGGAATTTTTATATAGGACAAGAGCCTCTCATCGGGACTATTCTTCCTGGAGCTTCTTAGTGCAGTGGAGCCACGAGTTGTCAACTGGAACCTCGTTACAAAGGGTGAAAGTGGTATGCTTTGATTGTGAAATTCTTATTTGGATACAGATAAAAATATTGTCTGCCGCTCTCTCAATTTACTCCGTCAGAGAGTTGGAGTTGCGATTGAACTTTTCCAAGTAGGAATTGAAAGTCTTAATCACAATTTTCATGAAGAATTCCAAGAGAAGTAGAAAAGCTGCAATTTGTGTGCTTGTTTAATTTCTTCTCATCTACTTGACTTACATCCATGTTTTGTTTCTTAAAATCAAAAGTTGTAGTTGGTATGCACAAGTAAAATGTTGAAGATTTTTTGTTGGTTAGAATCAATATAGCTATAGAGTGGTGAGGTCATCCAGTTTCTTTTTACAGTTATAATGATTACTTCCATTCTTGACTTAGAAAAAGTGAATGATGGATTGATTTGTATATATTCTCGGTGTGACAGATGACGAGAAGAAGTTGAATGCCACTTATATCATCAGCGTTGCCAGAAAGCTTGGGTGCTCCATATTCTTGTTACCTGAGGACATCACTGAGGTGAGCATGGAAGTACCAAGTTCTCTTTTATGTTGTCCGAATCCACACCCTCTCCCCGTTTCCCTTTTTCTGTTCCTTTTTTTTTTTTTTTTTTTACCTTTCTATGGTTTTCACCAAACTTCAAAACATTAAATCCATATTTAACAATCGCTATTGTAATTGATCACTTTATGGCAGGTAAATCAAAAGATGATCCTTACTCTGACTGCCAGCATCATGTATTGGAGCCTTCAGCAACCAGTTGAAGATTCGGATTCATCTCCATCCACTACTAGAACTCCTGATGCTTCTCCTGGATCATCAACTAATGGCTATCCTTCTCCTTCCATCATTGATTCTCCTGGTGTATCCTCTGGGCTCACATTCAATGGCTCTTCATCTCCCGTTGCAACTGCTTCCCCTGGTGAATCCCCTGCGCCGTCTGTTAACGGCGAAGATGATAGTTCACTTGGTGGTGGTGAAGTGTCCAACTCGACCATTGATGATGCAGCATCCGACAGTACAGTCTCCTCTTCACAAGTAGAGAATGAAGATACACATCCACTGGTTGCTGAAGAATAGTTGCACGTTTGTTGATGAAGTAAGAAGAATAGGACACCTCATGAATATGAAGAATGAAAGAAAAGAAAACACACTGGTTTTAGGTCAAGTAGCTAGGTAGATAATACTGTTCATATGGAAAATAATATACATCCTTTTTTTTTTCTTTTTAAAAAAAAAATGGAAACTTTTTTGATCACCCCATCAAAAATTTTTTTTTTCTTTTGGTTCTCCCAATTATGTAATGCTTGCCACATGTTCTCTCTTGAATATTTTGAGCTTTGAACGGTGATTTTAAGGGAGTAAATTTTGTCTACGTCAACGCAGCATTTGAAGGTTTTATTATGATTCTAAGCTCCTCTGCTTGTGCAGTATTAATTCTGTAATCGTCAAAATTAACCAAAAATGGTTAGCTGTATCTTTACAGCATTTCTTCAATATCATCGTTCTACTTATAGTGACGATTTTACATCAGAAAATGTTAGGCTATATTATTGAAGTTGGACAATTAGCTGATCGATCAGTTCACCCAAAACTGTTGCGATTCAATAGGACGGTTGAACCTTGCACGAATTTGTACTATCACTGGATTTTAGAACCTGTCTTATGTCAAAATCAGACTGCTATTTTTTCACGGAGAAATTTGGTGTAGAAGCAGAACGGAGGAACAAAGGGATGGGGAAATTAGGATGTACACAAAATGAAAGGAGTTGAAAGTTCCAGCAGGGCTCCTTGCTGGCCTCTTTCTGCATAAATGCTTGGGCTGTTTTTGTTTGTTTAGTCATTGCCATTGGTGGCTCTCCTTTCATTTTCTGTCTGAACAATGTACTACTTGATTTCTGGAGCACGGGGCTCTACTACTTCTCTCTCTTTCAGGTTCAGCAACTTCTTTCTCTTCTTGCCGGCTTCAGATCGGAAAAAGAGGCTGCACTTTGGCGGTGACTCTTCCTCTGATGAACCTTCTATAAAACTTTTTGAGTGGATCTGTCTTAACGATCACCTTTCACCACCACCTTACTTGCATCAATCAGTCACAACATCTGCCAACTATCCATCACATGCTTCACGATGCATGCATGCATGCAGACTTGTAAAATGATCTCTCTTGCAGCAGAAGCGGCGGCGGAGGAGGAGCTCAGGAGCAGCAGCAGCAGTCGGTGGGCTGTCTCTGTCTTTTACATTCCTCTCGACTGCCGCTTTCTTTTCATCATCTTTTGGTGCATTATCCTTCTCGTCTTTCTTTACCCCTGTTAGCCTCCTACGGGGTTTTCTGACAACCTTGCTTATCCCTTCCGCTGCAATGCATTTCTCTTACTACTTTGCATGCATCATCACACAATACTGCCACTAAAGCATGTATGTGTATTGATTGATCTTCGTCCTCTTTTTTTTTTTTGTTGGAAGGAATTGATTGATCTTCTTTAAAAACACAAAAAAGTTCATTGAGAAACTAGTATTAAAACATTTTTGTAAATCTCGTGTGGAACTGATTAAGAGTATGACTAAAAGCAGATAACACGGATGAAGCACTGAATTAAAAGTCTGAGGATGTCTTGAACTTTCTTACATTTTGCCATCTGGCAGCTCTTTCTTCTATTTATTTTTGTATATATATTGCTTCTATTTTCCCATAGACACGGCCATTAAATTTTGTTTTTTTTTTTTTTTAAATTTTCTCGTGACAGTGGCTAACTTGACTGTAAACAAATCTTTTCTGAAGTATTTTATTTGGTAATTACTTACATATAATATAAGTCTTCTAGTACTTTTCTTTTAATTTTAGTAACTTTTCTTGTAAAAACTAGTTTTGAAAAATTGAAACTTTTAATACACATAGACGTCATACTCTTTACTATTAAATTTTTTTTATTTATAAACAAATGACTACAGCATAACACGTCTCACAAGCAAAAGCACACGTGGGCCGATGTTTTCGCGGATGGCTAAAAAGTAAAAACAGTAGTGTCAAACATTTTTACTACAAAACCACGCCGTCTTCTTCTCCTTCTCCTTCTCCTTCTCATCCATATCAATTCTTCGAAACCATAATCTGTAGTACTAGTGTATCTTTTGTTGCAACTTTAAACCCTAGCTAATCGTTTCACGTAATCAAACGAAATCCACAAAATTTTCTCTCGCCGGCGGTCGAATTCCCTGAGGTAACTAGCCGATGTGATTCTACGGCATTCATGCTGATCAGTTTTGGGATTTGGAATTTTTTTTTTTTTTTTTTTTTTGGTAATAGCATCCTTAAAATGGGTTTGCGGGGTACTTACCACACACACACACAAAATTTTAAAAAAAGGGTTTTGCCGGTTGTTCTATTTGTTCTGCGTGCTGGATTTACTGAATTACTTTTTGTACTTGTTTATAATTTTGTGATAAATGTTCTCTGAAGTATATTAGTTACTGTTTTGCTTGATTACGGATGCAGTTTTGGACTCTTCACTCTTATTACTCTCTATCTCTTTACCAGATTATTGTTTTTTGAGTGTGGTTGGAGTTAGAGATAATTTTTCTTTTTTTCCCCATTTGTTGCTTTTGGAGGGGGTTTCTGTTTTGGGGGGGGGGGGGAGGGGGGCGGTGCATTCGTTCTTACTAGGGTTGATAACTCTCTATGCAATGAGTGTAATCATCCAGTGGCAGAACTTCTCACGTCTTTTGAATATTGTGACATTTTTGACTAATTTATTTCGTCTTCATTTTGTTCTTCGGTTTATCAAGCAGAGACCAGAATATACAAATGGCATCTTCGGATGATGAGGATGGAATATTGCCTAGTGACGTATCTAACTATTACTTTCAATATGATAATGAGACAATTTCATTTGCTGAGTTGCCCCTGAAGTGGAATGATGATGAGAGCTTGGAGGGAAACAAAAAAGAGATTGATTTGCATGGCCAGACAGACAATGGACTTCAGACAATCTTTGAGCAAGTCATAGCTTGGAAATTCGATATTTCATCTAGAGAGCCTGAGATTTTGGTGCTGACTAGAAAGAAGAACTGGATAAAGCTTCTGAAGCCAAGGAAATGTTATGAAAAAACCATTAGAAAGATCTTGATTACTGTGCATTGCCTAAGCTTTGTCAAAGGGAAACCTGAAACATCAGCAAAAGTTCTACGGGATCATTTGACTAAAAAATTCAGGTTTCATGAGGACATCCCCCTCCCCCCCCCCCCCAAACACACACACTCACACAAAAAAACACCACAACCAAAAAAAAAAAAATCATCCTTCGTTCATTTATGGATTATTCATTTCTAACAACTTTGTGAAACTTCTAGATCATTTGACGGCAGTCCTTCTGAGGATGATGTGATGACCAATTTAATTACAGAAACTGTTAAGCGGGATGAGATTTTGGCCAGAGCCAAGGTTTGTCTGGATCTATCACTCCTAGAGCTGACAATATTGTGTTGTGCTGTGACATGCTATCCAATTTTAAACTATGAAATGCTTGTGGTCACTAGGTTGTTGTTAAATAAAATTGTATGTCTAGCATGTTGCAAAGCATGGATTAGACACAAATTGGCTCATGTTGTAACAAGTAATAACCTCAAAGAATGCTGCCTGATATTGTTTAAATTGTACAGGTTTTCAATGACTTTCTAGAAGACAAGTCCAGGAAGAAGAAAATTTTTGAGGTTCTGCTCCCTTTTCTACTACTTCCAGTCCTCCATTGAGAATTTAAAAAGAGAAGACAATTGATGAAAAAGAAACCTTGACAATTGATATTAGATCCAAAATAAGTTGGTGCTGTTACTGGTTTTTGCAGGAGGTTGGAACTACTGCAAGGTCTAGTTTCATAGTGAACGATGTTCCTGATGAAAATGGAGAAGATGGCTCTGATGATGAGGATGAGGACTTCTTTGAACATGTTTGTGCAATTTGTGATAACGGTGGAGATATTCTCTGGTAGCATTTTCTTTCTCATGTTTTTATTGCTCATCACCTGCTTATTCAATCTTGGCATTATTGTCGTTTTTAGATGAAACTTGGCTTGCGTAATAAGCAAGCAACAGAAAACATTGTTTTAAGACGCGCACTTCCCATTATTATTTCTTTTCCTTTTGCCATTAACAACAAAGGTTATAATATGTTTCAAATCAGTTGTGATGGGAAGTGTCTGAGGTCATTTCACGCAACAGTAGACGCTGGTGCTGAGTCAAATTGTGAATCTCTTGGATTTTCTGATAAAGAAGTTAAGGTATACTTCCCAAGCTAACTCATTACTTGTTCCGACTTTTTTTTTTTTTGAAGATTTTGAGATGCTATATGGTCTACCAGCATCTTTAATTTTGCCTTAATGCTTGTCATATTGATCAGGCAATGGCAAACCAAACTTTCTTGTGCAAGAATTGTCAGTATAAACAACAGTTGTGCTTTGTTTGTGGCGAGCTGGGGTCATCTGATAAATCAGCTGGTGCTGAGGTTCGTTCATTGAATTACCATAATTTAATGCTACATTGGCTTTTATTGATGTTGCTTCCTATGGATTGGTAATTGCATCTCAAATATATTGAGCAAAGTAAGAGTGCTTGTACTTAACAAGTAAAGAATAAGATCTCAAGTATCTCATGTTAATTGCAAAATATGGTCGTTGAAATGTGTCATGTAATAGTTAATGATGTCCTGCTTGTAGAACCGGATTGTCTACAGTGCATCTACCTTTTCTTAATTTTAATTCTTGTTACCATCTCCTTTTGAAAGTATTAGCTCCTCTGTGCGTGCCATATCAGCAAGTCAATGTGGTGTACAGACTTTAACTTGCCCTTGCCACTTGGTTTTTGTGGTCCCACCCTTGAATTTCATTTTGGTTCTCTGTTCTCGTCACGTTACCATTTTAAATGTTTTACATAAGAAACAAATCTGAAGTAATCTCTGCAAGTATAAAATCAACCATCCCTGGCCCCACCATATTCATTCTTTTGGATTCTGACGAGTTTCATAAGGGACACTCGTCTGCTTGACTGCATCTCCAAAGACTGCTCCAATCCAAGCGTCGAGTCTCCGTTTTATCCAGTCTCTCTCCAGTAGCCCATCCCCTGGTTCCAGTCTTCTTCTTGATTTGTACTATGTTTAGGCGCCTCTGGTTCCCCTTGCCATGGAGCTCTGACTGGAAATGAAAAGTTGCTCCAAAAAATAAAAAAAAGGGAGATTTAACTGTGATTCATATTCTGTTGAAAATTTAGTATACCAACAAAGCGGAAAATAAAGAAGCAATCAACATAAGTAGTACAGAATAATTTCACAAACTGGATTGGGAAAATAAAAACCTAAAGGCTTCAAGAAGCAGCGAAGAAATATGGAAGTTAGAAGCAAGATGTTATCAGCTTTATGGATCCAGAGTAAAGGGAAAACAAGCTTGATGTCATTGCCATCTGATGCCATAATAATCCTAAAACTTCTCTGATTGCACAACCACCACTCCTTCAAGAATATCTACCTTGTTCATCTTTGCTTCGCCCAAGAAATTACAGATTTCAATAGAATCGGCAAGTGTTGGAGATGGAGCCATCATGAAGGCTTTGATTGGAAAGTGAGCGTCGAACTTCAAATTCCAGTTTCTGGTGGCCTTATCGATTTGGTGAGCGTCAAAAGTGAGTCTCTTCCCCCTCATCTGGTTGTTGAGAGGTTTGATGAGTCATAGTTTCTGGGTCCGACAAATGAAGTTATTTCTTCTTTTACTGCATAGATGGAATACAACTGAGAGAGATGTGCCACATTAAAGGGTGGGACTGCACAGGACACGTGGCAACAATATGTTAAAATCTGCACTCCACTTTGTTTTTGCTGATGAGGCATGTTAGGAGCACCTAATACTTTTTCCTGTCTCTAGGCCCCTTTTTGCAATGTTTCTGTTGTAGTATAGTGTACATGTACAAAAGAAGGGCAGCGTGACCAACCACCACCAACCCCCCGCCCCCAACCAAAATCCCTTGATGATAAGTTCATGCCACACTAATATCGGGTGAGTGAGCATTTAAGGAACTATGAACTTGATGTGGTAATTTCCTTCGGCTGCAAGCTGATGTTGTCCAGAGGTGAGAATCTGGGAATCTTCATTTGCCAATTGCAGGTGTTGTCTCATGTATGTAACCCCCTGGAAGGAGGGTGATTGCATTGCGTTTTTATGTATTAATTATTGAAATACCATTCTTCCTCAATCATTCTGTTGCATCTCAAGTTTGCTATCAGTTTTTCTTGGAACTGTTATACAATTTTCAAGTATTTATTGAAGCATCATATTAGGACTTGATTAGTCTCTTTCATTTCAGGTTAAAAATCTATTGTGTTATTGGGTTTGTGTGGATGCCCTTTTTTGGGCTGCTCTAGAAAAACATGTTTCTTTAGGACACCCTCTACGATAACGTATTCAAAACACACTAAAACAGCCAAAAATTTCCAGAAGCATACGCCCCTTTCCTCCTTCCACCTGCACCTTCCCCTACCGCTCTTTTCCACTTCCACCATTACCTCTTATCAACAACCACCCACTTTCCTGCCTGGGCCAACTCTTCTCCCTACCCACCCGCCAAAACACAAAGAAAGAGGTAGAAGAGGGGAAGGGAGAAGAAAAAAGGAGGGGCAGGTGTGGTTGGCTGTGTTACTTTGACCAATCAGTCTACCCCAAGTACCCGTGTTGATACAGCACAACATGGGTACTTGCATGGGATACAAGTCTGACTTGTTGAATATTTTTTAGACACTTTGACTTTATTGTGTTGATAACTTTTGTCTGTCAATAGGAGAGCAGGAGAGATTGGTGAGACAACTAGGAAGAGAACTGTAAGATTGAAGCAGATCTAGCTTCATTTCTGTCTTTTTCTTGGGAGATTGGAGCTGCGGGAGTAGGGACTCTTGGGCATTGTTTCACCTCTTAAGACTTTGGAGCTTGGCAAAAAAATTGCTGGTTACTTCTAGTTTTCAATTTGATGGGGGAAGAGAGAGGCACATGCTCTGTGTTTAAGAGAACGAATTATAGATGTGAGAGAAGAGAGATGCGGTAGGTTTGAGGTGATAGAGGAGAGCAGACGCTGGAGGGATCGAGGGGAGAATTATTTTATTGTTACTTGTCTGTGAGTTTTCACATGTTACAAACATAGTGATTGGCTAATAAGTTTTTTATATATTTATTTTGGAATCCTTATGAGCTAGAGTCTTGTTGTTGATCTTAGAAAAATGCACATATTTTCATTGCAAGGTGGAAATAGAAAAGGAATAAAGTTGGCTGATTTAATGTTATATTGGTAATTAAAAGTGACAACTAGAATCTCTTTTCCATTAAAAAAGAAATCTATTTTGAATCAAGAAGGGGAAAAAAAAGCTCTATTTGACAATACATTAACAATAATCCATTTAATTGTGCTTTTAATTTCCATAAATTGATTGCCAATTACCTTAATTAAATCATTACAACCATTACTTTCACATATAAATTACTAACACATCACAATCATTATCTTCACATATAGAAGCTATAGTATATAATTTATAAATTTTCTAGAAATTATGCTGTATCCACGTTTCCATGTCTGAGTCATTAGAAGTGTCTCACATCCTAATTTTAGGTAGTTGACAAACTAGGCACTTAGACATGCCTGAATCCGATACCTTGTGGCCGAGTCTGAGTAACATAGGTGGTTGGGATTGTTTGGGGGTGGGTATGGTAGAGGTTTGTGGTGGGTGGCACGGTTTCATAACCATCTTCCAAAACACTCAAAAAAAGGTTTTTGTAAACATTTTACACAGTAAGCTACAATAAAATGTTTAGACAAACCCTCACAAAACACTCCATCCAAGTGGACCCATTAGTGTTACTTTTGTTTTGGAGTACTACTTGCAAGAACGGATGATATTTTGGCTGGTTTGCACCAGAAGAACAAATATCTTGCTTTCTTTATCTCAATCAACGTTTAATTTGATGTGAGTTTGAGTTTATGTCTCATGCATCTACTTGATTGCCAAAACTGACTATGGTTATTAGGATTGGATACGGCTCATAAACACCAAACATTTTGGGGTCTGGTTGTGATGAGTTGGCTAATTGTTTTACACTTTGAAGAATTAAAATTTTGTTACTCTTGCATGGCTTCCAGGTATTTCAGTGTGTTACTGGGACATGTGGTTACTTTTACCACCCGCGTTGTGTAGCAAAAGCACTCAAATTTAAGATGGGAGATAAAACAAAAGATCTTGAGCGTGAGATTGCTGCAGGGAAGACCTTCGTCTGTCCCATCCATACTTGCTTTGCCTGTAAAGAGCCAGAACCCGAGGACAAAACTGACTCGCAGCTGCAGTTTGCTGTATGTAGACGTTGCCCAACAGCATATCACCGGAAATGTCTGCCTAGGTACTCCTCTATTTTGTGGAATTTGGGAAGTTTCTTATTGAACATGTCTTTTATGTCTGTATCTGTGTTTGTGTATTTATACATTCTGCTGTTTTTGTCTCATCGGGAGTGTTTTAAAATGGCCAAAGTGAACAATAAATTTCTAATAGGAAATGATGAAGATTGCTTTTGAGGATAATAGAGACATGCACAAATACGAATATGATATCATATTATAATTCATACTATCTCATTCGGAGTGTTTTTCTATGGTCAAAATATACAGGGACATTGCTTTTGAGGATGACGAAGATCAAGGCATCGAGCAAAGAGCTTGGGAAGGCCTTATGCCAAACAAAATACTAATTTATTGCACGTAAGGATGTTCTGCATTTTTTTTGGTCTCCATTTAGACTTTTATCTGTCTTGATGCTTCTATTTGTTCTTGAAATTTAGAAAACACGAGATCAAGGAAGAACTTGAAACTCCTATCAGAAACCATATCAAGTTCCCAGATATTGAGGGGGAAAAAAGGAAACAAGATGCAGAATCTCTTGGCAAAGCAAAACTTGTGCAAAAGAAGACAGCTTTGCACAAAAAGAGAGAGATTGCGTCGGATGCTGCTGCTTCAAAGAATAGTATTGCAGATAAAGTAAAAGTTTTCCCCAGGTCATCCATGGCAGTGAAGCAGCTTCATTCTACCAAAACAAATGGAGGAAGGTTATCCATACCAGAGTCTTCCAAGAAACGGAAATTGGCTAATGTTTCTATGACAGAATCAAAGAGGAGGCCCCCAAGGAAAGATGGTAGATCCATTGGTGGTGATAGCAAGGCCTTCTTGGGTGAGCAGTTGTATGAGCAATATTATAACAAGGATTCCGGGCTTGCTACATCGGTGGGAGGATACACATCAGATAGGAAACAGCAAATAAAAGCGGCTAGATCTGTTTCAAAGGAAGCTGATGATTCACTGATGCTGGATGCTGATTCTCAGGAAAGGTAGCAACTTTTTTTGCTGCAATGTTATGCCTTTCTTAACCCCTCCCCCTTCACTGTCTGCCTGTCTGTTTTCATTTTGTCCCATAGAGGTTTAACATACTCTCAAGTAGAATGTTTTGTAATCTTTCTTAGGCATGTTTCTTTTTACTGGGGAGTGTTTGAATGATCATTTTTTGCAGGATTCTTTCCTTTGTGAGAGAAGCTGAATCGAAAATAACACTAGATGATGTTATCAAAGAGCACAAACCCCCATCAACGCATGGATCCTCATTAAAGAATGTAATACAAAGTATAACTTTGGGGAAGGTTGAAGGTTCTATTGAGGTATGTTATTGCAATATGTATACTTCATTGTGTTGTAGTCTTTCGGTTATCTCAATTGTTCTGAGCTTGACCAATGAAATATCCACAGGCACTTCATGCTGCTTTACAGAAGTTGGAAGAAGGAGGCAGTCTTGAAGATGCAAAAGCCGTTTGCGAGCCTGGGCTTCTCAATCAGATGGTAAAGTGGAAGGTACCATCCAGTTCTACCCTGCTTTTATGTCACAGGAGGCTTTATTTCATATTTCCGGATGTGAACAGAAGTATAAATATCTTTTATGTTCATTTCCATTTGGTATTTTTTGTTTCCTTTTTAGTTTGTCTATTCAACTGATATACATTACTTTACAGTTTTAGTTTCTGATTGTAAATGGTGTTGTGGTTGTACATGCAGCTTCATTTTTGTATGCTAATATATATGGCTCGGGAAGTTATTTATTTAGTGCTCCCATAATTTTACCATAACAATAAAAAGATTTCATGGTCTTGGCTCCATATTCTTGATCCTGCCACTCATAAGAAGATTTGTTGTAACATGATAATGAGAACTGAATTTTTGTTTGCAAGTGGCTGTAGTCCTTTCAACCTTCCTACCTCTGACTTCTTTGTTTAGCTATTAGGAATTTTAGGATCCTTCGACTTTTACTTGTTTCAAAGGTGCTGGAATCATGTTCTAATTCGTTGTCTGAATCTATATGATATGCAGAGTAAGCTCAGAGTTTATCTTGCTCCATTTCTATATGGTACGCGTTACACATCCTTTGGTCGCCATTTCACCAAAGTGGAGAAGTTGCAAGCAGTAAGTGAGCTGCTTTGTAGTCTTGGAATAGAAAATAAGTCTCTTTGGATTGGTGGAATTACTATGTTGTTGTTATGTGTGTGTGTGTGTGTTTTCCTTTTTTAAATCATACAGTAAGTTGTTAATAGCAAATTTATGAGTGTTTAATTTTTCTCCTATGTGATTATTATATTACTTGCTTACAGAGGACATGATGACTTGTCAGAACTCAAAGTTTAAATTGGGCTGAGATAATTGTTGGTGTTGTTGATCCTTTTTATTTTTAATTGTAGCATTGTGGCTTTGTTGCTGTCCTTAGCAAGAATAAGCAAGTTGTTTCATTCTGTGTACTTGTTTTATGTTTTTGTAACTTGCACCAAAAATATACTATGATTTATCAGTTTCTGTTGAAGGAAAAAAACTTGTAAAGAAAGAAAGTTAAGAGTTTTATTCTTGGCAAGAAATTGCAAATACCTTTCTACTTCATTACTTGATTTAAGTTTCTGATTAAAAGTGGAAATAAAATGTCACTATCAGTCTCTGTTTTGAAGAAAGAAGGATGAGCATTCCAAGTATGTGAGGTGAACTGACATTACATTAGTTGACTTGTACTATAAATCTTTGATTCCTGGACCTTGATGATCCTGATCGGCATTTTTGTACTAGTTCTTGAGGACATATTGGTTCTTTTAGATAGATCAGTGTCCATGGCGGGTTTGCATTTATAATGCTATTTTGCCCTGGGGAATTATGGAGGAAATTATGTGGATGGATGAACATCCTACTCAGATATTATGATTAGTTAGCTTTGAGCATTCGTTTTCCCCTCCCTACCTAATTTTGTGCTTTTATGTTTGCTTATTTCTGGCAGATTGTTGACAAGCTTCACTCGTATGTGGCAGATGGTGACACGGTAAGTAATCTGAACTTTCTGTCCTTGAACAACCTTCCTGGTGCATGTATGAGGGCTAACCAGAAAAAGGAGGAGGATAACAAGATCCAAACAATAAATTCTTGCCATTCCTCTGAACAGGTTGTTGATTTCTGTTGTGGTGCCAATGACTTCAGTTGCCTAATGAAACTGAAGATGGATGAAATGGGAAAAAGCTGCAATTTTAAAAACTACGACATTAAACAAGCAAAGGTGAACTCCATTTCCCTTTGTCTATAGTCTGATAATGTTAATATATCAGGAAAAATTCAAACAGCTCAAAATTCTCAGAGAACTTAGAAAATTTGTTTCCCCAGCTTATTTTTATGACAATCATCCTATTTAGTTTTTGAATCTTCATACATACGTTATTTATCAGGATATGATTTCCTAGACATACAAACCTGGTAGCTGGCATTTGCAAAGAGTCAAGATCTGGGTACCTTGTCTTCTAGGCCCTTCCCATTAGAAAAGATGATATGATTGGATCTCGAAAAGATGGATGCAATTTACTTTTAGAGATGATGCGCACCTCCTCTTATTTTCTCTGTAGTATCTATTCTTGTTGAGATAGACTGGGGCTTGGGGAATTTTGGCTGTTGACGTAGATATTTGCTTGTATGTGCTAACCTGTTTTTGTTTCTTCAGAATGATTTTAATTTTGAGAAGAAGGATTGGATGACTGTCCAGAAAAGTGATTTGCCATCAGGATCAAAGCTGGTAAGAAGCACTGTTTCTTTTAGTAGTATGATGAATAGCAGATGTTTTTAGTACTTAATGGTTTCTTGAATTTCAAGCAGATCATGGGGCTTAACCCACCTTTTGGAGTAAAAGCATCTCTTGCTAACAAGTTCATTGATAAAGCCCTTGAATTTAAGCCAAAGCTGCTCATCCTTATTGCGCCACAGGAGACTCTTAGGTAATTTCTTGTGCCCTTCCGTACCCTTCAACAGTTGTAAGGGCTGCAACTAATAAGGATTTGGAGTTACATTGTGGTTTGTTTCTTTTCCTTAACCAGGTTGGATGAAAAGAAAAATCCTTATGATCTTGTTTGGGAGGATGATAAGTTGCTTGCCGGAAAAGTAGACATACATTTCGATTCCTTCTCTCTCTACTTACATTGCATCTATTAGGATGTGGCTTGTTGCAGGAACTCATTCATTTCTTTTTTCCCTCTCAAGGCATTTTACTTACCAGGGTCTATTGATGTAAATGACAAGCAAATGGAGGATTGGAATGTCAACACCCCACTCCTTTATCTTTGGAGTCGCCCAGATTGGACAGTCAGACACAAGAAAATTGCTCGGCTGCAAGCCCACTTGCCCTGTGCAGAAAAAATGATGAGGCTGGAGGATGAGAGTAGCATCCCTGATTGCCACATGGAACCTCGTGATCTTCACTGTAATTCTACCATGCTAGCAGACTCTGTTGGTCTCCAGGATGTTTATCAACCCGCAGAAAGAGGAGCAAAGCTGGTAGAAAGTCATGTTGAAGGATTTTCCAATGGTAGAGGGGATGAACAGGCTCCCGAGGATCATAGCCATAAGGATCAAGCCAACGGCAACTGGGAGGACAGAAACAAGACTAGGATGACACGCGGAAAAGGGAACGAAGGAAGACCCAAGGGTCATGCCCACAAGCATCGGGCAAAAGGTAACTATGAGGGGGGAAACAAGCATATGAGAAGACACGGAGGAGGATCTGACATAAAATCTCCAGATAGCAAGCCTCTGCCCCGTCATTCCTCTCCTAGTTCTTCTTGCAGATCATGGGGCCGGTCTGAGAATACTGAGATGCCCTTGCATCTTGATGCGTGGAGAGAAGGTTATCAGCAATTAGAGCACCAGAGAGTTTCCGGTTTGCAAAAGCAGCATTATAGCTATCAAGATGCTGGGACGGTGATGCATAACAGCTTCAGCACTGAGGCGGCTTACTTGGATATGGGGAGCACATGGCAACACCGTGCTGGTCCTAGGTCGGATTATGGGTTTGGGGCCCCAGGCATGCAGTTTTTGAATTACCAGAGTAATCACACCAGTGGTTTGGGGGGTCATGGAGCACAATTTAGCGAAAGGAATGAGGCGTATGGAGTGCAGCCGGATGGAAGGGCTCAGGCTCGATTTTATGGTCACGAGTATCCTAACTCCATGAGTCACGGAACCCACTACATGGCAAGCCCTGCCCCTGGCTTCTCGTCTGTATACGCACAGATTGGAGCTTATTCTGAGCATAGTAGTACGAGTACATCTTCTGTGCATCAATACGCGCCCACGGTGAACAGCATGGGATCTTACAACACAGCCCCTCAACCTGGGCGCGGATCTGGGGGGTTGGGCTTTGCTCCTGGTCCTTATCGGCCCTATTCGAAGCAGAATTCGTCGGGTTGGCTGAACGAATAGATACGCTGCTGTCTTTTATAATATGACTTTGTTGACTTAAGTACATTATAGGATTTTTTTTTTTTTTCCCTTTGGTTCTTGAATTTTGGCTTCAAGAGGCGACGCCTCGCGGGATCGCTGGTTCCAAATTTGCCGTGACAATAATTATGAAGTAGTATAGTAAATTTATTTTTTTAAAAATTAAAAATTATATACAAGCTATAATAATATCCTACGAGTACTTTTTTTTTAAAAAAAATGTTGCAAAATTAAATCATTATCAATTTTGTTTAAATGCATCTTTTTCAATGAAGTAATAGAACCTTTTGAAAATTTTAAAATAATTTGTGAATTACCATCAACTTGATTTTTTTACAAATTTCTTTTGTAAAATTTATCTTTATTCTATTTTAAATAAAAATAAAATTTCATATTATAAATAATAAAAAGTTGAATAATTCTTGTTTTTGAAGACTTTGAAGTTAAAAAAAAAATAATTTGAAGAATTGTTTTTCTCATGTAGCGTAAGAAAGTTCATCTAAATTTTAGATGAATTTATCCTTGAACTAAGTTTCATAGATATTTTGAAATAAATTCAAAATTATTGTGATGGTAAGAATTATGAATTTTCAATTTTTTTTGGGGTCAATGTATATAGGAAAGAGAATTTGATAAAATATAGAGGGGTCAAATAAGATAAAATATTCTTAAAATTTTTTTTAAATTTTCTAAGCCTAAGGACTAATTTTTTTTTTTTTTAATTGACCCCACTTGCTTGTACGTGGCTCCGCCACTGTGTGCGGACCGCGTAAATCATCCTGTTGTAGAAAGAAAATTTTTCATTTTTGGTGATATGTTCAGCTGAAGCCACATTTTATTCGACGTAACGAAGGCCTATGACTACGTCACGAGGGGGACACAGAAAGTGCCTTCTATATTCAAAGGCTTTTGTAAATAAATCAAATGCTTGTGGTTCATTGTGTTCCACCTGCACGGTGAAAAGAATTTATTAAGCAGTGAATAGAACTGCGCTGTCCTGGGATGCAATAAGACATAGAAGAATGATGGCCTAATTAATGATCTTCGGTTTTACACTACACAACTAGATGGTCGCCGCTCAACAGGCAATCAAGTTTCTTGCTTTCTTTTTTGTTCTTTTTTTGGCACTTCAATTGCTACTATATTCTAGTCAAGACCCATAGAACTCTCTCTCGTTGAGTTTCCTTTTTTTTTTTTTCCTTTCTTTTTTTGGTTCGATGGAGGGACTATGGCCCCTTGCATTGGTACTAAACTAGGGGCGGCTACTCCTATCGCATCATCGTTCAGCAGACTGCAAACCAACTCTGGAGGGTCTTCGTAGGATTGCGCACCCGGGTTGCACTTCAAGCACAAATTGGCTAGACAATCTGCACATGCATTTCTTCCCTACACACATGCTGGATTTTGCATTCCCATTCCTTGTCCCTCCGTTTTCTGACCTGCTCCATGAGGTCCAAGTGAGGACTATTTGCTATCTCCTTCCTGTATCAGTGCGATACCAACAAGTGAGCCAGCGTAACCTTCCTATGACCAGTTTCCCCCGCTTTTTCCAGCTCAATTGTCATGCCCCATAGTTCCGCAGTCTTTTGACTCTTGTTAAAGTCTTCTCTACTAAAGCCAGATTCAGCGAAGAGAAAAGCGAGAGATCAAAAGGAATCGCAAAGTCAAACCAGTTATAAATAAGCTCCGAAAATGGATGCTGAGATCCAGAGCTTCATCAAGGTATGGTTTGTGGCCATTACATCCCTGTTTTACTCTTACTTTTTAGTCCAAAGGATCCCAACTGGACTCCCCAGACTTGTTTCTCTTCTCCCAATCATCTACCTCTTCATCACCCTCCCACTCAGCCTCACCTCCTTCCATCTTGGCGCTCCCACCGCTTTCTATCTTCTCTGGCTTGGCAACTTCAAGCTCCTCCTCTTCTCCTTCAACCAATGCCCCTTGGCGTCCAACCCACCATTACCCCTCCTCCACTTCATCTCCATTGCTCTTCTCCCCATCAAAACCAAAACCAATCTCCAACCAAACTCTTCTTCGAAGAATAGCAAGGAGCAAGATAGCCCGCATTTCAAGATCTCTGGAAGAGCCCTGTTGGTTTTTGGTATCAAGTTTTTGCTTTTAGCAAAAATCATTGTCATATATCAATACAGAGACCAACTGCATCAAAGCGTTATCTTCGCGCTCTACTGCTGCCACTTGTATCTTGGAGTCGACCTATGCCTAGCCATCACTGCTGTCCCCGTTAGAGCCATTCTTGGATTAGGGACTGAGCCGCAATTCAACCAGCCCTACTTAGCCACCTCACTTCAAGACTTTTGGGGCCGTAGGTGGAATCTAATGGTGACAAGTATTCTACGGCCCACCGTATACAATCCTATACGACGTAGTTCTACGCCGATTGTTGGCCGCAAGTGGAGCCTAGTACCGGCAGTTTTGGCCACGTTTCTGGTGTCTGGCCTCATGCACGAAGTTATCTATTATTACCAGTCACGTGCGAGTCCCACATGGGAGGTGACTTGGTTTTTTGTGCTGCATGGTGTTTGTGTGGTGGCTGAGATTGCTGTAAAGAAGGCGTTCAACGGCCGGCGGCAGTTGCCCAGGGTGGTGTCGGGGCCGCTTACAATAGGGTTCGTGGCGATTACCGGTGCCTGGCTGTTCTTTCCTCAGGTGATTAGGCACAGGCTAGACGTAAAGGCCATAAAGGAGTCCTATATTTGGTTACGTTTACTTGGGGAAAAGTTGGGCGTGCCAACCCAGTGGCTAGCACCTTTGCATTAGCTACCCTTCAGCTTTTGATCTAATTCAGGATCAGGTAGAGTATTTCTTCTTGTTCTGGAGTACTTTTGCAGCAGCTTCTTGTTCTGAAGTTGTTTACTAGTACTATCTGAATAAATGCCAATTCGTAGCTGCTGTTTCTGTTCTTTCCTTGAACAAACAATCGGAGAGGTATGATCAGAACTACTTTCATTTGTAGTGGTTGTCATGCTTCTCGTCTGGAATGATCGCTCGTTTACTTGCGTTGTTAGTGATGGAAGTTTGTCTCTTGTCAGTTATTTTTCCAATAAATGTTTTAGCTCTCTTTGTGGACATAATTAAATGGAAAGCAGGTTATAAAGCTGTAAAGGCAACATCAGAATTGGCACAGCTAAAATATTTATGTCCTGTCCCGAAGGAGGTATGAAAAAGGATGTCGGTCAGTGCAGAAACATACGAAGAAATTACGAGAAAGTAGTAACAAATGAGAGAAAAATAATTGTCTCAACCAATAATTAATACATGTTGCAACTCAAAGTTTTGACTTTAGAGATGATCCAATAACGGACCAGTTTGAGGAGTCAATAATTGCCTTTATCAATCTGCCCAGCCGCAACCCTCCGAGTTACTTAGGAATGGATGGACAAATCAAGTTTCGTGTTTAGAAATGGTAGTAAATGCTACTACTAAGCAGCAACCACCCCGGCTGCCTAATAAACCACCCTTGCAACTGTCACGCGACATCTGCCCTTGCGCTATAATATTTTACAACCACCCTTTGGTCCCTCATTTATTGTCTCCCACAAACTCTTCTTTAGTTTTGTATACCCAGAAGATTTATGGTCCAAAAGCATCCTCTCCATTTTCTATTCAGCCAACCTGAACATGCAGCCGTAGGGCAAATCACAAAGAACAACCATCATCTTCTTCTCGAGAGATCAAGGGGAAAAAAAAAAAAAGAAAGAAATGGGCGTTGAAATCCAGAACTTCGTCAAGGTATGGACTGCAGCAGTATGGTCTCAATTTTACACTTACTATGTAGTCTCAAGAATCCCAAGTGGACTGCTCACCAGACTTGTTTCGCTTGTGCCCATCTTTTACCTCTTCATCATCCTCCCCCTCAGCCTCTCTTCCTTCCATCTTGGAGCTCCCACCGTTTTGTATCTAGTTTGGCTGGCCAACTTCAAGCTCCTCCTCTTTGCCTTCAACCTAGGCCCCTTGTCATCACACCCTCCCTTATCCCTCCCACATTTCATCGCCACTGCTCTTCTCCCCATCAAAGACAAAGACGACCCAACTCATTTCCGTCCCTCCTCATCAAATGATGCTCAAAACAGCAGCATCAAACGACGTCCCCCATCCCAAATTACTCCGGAAATCATGCGCAAACGCCGGCAGTTTAAGATTATTCGTTTCACCATTAAGCTCGTCGTTTTGGTAACAGCGATCAGTTTATACCGTTATAGGGCGCATTTGCACCCGTGTTTCGTCACGGCCATCTACTGCTGCCATATGTACCTTGGCATTGAGTTTGTCCTGGCGCTCACAGCCGTCCCGGTTCGAGCCATCCTAGGACTGGAACTCGCGCGGCAATTCAACGAGCCGTACTTAGCCACCTCGCTCCAAGATTTTTGGGGTCGTAGATGGAACCTGATAGTTAGCACCATTCTACGTCAGATCGTATACGATCCAGTTAAGAGCATATTTACTCCAAAATTGGGAAGGAATTCGAGCTTGGCGGTAGCAACTTTGGCCACATTTTTGGTATCTGGTATAATGCATGAAGTTCTCTACTTGTACTTGTCTCGCGAAAGTCCCACATGGGAAGTGACTTTGTTCTTTGTCGTGCAAGGAATTTGTGTGACTCTTGAGATCTATGTCAAGAAGGCGGTGGCCGGCCGGTGGCGGTTGCATAGGGCTGCGTCCGGGCTGCTCACCGTGGGATTTGTGGGTGTCACTAGTGCTTGGTTGTTCTTTCCTCAATTGATTAGATACGGTGTGGATCAAAGGGTCATTGAGGAGTGCCATGCTTTCCTGAGTTTCCTTGGGAATATCTTGAGCCTGCCCACCTCGTACTGGAGACGTAAATTATGAGTACTTCGATTCATTACTTCCACCCTGTGATCTCGTGAGACCAACAAAATCAATCCTTATTTGTATGTTTGCCAGATTTCAATTTATATTATTTTGTTATTTCATTCGATCCTTATTTGAGGTTTCTTTTCTTTTCTTTTCTTTTCATGCCTAATGATTTTGTAGATTAAAAAAGGAGTTCATTGGTCACAACCTATACAGAATGGGCAAAAGAAATTGGATATGAATCGTCTTCCACCTTGAACGCAACAACAATACTTATTATATTTTCTATCCACCACCAACAACAAGTACTTAGTATACGAACAATTCATATTCGGGCGCTAATTCAAGAAACAATCATCATTTAACCAGCGCGATACTTTGCGGCCTTCTCCAACACGAGCGTAGGTACAAAAACAAGCTCCAAAGTCGTTGACCGATTTATATTGACATTCGAATAAGGGCAATAGCAGGGTGACAGACGTTCGTAACCCTCAAGATTGAAGACGTCAAGTCAACCCATATTTTCTTGTGTCTTTACTAGAGATATCTCGGCTGTGCGAGGCACAGTCTTGGCCCCTTCATAACTTAAATGGAACATATAACAGCAAAATTTTTTGGTACATAATAGACAAAAACACGAGAAAAATTGAGCATAAGAAGAAATTCCATTTATGAAGTTAGCTCTTCTAAATCAAGGAGACAATAAACACAGCATCTATTAAATCCATAACTGATCTTGAAGTTAATGACGGCAAGCAATGAAACAGGTGCACAGTTGAATACAATTGGGAAGGAAAAAAATCTGATTTTTCTGTGCAACTTTTAGAAACAATTTATAAAGAAATAGAAAAAGAGACTTTAATTGATTACATAGAGGAACTGTTTAAATGTAATAGTTGGTTAGCTACTAATCAAACATAATTAATCAATGTCCAAGGATTAAAAGTTTTTCATTAATCTACAAAACTTGATTCTATAGTCATAAATTAGACAATATATAAAAACAATACAAGTTCTTGCAATTATGCAAAATGACTTGCAATTGAAATCTTTTATCTTATCCTGTATGATACATCTTTTGTCTTGATCCATCAAGATAGAAGTAGGGAGATAAAAAGTGGGAGAAAAATCATAGATTTCTTGAAGGAGAGTTATGTCATGTGTCAAGAAATGAGAGTGCTACATTAAATTCTCATGTCTTCTTATATAATATGTAGACAATTAGAACAGAATGAAAATTGATTCAAGGATTGTAATGTAGTATTAGTATATTAAAACTAATCTAATGGCGATGAATTAGACAGTACACTCACTTAATCAAATAATTAAGGTTAAAAAAATTCATTGGGCTCAGAAGGAGAATAAAAGAGCCAGACTTGCTCGATTTGGCATGAAGAAAGAACAGAAAAAAAAAAAATGATATGCAAGAGGCAAGAAAAATATTAGAGTTATGCAACTTGTCAAATTATTAGGAAGTCAAGTAGCAACAAGGAGGCAAAAACCAAACCTCCCATTCTTCTTGTATACAAGGTAGATTTTTCAAGTACAATTTATCGTGATGTCGAATCAACTGCTGAGTCGGTCCAAAGCTTTTGATGATCCAATCTTTGATGATCGTACGAGAAAATAAATACTCCGAACTATTCGATGATTTTGGATAACGCCAGTAGGAACATTGGATGATTGAATAGATACACTTCCAAACACAGAAGTGCGGCATACCTTAAGAGGAACTTTAATTGTGTTTTAACAAATTCGCATTCGTTTCACCTTTTAATAATTCGTATGCAATAATGAGTGAGATTCATAATTCAGGTACCCCTAAAATTTGGTTCTAAGACGCCTTTTAAACCTTGAGGTTTCAATCAATGCTGCTGGTCCTCCTCAATCAATGCTCAGGAACAAAGTCCCAGAAACAAAGTCCCAAGTCATTGACCAATTCATAGAGGAAGTTAGTTATACCCTTCGTCTAGCTAATTAATTGTTTTTCATTTATCTTCTGGTACAGTTTTCTCGTCCATTCTTTTTCCCATTCCAAATGCATTAGTTTGCAGTCATTCGCCCTTCGACTCAAAAGAAGTGACGAGAAAGTGCTGAATTGATGAAAAAACATTCTAATTTTCATCAGTAGTGGTAGGAAGGATATAAAAGGTTTGCATTGCAAGTCGACAATGATGAAAAGCTTGGAGAAAAAGAAAATTAGAAAGTGTCAAAGTTGGTCGCAGAGACCCATCTGTTTAAAGAACAAAAGCAGAAACCGTTGCGAGGAAGATTTTTGTTCACAAATGAAGCAACTGCGAAAGCAAATATTGCACGAACGTCTCAAATGGTCACATACCCAACAAGTTAAAAGTAAAACTCGTAACCAAGTAAAAATTCTTCCTTGTTGCACCAGCGGAGACTTCAGATGGTTTCTACAACTGTAGGAAAAGTTAATGCTCCGTACGGTGAATCCAACGAACTTGACCCTTTCTTTTTTGGTCATTGAATCCAACGAACTTGACTTTTTTTTTGTTTTTTTTTTGCCCTTTCTTACAACAGTAGGAAAAATTAAAGAATCTAATAACTTTTTAAGAAAAACACCTGCGTTTACTAGTTTGGTGGTAGCTTTGGATAGTAAACGCAGTAGTTTGGTGGTTGCTATCTTCAAATAATTATTCCACCAAACTAATTTTGGATAGTAAACGCTGGTGTTTATTAGATTCAAGATAAATACCTGTCGTTTACTAGTTTGGTGGTAGTTTCCAGCGTGCGAAGTGGGGACTACAATCATAACAACTTCGCGTGGGACCGTTGTCCAATTGCCTTGTGGGTCCTACGTTTGGTTAAACAGCTCAAGTCTGAAAATTTTGAAACTTAAAATATTAAATTAAATATATTTGAGTGTGTGTCGTATTATGTAATAAATAAATAATTTATTATTTATTTTTTAAAATAAATTTTATCTAAAAAATTTAATATCACTCAATTAATTCATTCAGATGTTTTTGTTTTGTTTTTATTCATATTTTCTAAACATTTAAATATCTAAACCTACTAAATTTAGATACTTAATTGGTTTATCCTGAGTTAAGGCAGCCGGCAGGCAATAGTGAATAAACTATGTAACAGAAAAATAAAACATAAACATATATGTGGAATTTCTAAAGGGCTAAACAGTAAATATGTATATACATTAGTCTGAGTTGATAAATTAATCATCAGTCGATATAAAGCCCGGAGACAGGATAAAAATTTTATACTTGTCACAATCACTATTTGTGTCATGGTACAAATTTTTTTTTTTTGGTTCTTTTCTTTTCCTTTTTATTTGGATAAAAATTTTATATACTAACGTAATATGTTATAATTTTGTAAAAATAAAATATTATTTCTCATGTTTAAACAATATGTGGGGACTTCAATCCTTCGTGCACATATGCAAAAATTTAATTTCATCCAATTTTTAATTACATTTTTTTGTTCACAATACTAACATTTATTGCTTTCATTAATTGCATGTAATGTAATCACATTTGAATTCCTAATTCTTCCATTCATCTTTACACTCCACTTAATTAACTTATTCTTCTACAATACATACGAGTCAATTACCTTTTCATATATTATTTATCTTTTCATTTCAAAAACAAAATTGCAGCACTATGTTTGAAAAGTCCACCATTTTCTTTCTTCCCGCTCCTTTTTTTCTTTCATGTTACTTTGGCACCATTCACCTTATATATTCATTTTTGTTGGAGTCCGCATGTGCGGAGAGTTTTAAAAATATCTCCAATTATCGGGCAATTTTATGATGACTAAAATTTGCCAAAAAGGCTGCCCCTGTAATTTCAAAAGGTCATTTTTTGTGAACTGCAATTTTTTTTTGGGTCCCACGAGCAACTGCCCCTACCGTACATATTCCTCCCGCTTTATGGCAGCCTTCCTCTGCCCGGCACCGTACCCAGCAGAAACGTTCACTTTCCAGTTTCCACCGCAACCCTAGAATTGTCATATGATGTACCCAGGGCAAAACTCGTGACCAAGGAGGTATATGCGCGAAACCAAGAAAGCGTGAGAAATAAAAAATCAAAATGATAGCGTGCGGTTAAACTTATTATCATGAGCATGCTTGTTTATGCCTCCATTATCATTAGCATAGTACGCAATGCGCTTTTTATCGTCTCTTTCTTCGTAATATCGAACCGGAGACTGCTAAAAGCTTCAAAGTTATGGAATCATTTGAAATATCGAGATTTTTTCTTGAGTTTCTTCTTTTTCTTTAAAGGGAAACATCGAGATTTGAAACAGGATGCGGGACCTATGATTTAAAGAAGTGGAAGGACAAGGTACACTCATGTTGCATAAAGGACGCAACAACCCCTTCGGTGTCGGTACCCCAAAGACATTTAAGTCTCGACGGACGAATGAAAGGTCAGGATTCAACTCCTGCATTGATTTCTCGTCGAATTCACTTTAAAAATAGGTCGAGAACCACAATATAATAAAATAAGTAATGTCATTTTACAAGCCTCCTTTATTTCTTGAAGAAACCGTCGTGCTAAAACGTGCAACATTTTGATAGTATACAAGTGTCCAATTGGACAGAGTGTGATCGGAGTAATATATTGGTGGTTGAAGATTCAAGGTGAATCGGAGTCTGATCGAATTCTCCTCACAGATTTCTCTTTGTTTCCTATGGAGATTTTAAAAGCATCAAAAAGGCAATAACCAACAGGTTTCGTGCTAAGAAAAATAATTAATACTACTACTTGGATGATGATGATGAGATGCTTTCCTTTCAGTCGAGGGCACAAAGTCAAGTAATTTGGAGCCGTTGATTGAAAAGCTCGGGCCCACCTACGCATTTTCAACCCTTCCTTCTACGTCACATATATTAAATCAAATGACCCGCTAGTTATGGTAGTACTACATTTTAATAACAGGCAATCCAAAACCAAACTGGCTCTTGAATTGCAGAAAGCACACGAAAAGTCGCAGCATCCAGTCTGCGAAGAAGCGACAATATTACAACTGATATATAAAATCCCGAAATTCAGCGCTAGAATCACTAGAAGGGGACCACATGCATGCATGATTGATTTTAAAGTCAACTACGGACAAACAGTTGTCCATTTTATTATGACGGAAATGTCGAAGACCCCTTCTTGATGGCCCGTCGTCGTTTTCAGACTGCCCGGCTCCTAGCTCCTCAACTCGTGGCCCAGGACAGTGGAGATAAGGCCACCAGCCTACCATTCACATACTCGCCAGCTTGACTGAACTCTTCAAAAATCATTCTATCAATTTCCATCTTGGTCAACGGAGGGAAAAACAGCCACATACCGGTTGCAGCCACAAACCCAATTGTCAACGGGGCCGCAATTAACCGGGGCACCTCCCATTTTCCTCCCACGGCTGTCTTCAATACCAGTTCAATCATAACACAAATTCCATGCAGAACGAAGAACCAGGTCACTTCCCAGGAGGGCTTCGCGCCTGAGACGTAATAGTATATGAGTTCATGCATTAGACCAGAGACAACAAAGGTCGCGAAGATGGCAGCCAGTACGGCGGATCGATTCCCCAGTACGATCTCCGATATTGACCTGACGGGCTTGTATATTGTGTGCCGCAGTGCATTTGCTGCTGAGAGGTTCCACCTCTTGCCCCAGAAATCTTGCAGAGAAGCTGATAAGTAGGGCTCGTCGGAAGGTGCCTCCAGCTCTAGACCCACCAGGGCTCGGACCACGAAACTAGAGAGCGCCACCAGAACTTCAATTAGGAAAAACATCGCGATGCTATAGGCTATTTGTACAACTGCGGGGTGTACACTTTCTTTATATTTGGCAGCTAGCCCAAATATAACGGATAAAGCTAAGATCTCCGTTCCTAAATTATTTAAAAACGGTAGCTTTTTCTTGGAGGGTCCGGAAGAAGTAGATGAGGGGTTGACATTTGGCAGCTTGGTTCTGATGGGGAGAGCACCGGAGGCGATGAAGATGTGCAAGGGCATGGATTGGTCCGAGGAGAGTGGACCTCGTCCAAAGGCAAAGAGGAGCAGCTTGAAGTTGCCCAGCCATGTTATGAAGAGTGCTGAGACTCCTCTAAAGAAGACACTGGGCACGTAAAGTGGGAGAATTGTGAAGTGATAGTAGACGGGTAGGAGACAAATCAGCCTCAAGAAGCCTTTTGGGATTCTTGCAGCAATGAAGTAGCAGTAACTGAGAGATGCTAGCACCGATGCGAAAGCAAAGATTGAACTCTTGATCTCGTCCCCCATTTGGAAATGGTTTGCGAATTCCCCCGGTCAAACAAGGCTTCTGTGGCGTCGGTGGGATGAGAGAGCTTGCTTTATTGGGCGAACTGGAATGAGCAAAAGAGCGCAAGAAAAGAAAGTATTCCAATTTCCAACCGCCTGCGCACCTAAGTACAGCTGTTTAACGGATAATATCAGAAACCATCCCTGAAGTTTCTTTTAATATCATTTAGGCCCCTCAAAGTTTAAAAAATATCACTTACCTCCCCTATTTTTGTTATTTGTATAACAAAACTTTTTAAAAATCATAAACTACCCTTTCACTCACTAAATAAATAAAAATACTCCCAAACCACTCCGTTGACTCCAATAAAACCATCGCCTAAAAAATAATATCTCGTAGTACTCCTATGTCACAGTGGTATGGTCCATAAAAATTTATAAATTTGAAAAACAAAAAAGATATTTGCAAAGAAATGCACTGATATCAATTTAACTTTGTGTGTTCAAAACCCATTTCTTGTGAACCTCATAATTTTTTTTTCTAACGTCTTCTCAACTTCTATCCAAACTTTTAAATTATACAGATCATTAAAAAAATCAATTCAAAATAAATAAATAAATTATACCCCACACTATTATAATCACGAGAAGCAAACGATAAACAAAATTCAATTTTACCATAATTTACAAATAAAAAATTGCATAGTCATCCCAAAAAAAAAAAAGTAAGAGAGAATGTTAGAGAAACTAGAAAGAGAAAAATGTGACTTTTGTTTTTTGTTTATCTTTTTTTTTTTTAAAAAAATTTGAACTTCATTTATTCGATATATGAATTATGTATCAAATTAAGGTTAATATAGTCCTTTTAAAATTATTAAGGGAAGTAAGTCATATTTTTTAAACCTTGGGAATGTCAAGTAATATTAAGAAAAATCTCTACTAAGGTTTATCCCTTAGTTTGATTTTGTGGTTTAACTTTAACGGGTGAGTGAGGCATGAAGTGTGTGGACAGCATGAAAAGGAATCTAACTTTTGGCCATTTCGAAGTATATATTCCGTCATCGCCTTCTCCTATTGGTGTAGGAAAAAAAAAATTAATAAGATTCAATAACTCTGAACCTCTCTCGCTCAAAGACGGATTCAGTGCCGCTGCGTTTTGTTCTGTTCAATTGTTGCATTGCATGTGTTCAATTTTTTGGCATATGAATCAATAAAATGCTAGATTAAATATGTGTCAAGTATTTTATTTTTATATGTTACTTTTACTATGATTACAACAATGTAATATAAGTATATATCAAGTAATATAAAAAATATAACAACCGGACGGAGTCGCACCTTGTTTATTTGGATTGTAAATTATTTGAGATATTTTTAGTGTAACACTCTTTGTGATATGATGTTTGTGAGATAAAAAAGTAATTAAAAAGATAAAAAACTGTATTAAAAATTATAATGATGATATAAGCAAATATATTTGAGAAAATAACCCATTGTCCAGACAAACTACTCACTCAAACATGTTTTTTGGATTTTGGTTAACTTTGCTCGTACTTCATGACAGCTGGTTTTCTCACACATAACCAAAGTGTTGGGCAAATCCATTGGGCATGCTTGGACCTTGGAAGCGGCATATGATCACAGCCCTAAAATGAAGTCCAAACCGAATCCAGTTGGAGCTACAATAGATTCGGCCCACCAAAGCCCAGGATCCCAACACTACATTGAAGTGGAACATGAAATACGTAATATATATATTTAAAAAAAAAAACTTTTTTTCCATATCGATTTCTGAAGTGGCACAAAAGCTGAACTCAACCACGATTAAATGACCTAACCACAACAAAGGTCCAATATGGGCTTGAACAAATTAAGAGCTGCTCTCTCCCTCTCTCTCTCTGGCCTCTGCTGCCGCGTCTTCTTGAATCGAACCAGCGCTGTGGTGGCTGGTGGGTTCGGTCTCGTTTGGTCGCTGGTAAAGTAGCCAGCAGCCCTGTAGCCTTTCACTAGCAGTTTGCGTTATCTTTCTCTCTCACACAGTCACACACTGAGACGACAACCCCAACCAACGAGAAAAGAAGGATAATACGAGAGAGAGAGAGAGAGAGAGAGAGACTTAACAAAAGACTGCACCACCTCCTCCACCTCCACCTCCACCTCCACCCCCATGAATATTTTGCCCTATTAATTTTTTTATAGTATTATTTTTTTGGGTTCAATTTACAGCTCTTTATTTTATCTTTGTTCTCTCACAAAGCCGCCGTACTACGTAAAGTACCTCAGATCAGATTCTCTCTCACCTCTCACTCGATTTTGCTGTCTCTTCGGTAAGCACTATCTATCCCTTTTTTTAGCCCCTTTCAATTTGTATATATGGTATTATTATATAGCTGTTAATATATGTCTTTCTCTTTACATTAAGGGGAAAATTATCAGCTTTGTTTCATTTTGTGAACCTGGAAATCGGATTCTAGGGTTTGGATTTTAGAATTTTAATTGAAGTTAAAAGCATTCGATTTAAGGATTGCTGTATAAGTTGGTCTGTGTAGCTGCATATTTGCTGCATGTTTGATTGGGCATGCACTTTAGAATTTGTATGTTTGTAGTGGGAGAGATAGAGGTGAAGTTAGCCGGTGTGCCCGCATGTGCTTATCAATTCTGTGTCAAAACATGCTAAATTGCTGTACGTCTGATCGCTTGGTTGGTTTGAGTTAACTTCGAAGACAATCACGGCAGATTACCCTGGCAAGTGTTGTGACAAATTGCATTTACGCTAACTGTCTCTTTATCTTGCTATTTCTTATGCGACTTACTGATATGTGTTTGGCGAATGAATCTTGCCGAGTTTTTTTTTCTTTTTCCTTCTTTTGTGGTTATAAGGTTAGGGTTTAGGTTAGATTCTATTGGCTATGATTCCCTAATTTAGCTGAGTGGATCGATTGTTCAGATATGGGTTTTCGGTTAAGTGCAGTGCTTGTGTTTATCTGCCTTGTGGTGGATACTGTGAAGCTTGTGGGAGTCTAATAAAAAATTTATATTTGTATTGACAGAAATTGCATGTGAAGATATTCTAGTGTAAATAATGGCTGTTGAGGCCTGTTCGACACCTAGTTTGCTGGAAGATAGCGATGAGGAGAATGCACCCTTAGTATTCAAGAGAACCAGCTCATCATCAAAGCAAAATCTATCTAACTCAGATACAAAGAAATTGTCATCTCAGAAGCGTGATGGACAATCATCTAGAAACAGTTCAGATGTATGTCCCGTGAATGGCCAAAGTTCTAGTGCTCAAACAGGTAGGGTAGTTTCCTCAGCCAAGACACCACCTGCCAAATCACCTCTTTCTAGCCCAAAAGCAGCAAATATCTCAGCCAAGACTTCATTGATTACATCTCCTGGAGCAAATTCAAAACCATCTTCTTCTACATCTGCTACCGTGAAACAGCTGGAAAATCATAAAAATTCCCCTGTGGTTAAGCTTCCAAAGCGTTCTGTATCTGCTGCTAAACTGAGTAGCACCCCTGAGGATTCTGATGATGACAAACCATTGATGGCTAAGCTTCCCAGTGGGTCATCCAGGGCAATTGTTAACCATGGTAATAAAGACGGTGATGGTTCCAGTTTGGTTCAGAAGCCAGGGGTCGAAGAAGATGAAGATTCAGATGACGAAAAACCTCTATCATCTAGGTATTTGTCAAAGTCTAATTTAGTTGAATCTATAAGCAAGTCAAGGAACCCGGGTGAAAAGAAGTCATTACCAGCTAAAGTTCAACAAAATGGTTCTGCCTTGAGGGATGGTCCTGTTGGCAAATCTTCTTCTCTGTCAAATAAAAGACCTCCTGGTGAGGTTAAATCTTCAGATGAGTCTGCAGTGAAAAAGCCTAAGCTTTCAGGTCCAACTGCAGCCATCAATAAGAAGCAGGCAATGCTCAAAGCAGAACCAAAGGTGGAGGATGATGATGATGATATTCTTATCTCGCAAACAGCCAAGAAGATGTTTGCTTCAGCCAGTAAGCCAAAGTCTAACGATGACGATGACGATCATGTTCCTATAACCCAGAGAATGAAGAAGTCAACTACTTCTGTTAGTCAGTCATCTTCTGTGAAAAAAGTAGCTAAAGTTGTTTCATCTTCTCTGAAAAAAACGAATAAGAAGTCTAAGAAAATAATTAAAAAGTCAAAGTACTCCAAGTCATCTAAAGTGCCTCCTGGCTCTGGAGAAGGTCAAAAGTGGACTACTTTGGTTCATAATGGTGTCATTTTTCCTCCTCCCTACAAGCCTCATGGGGTTAAGATGCTATACAAGGGCCAGCCTGTTACTCTGACTCCTGAACAGGAGGAGGTTTTCTCTCTCTCTCTCTCTCTCTCGTGCACACACGCTATAAAATATCTATGATAGCCCACATCTCTATGATATCCCCAAATTAGCTTCTCAATTTTTACCTCAATCCATTGCAGGTTGCTACTATGTTTGCTGTGATGTTAGATACTGATTACATGAGTAAACCTCAATTCAAAGAGAACTTCTTTAGTGACTGGAAAAAGATACTGGGAAAGAATCATACCATTCAGAACTTGGAAGACTGTGACTTCAGACCTATA
Source organism: Coffea arabica (assembly GCF_036785885.1). NCBI lineage: Eukaryota > Viridiplantae > Streptophyta > Magnoliopsida > Gentianales > Rubiaceae > Coffea > Coffea arabica. Next base: position 593,103 of record NC_092323.1, on the reverse strand, counting down.
TATGAGTGGCATCAGAAAGAAAAGGAGAAAAAGAAACAGATGACTACAGAAGTAAGTTTAGGTTGTTGAACTTCTTCAATCTGTGCGGAAAACGGAAAAATCTAAAGGAAATGGTTCTCCTTTGTGCAACTTCTCTCATGGAAATGAAAATGTGAAGCTAATAGTTTAAACTGTAGATAAAAATTTGATAAGGCAAGTTATGTCTTTTTGATTCTCAAGTAATATGATCTTTGAGGGAAAAAATGTGCTCATCTGCTCATGACTGTTGTGCCTCATATGTGAAAGATTGTTACATTTTAAATCATCAGTAGGTGTAAAACATCTGGAAACCTTTTTTTTTAATTTCTGGGTTTAGAATATTAATTTGACTGTTTCTTCAATTCTAAAGGAGCATGATTTTTTTTATTGTTTCATTTCATAGAAACTGGATTCTGTTAAGAAAATTCCCAGTGCATCTTCCATATGCTAGGGTTATCATATTGCTTGCACCTCTCAATTTATTGCAGTTGTATATTGCACCGGATGGTTTTTTACCACTGTCTGTTTTCACCTATCCGGGCAATTTAAGTTGTGTTGAGTTCTGTGAAGTTGCTTAAATCTAGAGTTGTCAAATCTGCAGGAGAAGAAGTCCTTAAAAGAAGAGAAGCTTAAGCAAGAAGAGAAGTATATGTGGGCCATTGTTGATGGCGTCAAAGAGAAGGTCATGGTTGATACTATTGATACAGGTTTCTACTCATGGACTGTGTTGTAATCTGATAGAGATATCATTTGCAGGTTGGTAACTTCAGGGTGGAACCACCTGGATTGTTTCGAGGTCGTGGAGAGCATCCCAAGGTGTATTGACATATTGTAGTCACACTTATGAAGTTAGAATTACTTTTCTACCTGTTCTTTATTCTTCTTGTAGTTGGATATAAAATGTATGTAGATGCAACCAGTAACTGTACTTTTCGTACTCATGCAAGATTATCTACTCTGTGTTGATTTGCGTTTTTTTAGATGGGAAAGTTGAAAAAACGCATTCGTCCAAGAGACATTACCATAAACATCGGAAAGGATGCTCCAATTCCAGAATGTCCCATCCCTGGTGAAAGGTTTTGCTTCTCAGTAGCTATTGTTTACTTGAGATGTTCTGTTTGTTGAAGAGGTAAAATAATAAACAATGGCCTATTGCAGATGGAAGGAAATAAGGCATGACAACACAGTGACATGGTTAGCATTTTGGAATGATCCAATTAATCCAAAGGAATTCAAATATGTTTTTCTTGCAGCCAGCAGCACCTTAAAGGGGCAAAGTGATAAAGAAAAATATGAGAAGGCAAGGCTGTTAAAGGTATTTTTCGCGATGTTATTGTTGGATTTTTACTGGTATACTTAATTCTCACCAGGTGTTTAATTAATCCATTGTTGGAGATGAATTGTAACTGTGAATGCAGGACTATATTCATGGCATTAGAACTGCTTATACTAAGGATTTTGCCAGTAAAGATCCAATGAAGAAGCAAATAGCAGTTGCAACTTATCTTATAGATAAACTAGCCCTCAGGGCAGGCAATGAGAAGGTATTGGGTTCGGAAGATTGCATTTGTGCTTTTATCCTTTCCTTTTAGCTGTCTAGGTCATTGAGAAGATATTTGATCAAGTGACATCATATTCAAAGTTGCTCATTTAATGTGCCCAGTATGGTCATCATGATTATGTTCACTCTCAAGAAGTGAGCATTTGTTGTTGAGAGCATATTTGATCATACCAATTACCATAATCACTTGATTTTGAGCCTGATCTACTAATGTTCATTCTGACAAACCATTGGCAGAGCAATGACATAAGCTGGTTTTAAACTCTCTGTTATGTTGCAGGATGATGATGAAGCAGATACAGTTGGTTGCTGCACGCTGAAAGTAGAAAATGTAGAACCCGTACCTCCAAATATTTTGAAGGTATTAGCATCTTGTTTTCTTCTCCTTTGGCACGCCTCACACTGTACTGTTTGGCTTCTTTTCTATATTAATTTAAGAACATGTGTTTGGTAGGTATTTATTTGACTTTATCAAATCACGTGCAACTATGCTTGTCTAAAGACTCTTGATGATGACTTCTGATTTCTCACTACACATTAAACTTATCTCTGTCTGTCTTTGCAGTTTGACTTCCTTGGTAAAGATTCAATTAGATATCAGAATGAGGTTGAGGTTGAATCTGGAGTTTTCAAGGCAATTCAGCAGTTTCGAAGTGGTGCGTAAAATGCCCTTTACTAGCATGTTGCAATTTGTGTCTTCAGATTTTTGAGTATGTCACGCACCTTTTTCAGGGAAAGAGGGTAGTGAAGATCTTTTTGACAAGCTTGACACAAGTAAACTGAATGCTCATCTGAAGGAATTAATGCCTGGTCTTACTGCAAAAGTTTTTCGTACATATAATGCATCTATAACATTGGATGACATGGTAAATTACATCACTTTTTTTGCCTTATAACCTATTGTAGTTCTGTTACAGTGGTCCTTATATGTAATCCTTTTTCTCTCAGCTTGTTGTGAATGTGTGTTGAAGGATATTCCTGAATGTTGTGTTGTTAGTTGTTATCTGATAAGCATTGGAGAGTGCATTCACTAAGGATGTCATTATGTTGAAGGTGGTAAAGCTAGCATTCTTGTTAAGAGATATGCTATCCTGTCTGATGTTTGTTTGACAGCAGTCAAGTGCATTTATGCCTGTGAGACAATTGAACTTCTCTTTTACCAGAGACTGCTTTCTAAGTAACATCTTTTTTGTTATGTAATAACTAATAGTGATTATTGACCTTCTGTTTTTACAAAGTACCATCTTGCTGAGTTTAAAACATTAAAATCTGCAGGTGGATAACTTGGGCATTGTTAACATAAACCACACAATTTCTCCAGATGATTTTCCATATGATGGCCATCTATTTGTGTGGTGTACATTCTCGAAGGAAATTGATGCAGATGCACAAAATAAAACCAAAGGGTTAACAAATCCTTCTGTTTATTCTTCATCCTCATTTAGTAGGAATTTTAAGCCTGTGGTTTACTAAGTTAGTTATCATACCTGTTTAGCTGATGCTGCCTACTTTCATGAATTTTTGTGTTCATTTTTATAAGACAAACACTATTACCTCCTGATGTCAAGTGATCGGCTGCTGTTTGGAAGTTTTATGCTCAGAAATGTTTGCTATTGTGTCAAAACTGGTTTTAGTTTTTGTTGCTGTAATGTACGTCTTCATCTATAAGCAGTTTATGCTTATTGTCTGTGCAGAATTGTAGTTCTATTGCTTTTTGGTTTTTGCAGACATGCAGGAGAATATCCTGTTCCACCATAGTTATTTTATTTGCATACTTGATGCAAGATTTGAATCTGTTGCCATTAAACATGGACTGAGCATTTAGAATTGTCCTCCAGTAATCCATAGCCTGTTCTCTATTGTGTGTTCCATTCTCTAGTTTATCTGGTTAATGATGTCCTTTAGGGATGGCAATGGGGGCGGGCACCCGCGGGGGTACAAATGGGGCGGGGCGGGGGCGGGGGCAAAATATTTACCCCCGCCCCGTCCCCCGCATAATATATATATATATATATATATATAAATACACAAAAGTAACAAAACCCCTAACTGTTCAAGGTATTTTTGATTAGTGTTTGAGAATTCTTCCTCTCTCCTGTTAGTTCTCAAAAATGCTTGGACATACGAGGAGAGTTTTGCTTTTCGTATAGGCTTGCTTCTGAATTTTTTTTGCCTCATGTGCTAGGCTTTTGTGTGCATAAATTTCTGAGTTGTTCAATCCTTTTAGATAGCCATGGATATAACTTATTATGGTGGGAGTCATCTTTAGCTAATTAGTTCAGGCGACCTGTGAATGCTATTACTTAATGGGAAAAGCTCTATGTTGTTATAGAGCTATGCTGTGGTTTTGGATATGAAACTCTGGCATCTTATGTACTAATACTCGTTTTACGGCAATTAAATGGTTTAAGATTTTAGTATTATAAAAAAAAAGATAGCCATGGATATATGTCATGCTGAAATAACTCCAAATGATATATTTCGGTCAGGAGATGGGCTGGTAACTGAAAGTCAGATATACATAGAGGGGCAATCAAGTGCAACCTAATAAAAAATTCAGTGAATTATTGTAAATGAACATTTTATGATAAGTTGATTTCTTTTCTCACGGGGAACCGCGGGGGAAACGGGGCGGGGGACGGGCAGCAAGGGGCGGGGGACGGGGGGAGTTATTTGACAATGGGGCGGGGGATGGGGGAAGGAACCCCCGCCCCATTGCCATCCCTAAGTCCTTGTTGATCTTTTCTTTCCAGTAGGCAATTCAAATAGGTTGCTGGAGCGTTCTTGGGTACCCCTTTTTATCCCTGATTGGTATTTTGGGTTTCGTCCTTGTCTTTTTAATGTGAGAAAATGATGGAGCTTGGTGCTAAAGCTATGCGCATCCTGAAAACAGCTTGACATTTTCTGATTTTTAGTATTTGAAATGGATGTAAGTATCAGCTCATGGAAAGAGGAATTATAGTTACTGCAAACTGGGTCTTGACATCTTCTGATGGGGTCTTGACATCTTCTGATGGTTGAAGTTATGAAGGGTGACATCGTCTGTGGATGTAGTGAGATTTGTATGCTTTTTGTTTGCATTTGTGTCTAATAGAAGTTGTACTGAAATTTGAGAATAGTTCTCTGTCATTTCTTTTTTTTATTAATATTTTGGTCTTGTGCCGTTGTGGTTTTCCTGACCCATATTTTGTTTCCGTTTTTGTATCACAACTGATTATTCTCTTTCCCTGCTAAAATGCTGTTTTTACGTCTGACAGTTAAGTAGGAAAACCAATGGTGGAGATGTCCTTGAGAAAGTAGTCGTATATCAACAAGCAAACAAGGAGGTAAATTGTCAATGTAATGTTTTTTGTGAACTGATCATTCTTACTAGAAATTTGTTGTGAGAATTACAATTATGTATTTGTTCATGCAGGTTGCTATTATTTGTAATCATCAGCGTACTGTCTCAAAGACCCACAGTGCACAAATGTCTCGGCTGAATGAAAAGATTGAGGAACTCAAGGTAATGACCAATTGTTCTCCTTTTTCAATCAATTTGTGTGTAGTGTTGGTGGGTGTCCCAATATGTGTTTTTTTCCCCTACAAACCCAGTATGTGCGTGCAAGTAATTTGTCCATGCAGAAATACCTATGAACCTATACTTGCGAAACAAAGAGTTGGAGTGTGAAAGGGACAATCCCTTGCTTGTCCTCTCTGTTTCTCTTTTCTTCTGCTTCTATGATCTGTTTTCACGAATTTATCCAGATTGGAATACATTGTGACCACGAAATAAACATGTTATGGAACTTCTCTGCGAAATCGACTCATAATGCTTTATTCTCACGCGCTTGTTTTCTTCGTAGGGTGTTCTGGAAGAATTGAAAACTGATTTGTCTAGGGCCAAAAAGGGGAAGCCACCATTAAAGAATGCTGATGGGAAGCCGAAGAGGAATTTGAATCCAGAAGCGTGAGTGCTTTTGTTTGTTCTTGTTGAATAAGACGTGGTTTTTAATGGATTTGATGGAACCGATGATGGATATGCTCTGCAGGCTTGAGAGAAAGATAGCTCAAACTAATGCTAAAATTGAGAAGATGGAACGGGACAAGGAGACCAAGGAGGATCTGAAAACTGTAGCATTGGGTACGTCAAAGATCAACTACCTTGATCCCAGAATAACAGTTGCATGGTGCAAGCGGCATGAAGTACCTATTGAGAAGGTGCGGATATTTGAGCTATTTTTTTAGAGCGCAAATTTTTTGCCTGAGTAATAATTTGTCAGCCTGTTTACGTCCTGGTGGAGGGTCTCTTGTGTTATTCACCATTTTTCCTGCCTTCTGTGTATCTAAGCAGATATTCAACAAGTCACTTCTGGCCAAGTTTGCTTGGTCCATGGATGTTGATCCTAGCTTCAGATTCTGATGCTTTGGTGGCTGTGGTAGCTCCTGGACCCCCCACTCCCCATCTCTCTCCTGTATCCCCCAACGACTGCAAAGAAAGGAGAAACCAAGAATTCCCGGGGAAAAAGACATGGAACCTTCAACTAATCTCTCTTACAATATTTTATTCATTCATGCTGTATGGAAAGTGTCGTTAACGAAGTTTTGGGGTCAGTTCCCATCTTTCACTTTATTTTTCATTGAGCGAAGGTGTTAAAACGGAACTCTGACAAGCCCCCTGCTGCTACTTGTGGTAGGCAAGGCATTTGAGTTTTACAAATGTATTACTCATTTAGCTTTCAATTAGTTTCGCTTTCGGGGATTGGATAGTTTTGGCTGGGATATTTATTGTTAGTTGAAAATGTATTTAAATCGAGTCGATCTTGAATATTGCCCTGTTTGAGTTCCTTTTTTTTTTTGTGGTCCTTTAGATATCAGAAGTGGGAAAAATATTAAGAAGAGTCTGCTGCGTTAAGAGCTCCTAAATACGAGCTCGACCTAGCAAGTAACGCAATCGAGTTCAACATGAGATGTGCTTGACCAAATACGAATTCGGAGAGCATTTTCAGGTTAAAATTCAAAGTTAATCAAGGGAGAACAGTATCCTGTGATGACATTCAGAAATGCATGGAAGAGACAGAACAGACCAGAGAGTTTGACAAGTTAGATTACTTTTTGAGACGGGCAAACTTGGTTGGAATGCCCGCCTTTCGAGCTTTGAATCAGAGCTGTGTCGATGTCGATTCCAATTGAGCTGCGAACAGCTAAAGAATTCATTTGTGGCTTTCGTTCAAATTATTGTTGGAGCCTGGAGCCAAACAATTTAAAAAAATCTTTTTGTGAGTGTATCTCTGGTTGAAATATGTGTTGGGAGTTTTTACCTTATTTATTTTGAAGAAAACATGTGAATTGGTCTCACTTTCACACATGGAAGATGGTGCCAAGAGTTGGACGGACCACTCTCTATTATAATTTCACAAGTCATCTGGGAATCAGAGGGCCGGCAAAGTCTCCACGTATACAGAGGTCAGTCATAACTCATAATACTGGGGCACATCTCAAAACCATAGGGAATTGGGGCATAATGCTATCGTGAAGAGGTTAAAGATATAGTAGTATAATTTATCCAAACATAAACTGAATAAAAATCCAACTTGGAGCATGAGGATTAAAGACTCAAGTGTGGCGGCTATCCTATTCCTACGAAGGGCATAAATAGTTCCCACCATTTGTGTTCTGTGTGTTAGTTTGTTGATTGTATTTGTCTAGGTGTTTGTGGTCTTATTTATTTATTTTTTAAAAAATAAAAAGTACTGTAAAGCCTCATAACTCCTAGAACGGTGCCCAAAAAAAAAAAAAAAAAAAAATCAATTAGTTATTCCAAAACACTGGATAAGGAAAACAAAAAGTTTTCTCGAAAAGCCCAATACAATTGCTCGATCTGGTTTGCCTGAATATAACCCGGGGGCCCAATCTTTACAATTATTGCACTGGCCCAATTCCCAATTCCTTTAGTTTTGACAATAATAATATAAAAAAAAACTCCCTTTGGTTTTTTATTTGCTTTTTTTTCTTCTGATGATTAAACCAATCGATCTCAGAAGACTAATATTAAAGATTGATCGGGGCAAAGTGACGCCGGGTCCAGCCGCTTCTGAGTCTTCGCCAGGAGCACTGCCGGTGGCCGAAGATCAAGGTTCCTCTCTCTTCCTCTCTCATCTTCTGCATTTACTCGAACGGATATGAGGATATTAAGCTTCATATTAGTACACCTTTTTCGTGTTATGGATTAATAATAGGTAGGTCACTTACGCACGCACAATTTTTTCTCACGTGAGGCGGAATATATGACTAATTCTCTCCGGAAATTAATTTGATGGTTAGTACTGTAATCGCAGGGATCCAATCAGCGAATTGGAGAATCTGTGGGCGAGAAATTGAATAAATTACAGGATGGGGTTTTTTGTGACAACCCTAATTTTTGTTGCGATTGGCGTTATTGCATCTCTCTGCGCCAGAATTTGCTGTAACAGGGGTCCCTCGGCAAATCTGTACGGATCTTTCACACTTCTATGGATTTGGGTTTGCTGTTGTTTCTTACTTAGTTTGAATGCTGGAATTGTCAGTTGAGTGGCGATATGCAAATCGTTCCGGGTTTTATTTATTGGAGTCTCTTTGAGCTAAATTTGCTCCATTTTTCTGTGTGGTTTATCTTCTTAGCTGTTATAGTTCTTGCCTTTTAAGTGTCCCCCTCCCCCAAACAAAATCAGAATAAATAGTTCAGTCGACAGATGAAGTATAATGACGTTGGCTGAATTAGTTGTGAATAGGCTGTTCATACTGTTAGACTGGATCCGTTCTGTAGCTTCTTGGGAGGATTGGGGCTTTTTTTGTTGTGGTGTTTTTTTGGGGGGGGGGGGGGGGAGGAGGTGGGTGTGGTGGTTCTCATTTCCTTGGATCGAAGGAGCTGGTTGACCAGAAAATGTGCTGAAGTTTTGAACTTTTAGCAGGGACTCTCAATTTTAGTTTGCCAACCTAGATCAAATCAGTATTGACGGGTATAAAAATTCTTTTATTTTTTAACACCTCTTGGGCACAAGATGTTGCAAGGGTAGATGAATTATTTTAATTAGTTTGTTCATAATTAAAGCTTCGTTTGCATAGGTAAACCTTCATAAGTTATTGCTTATTTTAGGTTTACCTAAAATCTTCATCGTGTTTTTCAACCAAGATTTCTTACAGGTTGAGAATATATTAGTATAGCACCACGTAAATGTTTTATCCTACTTGGTATATCTAGTTTGAGTATATATCATAAGATTTTAGGTGATGTGCATTTCTATTTGAAACTATATAAAATTTGGGTGGCTTGGGGTGCAACACAGAAAGATTGCTACCAGTTTAAAGTATGAGAAGTATTTGATTGCGTGATACTCATTGCTTAGTGGAAGCTCTCTGTAGAACCAGTTCCAGTTTGTTTAGAATCTCATATTACTCCTATGGCCTTAGGTCATGGATGGTTGGATGCATTTGCGTGTCAACAAATGCCATGCATCACTCTGATAGATCTCATTCAACTATAAAGTATATATTTTCCCCCCTTTCCATTACTTTTGCTCTGTGCTTGTTAAGCGACCATTGACTTATCTTCATTTATTCATTTGATGAGCCAGAGTTATCTGCAGGTTTTATTTCTAGTTGTGCTAGTATGTCAAGTGCATATGTGCGGAGAGGATATAATCTTTTTCAATTAGCATTCAAGCCTGACTCTTTCTTTGCATGCAATTTAAGTTTAGATTTCAAGTAAATGGCTGAACAGTCAAATATTATATGGAGATATACATGTCATTCAAGAGTTAAGGAATTCAGATTTACCATGTGGTTCTCTTGGGGGGTCAAAAGCTTGAGTACGAAATATTGCCATCTGTTGGCTGATTTGCAGCCTTTGTCTAAATTGACTACATTCTATGCTTGTCTATATTAGTCAAATTTAATTCGCATACCTAATCCATATAGTTCTGATGCAGGTTGCACCTGACGTTGATAATTACTGCAACAGTATGCTGTTGGCTGATGTAAGTTCAGATTTTATGGGTTTAACTTTTTTTAATAGTTATAGAATGCACTTTAGTAGTGCACATAATATTTTCCATTTTGCTTTCTCTGCTTCTTTATTCTAAAATGGTTGGAGATCTCTATTTCACATTCTACCTAGATTTGATTACATGGTTGTTCCAAGTTGACTCAGTTTTGGAGTCTTCCTTATTATTTTTATATGCCGTTTTGGCAACTTAATGTACAGCTGGAGTTTAATCTCTAGCCTTTTTTTTTTCCTTTAATTGATTAAAAGAAGGTGAAGTTTTCCTTTAATTTTGCCGAAATACTTCTCCTGAGATAATAAGCAACGGCATTTTTAATGATGTTTTGCTTGCCTAGGATTTTTAGCAGAATGGATAAATTTGATTGAAGCTGATACTTGCAAACAATTTTGTCCATGTGTTCCTTTTTTTTTTCCCAGCTAAATGATTCACATATTTATGAAAGGAAAGGACGCCTGTATACATGCCAGACTTCCTCTTTTTTTAGTTGCCCCTCACTGTTTGATTCCTGGCAGGTGGGCTATCGTATATATAGCACAGATGAAACCACTTATTGTTCCTATTTTAAGCGAAGAGTAAGATGCTAAGACACGGGGGCAAGGCCAAATTCTCTTGTCGACCAACGTGATGAATATGGTGGAAGGGGTTTAAATGACCATATTCTTTGCTATTACGTATGAAGCAGCAAGATCTTTCTTGCGTCAGGCCCATATGTATTTTTATTATTGGTGCAAACACCCTATATTCATTTTCATAGCTTGTGCAACTTTTTTTCCTATTGTAATAGCTTTGAGATTCTTGTGAACAGAGAGATGTGAAACATGTATTTTGGAAATTATAATGGCTGGGAATTGTTGATTCGCGTGTTGCACGAGCAATAAAGTTAAACGACGCAGGAACTTCAAGCCGTTCACTAAACTTTTTCATTGATATGGATGTTAAAGAAATGTTAGCCTTAGATGCCTGTTGGCTTTACACTACTGTTTCTCTAATGAAGCTGGGATTCAGAGGACGAGAGCTGTAGCTTGAAGGATCAAGGCTTGGGCTAATGCCTGTTGGCTTGGATTATATGTGTAATACGCTATGTACATAATACACATATTTGCATATATTATCATATTGCTATACCACTTCTCATCAAGGTGTTAAAAGAGTGTCGGATGGAGACTGACTTTTTTTTTTTTTTTTTTCTTTCTGACATTTTCTTACGAAAGTAAGAATTTTTGGCAAATAAATCTAACTCCCCACAATAACTCCAAAAGCCGGTAACTTTTGGAGTCCTGTGAGGGACTTATAAACCTAAATCTCAACCCTCCAATACCGATGTGGGATAAAAAACTCCACAGGGTGCCTCGTGCTAAGAGATAAAGGCCCCCCAAGCTCCTGAGAATGAGTTTTTTTTCTGACATTTTCTTACGAAAGTAAGAATTTTTGGCAAATAAATCTAACTTTCCATAATAACTTCAAAAGCCGGCAACTTTTGGAGTCCTGTGAGGGACTTATAAACCTAAACCCCAACCCCCTGTGAGGGAATTTTTTTTTTAAGTGACCCTTTTTTGTGTGACACGGAACTCTCCACCAGTGCGTCATTTCGAAGTTCTCTAAATAAATGTCTAAATACGTTAGCTAGCGAACGTTTTGTTTTGCATTGTGTTCAACTCAAAACGCAGGGCAGCACGTAAATACGAGGCAGTCAGTACGGTCCATCACAATCGAGTCTTACGTGTGTAAAAGTAAAAAAAGCAAGCAACAACAACCCGACTGTGCTATGAAATATCTTGCGAAGAGAGAGTGAAGAGGGTCGAACGAATATCAAAAAGATAACGAATCAGGAGGGATTTTTTCTTTTCCTGATTCTAGAAGCTGTTCCTGATTCTAAAACCCTAACAGCTTCTTCAACTCTCTTCTTTCTAAAGAAAACCAGGCGAAATAATACTGTTGATTATCTATTTTCTTTTTTCTTTTTCTTTTTCTTGACAAAAACACACCAAAGTCAGAGAGTGAAATGGCCGCTACGTTTGGACTGACAACCCCAGCGGCCGCAGCTGCTGAGTTAACCTCGTCTTCTTCGACTTCCGTTGGAATTTACCACAAGACCCTCTCTCCATTCGTCTCCAAAGTATGCATTTCTCCAAGGACTTGCCGCAGAACTCACCGTTCGGGCGTCTGCAGTTCCTTTACGCCAATGGACTCCGCCAAGATAAAGGTTGTCGGTGTTGGTGGCGGTGGCAACAATGCCGTCAACCGCATGATTGGCAGCGGTTTGCAGGTGGGTTCTTCGTGCTTATTATTGGGTTGGCGTTTAGTTTTCTATATCTGTCTCTCTCGTCTAGTATTTTGCTTAATTAGTGGTCATGAAAAGAGCCAATAAAACGAACTGGGACGGTTACCAACTGTTGGTTTTAGTTGGAGAACATCTATGAAGCTTTCGAATTTGGTGTGGCATTTCAATTTCCGACAGCAAGTTCATAACTTCTGCCATTTGTTTCCCATGGACTTAGCATTTATCTATTTCCTTGGTTCGTGTGCTTCAAATTATTTTGTGCAATTGCCTTTAACATCTTCAAAAAGAAAGATTTTGTCTGTGTAATTGCATTTTCTTGTTGCAACTACGCATCTTTGTGCCGCAATTGTGTACTGGTGGTTGGCATTCTTTATTGATTTTTGGTGATATATATGACAACTTAATAGATAGAAGGCTTTGACATTTATCCTGCAATGCTATGAAAGTTGACTCGGTGGAAATCTTGAACTGGACAACCGTTGATGTTTTTATTGTAGGGTGTTGATTTTTATGCCATAAATACAGATGCTCAAGCACTGCTTCAATCTGCTGCTGGAAATCCAATTCAGATTGGAGAGCTTCTAACTCGTGGACTTGGTCTCTCTCTCTCTCTCTCTCTCTCTCTCTCTCTCTCTCATGCTTGGACAAATTTGTTCTATTTTGAGCTTGAGTTTATGCCTAGACTAGGAATACGTAATAGAAAGAAAGGATACTGTAGTATCCTTTTTTGGCAGTTGAAATGCTAAAAGAATCTATAATCACTTGCCTAGTGTTCAATGCTATTTCTGCTTTATGTCCATTTTGTGCAAGCATCGTACAATAGTTACTTTACAATATCAAGTGGTTTTTCCTGATAGAAAGCACTTGTGCAAATATAGGTACTGGGGGCAATCCCCTTCTGGGGGAGCAAGCTGCAGAAGAATCAAAGGAAGCCATTGCAAATGCTCTTAAAGGATCAGATATGGTGTTTATAACTGCTGGAATGGGTGGCGGAACAGGATCCGGTGCTGCTCCTGTTGTTGCTGAAATATCAAAGGAAGCTGGTTATTTGACTGTTGGTGTTGTCACATATCCTTTCAGCTTTGAAGGACGCAAACGATCCCTCCAGGCAGGTGCCACATGCATCTCTTATTATAACAGCAATGGTGTAATATAAGTTTGATTCTTCTCTACCAAAATCATACGTACCCTGTATACAATTGGACAGGATTCTTAGCCATTGAACTTATATTCTAATTAGTGCTATTATAAAGTGACTTCCTTGGTCAGCATGGAAGGATGCCCTTGAATTCAGAATTAAAAAGACAAGCAATCATAAAAAGATGCACACAAATGTGACATAAGACTAACTACAATCTTTTGAAATGTATGATCAACAATTTAGACTCTCGACATGTTTAAGTTGTTGAATTCCAAATCAGTATTTAACGCTGGTCATTATATGCACCGATATATTATTCTTAACTTTTCTGAAAGAATAGGTGAAGGACAATGTAGTGAACACAACTCAGAAATATTTACGGAGTGTAAACGCATTAGTGGACATTCACTCCACGTAAATCTTCAAGAACTCCAATGATGAAGAAATACTCACCTATTTGTCCATCAATGCCTTACTCGGTTGATTTGCATGTATGTTATTTCAGGCTTTGGAGGCTATAGAAAGACTTCAGAAAAATGTTGATACCCTAATAGTGATTCCAAATGACCGTTTACTGGATATTGCTGATGAGCAGACCCCCCTTCAGGATGCTTTCCTTCTAGCTGATGATGTTCTACGTCAGGGTGTCCAGGGAATTTCAGATATAATCACAGTAAGTGTTTATGTTACCAACATCAGTTCCTCTGAGAATGCTATTACAATAGTTTAGTTATCCTTGATAGAAGCTGTGCTTCATCACCATCCTTTGCCTTCTGAACTAACCATGCATGACTGCTTCTTCAAGACAACGGCCATAAATGTCCAGTTCTAGTATTTCGGTTTTTTTCTAGAAAAGGAGGAATAAACTGACAATGCTGTGATGGAAATAGGTAAATCAGTAATGAAATCTGGTACATTTTCACCTTCTCTCAATGTGTAAACAGGTCAAGATATCATATTAAGTTTATAGTGATAAACAATTTGTTTTTTTTGCCATGGTTGAACTTCTTTGATTTCACCTGCTTACATTTCTAGTTCAAATGGTTGTTCCTCAATATCAACATTATTGTAATCAATCATCACGTGCCAAGATAATTTGACAACGAAGCACAACTTAGGTGGTGAGATGCTTCACTTGTAATTAGTAGATTGCAGGTTGGAGGCATCAAAGGGGTGGGTAGGGAACCAGTAAAAAATAATAATTTAAGGAAGAAGTTTGGGAGCCTAAGAAGAAATGGCACAGTTATCCTTGTGGCTGATGCGTGGCTGCTTATTGCAGCATTCTGATATAAGTTATTTAAGCATGTCAGACACTTTATGGTGACTATGCTTACATTTGTTTCTGCAGATACCTGGGCTGGTAAATGTGGATTTTGCAGATGTAAAGGCAGTCATGAAAAATTCTGGAACAGCTATGCTGGGAGTGGGTGTTTCTTCCAGCAAGAACCGTGCTGAAGAAGCAGCTGAACAGGCAACTCTGGCGCCTCTGATAGGATCATCCATTCAATCTGCTACTGGTGTAGTTTATAATATAACTGGAGGAAAGGACATAACCTTGCAAGAGGTGAATAGGGTATCGCAGGTCTGATTCTTATTCTCCAGATCTTCCCCACTCCCAAAAAAAAAAGAAAAACAAAATGCATGAAACTGTTTTGTTTCAAGGGGTTTTCAAGGATGCAGCATTTTTGAATCCCTGAATACCTTTCTAACTAAGCGCCCCAAGTCTCTCTACACCTTGTAGTTTTCTAGCTTTTGGAACCATGCTGATTCTCACTGCAGTTGCATTTATAAGAATTAGGGAAAAAAAAAAAAAACAATGTGTAGTTCTATGTGCACCCAACCCACATTATGGTTTTGATTTCCTTGTTATCCAACTGTTACTTTGCAGGTGGTAACGAGCTTGGCAGATCCATCAGCTAATATTATCTTTGGTGCTGTTGTGGATGAACGGTACAATGGAGAGATCCATGTAACAATTATTGCAACTGGCTTCACTCAATCATTTCAGAAGACTCTTCTAACCGACCCCAGGGGAACGAAGTTGGCTGAGAAGGGGACCGGAACCCAAGACAGCTTGAAATTTCCTGTCACCATTAAGTCATCTGCCGCATCCCCTTTAAATTCTAGGCCTCCTAGGAAGCTTTTCTTTTGAATTTTTTTCACTTGCATCTTTTCTTTTCTCAAACATATTTTATGTCACGTGCTTTCATTCTCGTAGGTGACTATTATGCTTGTGCCGGTCTTGATTCCATCGTTCGTATACTATGCAAATTCTTGCGCCTCCATGATTACCGTCTAGAAGAAAATTGTATCATAAGTTGCCCGAACTGAAAGATTTAGGCTGTGTTTGGACAGCAATTTTTCGCCAAAAAATTACACCATTTTCATTTCCAAAAAAATTATTAAATTATTACAATAATTTTTTTACAAAAAAATCCAAAAAAATGTAATTCAAGCAAGGCCTTAGCAACTTTCAAGAAAGTGAAATAGTTGCAACAACAATACGATTTCACGTATTGTACATTTGGCCAACAATTGCACGGAAGCCAATCGGATTACGTAAAACGATTGTGACGGGTTTTCAAAGCATCATTGTGGAAATATTGCTCAGCACTAGAATAAAGCACTTTCAAGGGGATATATCAACTAACAGCTAGCTAGGAGCAGGTCCCGTCCCCAATATCCTCTAAAACAACAGTAAGACCTGTAATCAATCCCCTCACAACCACTGCTTAGAGATCACAAGAGGAGGGAGAGTTCAGGTGTGGGTACAAAATTTAACATGCTTTCTCCAAAATACTCGTACAATAGAGGCAACAAGTTTCCAGTGTCAAATTCCTCCTTCCAAGCCTGTTGAAGAACAGCTGATGATTTATACCCTTGACTAGCAACCCCATCCCTTCTTGCACTGATTCCTCGGACATTTTCATTCGAGAAAGTTTTTGAGATTGACGGAAAACTAGAATCCGCAACCTGAATATTTGCAGCATATCCACCACTAGTGCCTGACATGTCTACCGGCACTGAGTTTGCCGTCAAAGAACCCATTGGACCATTGGTTGCCAATTTTTTAAGTGGTGGCTGCTGCATCATGTTGTCCACAGTAGCTTTACGTTTACCTGGCCACGTTTAAAAGGAAACGTATGATAATGATCATAAATAATTAACAATACCTCAATTATGACTTTTGTTTAGAGAATGAACAGAAGTAACACCCCTCTAGCTATCTAGCTTATACACAGATCAAGTAAAACTAAGTATGTGTTTGCTATCTCTGTTCTAAAAATACCAAAATGGAAGAAAGTAAAAACCTAGTCCTCACTTGGAATTTTAGTGATGACTTTTGGGTTGCTCCTTGACATGGCACGGAGAGGCGGCAGAAGGGTAGGAAGCTTTTTAAGCCGATTGTACATGCACAGACCAACTGCACGCTGTGAAGTTCAGAGCCTGGTCAGTTGGCAGCAATTGTACTGAAACTTGAACCAGTATATATTATATAACTAAATTTGGGACATCTGCCAGTGGACCCTGCCTTTGCAATTCTAGTATGAAACTAAACCTCATGCCAGCAGCAAATTAAAACTCAATGGATGAAAACCTTACTATTAAAGCTCCATAGACATGCCAGGCTTCCAGCCTGCTCATCCCATTCTTTTGCTTTTCCAGCAGCATTTCTGGCTCTAAAAGTCGCAAATAGGGCTCAAGGTTGGGTAGCACAAGCAAACGGACCTAACCAAAGCCATGAAGCATCAACAATTTGCCAGCACCACATAGATGGTACTTGCATAATACTGACACATAATCAAAGAAGGATAAGAGGATGCAATAACAACGTTCTACCACACTAGGTCCTAGGGCTGCCAACCCTTGAATTGCACCAAAATGTTGAGGCAGTGCTTTTGTCGGATCTAAGAAGGTGTGAACCAATGTCCTTGTCACCCGTGGCTGGAGATTGTGATAAACGTGACCATACCTGCAAGACTTAACTTTCAAGGCACTAAAAAGTGTCTTTAAGTTAAAAAAAAAAAAAAAAAATTTCGCATGTGCTCCAGGGGACCATTCAAGAACAGGCAGCCACAAAGCATGTTGGAGAGAGGTAGATCAAGCTATACACACAATCGACACAATGAAAAACTGAATCCTAACTAATGCAGATCCTAGCATGTCTCATACACTACAAAGTTACCTGCAAACAGAGCTAAAACTTCATAAGGTACATGGTACTAGTGAGTATTAAAGTCTCATTCACCATTCTGTGGTTCCACAAGTTGCTGTTTGGAACTATATTATGATTATAAAATAAAAATAACAATAAAATAAAAGAAAACTAGAATGGAGATCTATCTAGCCAAAATTGTGCATCTGAAAGGGAAAGTTCTCAATTAGATAATTAGATATCAAGCATACACCTGTACCTTCATTTCACTCATACAGACACAATAGTGTAAGCCAATAAAGAGAAGAATCACCTCTTGCATATTAAGGCAACCAGGTCAGCAGTGAAGTTTCTCAGCTCCCAGTGATTATCTGAAAATTTATTCCCCAACTTTTTTGCCACTAGACATGTCATTACAGATGGCATTAATTGGTGCAGCTGAAATGCATAAACGCAGAAGCACAATTGATGAGGAAACACTTTATGTGCAAGACAAGTCAATTTATTAAATCAAGGAGAAATCTACAAACATCATTGAGGTATAAGTTGGAGGTAGGAGTATTAAGCCAAGACCCTCACCACTACAAGGCAATTTTTCCTTGATATGTGAAAAACAGTTCAATCAACATTAACTTTTAACCCTAAGTACATCAAGCTTTAGCAGCCATAGACTGTCCTACTTACATATGGCTCAATGTGGATATGAGGATTCTGCAGAAGGCTCCAGACAAGCCGCATCAAACCAATAAGTTGATAAGAATTATTTAAATTCCTGGAAACCTGATATCATTGAGAATACTATTATCCAAAAAAGCCAGTTGCAGTGTTAGATGAACCACATGACCATTGAGTAAGAATTACCTCGTCAGCAATAAAATATGCAAAGTAAGGAACTAAAGGGTGCAGCCCTGAGTCAGTTGCCAAGCTCACTAGTGCCTCTTTAAAGAGAATGGAGCTAGATCTACTTACAGTAAGCTCAGTAATTTTCTCAAAGTAAAGCTGCAACAGCACCCAAAAACAGATTCATAAAATTTCAAGCTTACAAAAGAAGCCAAACAGCGAAAATCATTGACAATACCTGCAGTTCACGAGACAATACATGCTTCACAGGTAATTTAACATCAACAGAAACACCGTCTTCTCTGTACTCAGCCTTTCTGTTGTCAGATTGCACTGCAAGTGCAACAAAAGAGGAATTTGAGAATCCACGTAAACATGACTAAATTCTTTTGAATTGAAAGAAAAAAGTTCACTGAGTCATCAACAGAGCACAGTGTCAAATTTTGGTAACCAAAAACAAAAAAAGAAACCATGAAGCCAGACATTGGTCTGAGGCTAGTGACCTTCATGGAACTTTTCGGACCCTATACTCCTTACTCACCAAACCCCTCTACTAGTTTTCTACTAGTTTCACACCATCCTACCTATACCTCTAGACTCTGCATGCAAGCACATATATATCTGATCCATCCTCTCCTCTCAGCATGTCAAATGCAAGAGAAATTCCCTTGTTCTCTCTGATCTATTCCTGTGTTCAAGAAATTTAAGACCTGAAGTTAATCTGACAACCACCATTTCCGTTACTTCTTATTGCATCTCCAGGACCAGACATATGCAGCAGATGATTACAAATGTCTTCTTTTTATAGTTACATGCAGTACTCAAGTGCATTCTTCCTTCTGTAATTTGACTACGCAACCAATTGTTGACATGAGCTGGTTTTCAGTTTATGAACCATTGAGCTTTCACAGTGCCTGAATTCAGCTTAGTCGGACACTGAATTCAAAATACTACGACATAATTTTCCCTTCTGTTTTTCTCACCTCAAATGTTAAGTGCAGGCTAAAGCAGCTTGCAGAGACAAATACAATGCATCTAGAAGAAAAAAGAAGCCGCATCTACAATTTTATCACGGAATGTATGTTAGTTAATGTAGGCAAATAAGTCAAGTTAGACACCTTCAAGAGTTGCATTCTCTGGAATAGCGGGTTGAACTCCTTCGATAGCTAACCAATGAGCAACAAGTGTGGTGTCTAATGGCGCTTTCGGTAAAGGAGCATCAATTACCTAATAAGTCAACCAAATTTTAGTAATTGAACAACCGATTCGAACCATAAAACAGGACAAGGGGAAAGGGGGGGGAGGGGACTCGTCACTACTTACATCTTTGAATTCAACATCTTTGTCACGAATGTAATACAAATTGTTGTGCCCAGCAGCTTTTTTAAACCGCAATGGATCTCCTGAAGCAAACCCATGTATAGGCTGATACAGAACCCACATTATTCAACTTGCAAAACCCACAACCAAAATGGGAAAAAAAAAAAAAAAAACTTTTCAACTTTCCAACAGGCAAACTAGACTTATTCTTCGCAAGCAGTTTCATTTAGCTCAACCCAGAAGAATCTTATTCCACTTCGCATAATTTATGCATTCAGCTAATCCCAGAAAGATACGAGCATATATATATATATATATATATATATATATATCTGTCATGTAAAAATAAATTAAGATAGATACCTCAACATTTCGTAAGCCAAGGGCACTGTCCACATCTTCAGAAGTCAAAGTAGTTCTTTTGGAATGGCGCATGCATTTGATAGCCTCCTGTAAATTCCCACCAATATATATATATATATATGGAAAATTTTCAATTTCAAAGTAATGATTGAGCAAAATTTCGAGATTGATTGGAGTAAGATGTAATTAGATATCACCTGCATAATCTCGCGGACGTGGAACTCCACATCGGAAGCGAGACCAGGCAAGACTTCCGGGGCTAAATTATTGATTCCTAAGCTTTGTGAAATTACTTCAATTGACTCCTGCGGCACTGTGCTCATCGTTGTAGCCCTGTTTTCTTGAAAATCTTACAATTTTATTTACATTAAAGAATTACCGCTACGGCTACCGCTACTACTAGAGCTTCACTGCACGTAACTCTCTCTTCAGTTTTCTTTCTTTTTAAGAAATTTTTGTCGCCAGATTCTCCGATTCCTTGGGGGGCTTTTATAGCTGTGATGAGAAGAAGCAGAGAGGGTAGAGAGAACATGTCAACGCTGTATACGAAACGACGACGTCCACTGGCTGTACGCTGCATTTTTTTTTTTTTTATCTCGCTCGTGCTTCCGTTCCCCCATTTGGTATCTAAGGAAAGACAATTAGTACCTTCGTTCCGTCAAAGCTCTAATGTGGCAAATAAAGTTCCCTTCCAGTCCCGCTAATTGTCCTTTATATTATTGAAAATGGGATTGAGGGTTTATTGCCAAAAAAAAAATTGTTATTTGAGTTCCATTTTTTTGTTATCTACACTACCATCATTTATTCTTTCATGTATAAAATCTAATAATAAGTAAGTGAAAATTGTATAATTAAAATGAAAACTGATATAATGAAAGTTCTAATAACGTCCATTTCCTTTCTTGCCCGCAAAACAAAAGAGTCGGCAAAGAAAATTTAATTAACGTCAAAGAAAAGCGGCAAGCGCACCGGGCTTCGTTTCGAGGGTAGAAAACAAATTGCATTCTCAACTTGTCGCACAAAAAAAAAAAAAAAATACTACCGGAACATCCAAATGCGTTTTACAACGAAAAATTAAAAGTTGATTCACACTTTTTTGAGTCACCTTTCCAAGACACACAAATGCAAAGAAATGCATCTTCCGTTTTCATTCTTTTTTTTTTTTTATTTTTATGTTTTACAAATATTTAACCAGTAGATATATTACAGCAACCAGAACCACAATGCCGATGACGGATAAGAGCAGGCACATGCAGGAGCAACCACCCTTGGTTTTTTTGTTCAAAATTGCAAGCCGCTTCTGCACTCGCTGTTTTCAGACATGATTTACAACCCCCAAAAAAAAAAAAAAGGGTTATAAAGACATACACAAAATCAAATTCAATTACATAAATCTCTTGGCTCCGGAAAGCAATTAAGCACAATAATCCCAGACCAAGATCGTTCCCATCATGCGATGCGATGCAGTTTCTTCGCACAGAGGAAATAATCCAGATATAATCAGACAAGTCTCGGCGAAACATGAATAACAATCACAAAAAGGGGACTAGCAAAAGATGTAAACCTTATTTCAGGAAATCTTAGATGAGATTTTAATCCATGTCTACAGTCTACACCAACAGTGGCTACCATTCTCGACCAACCTTGACGCCCAGGGAACCAAAATTAATTAGTTTACAGCTAGCTACATTTATCTCGTCTGATTTTCTTCTATATTTGACCATCAGTAGCCAAAGCTAACTCGGACCCCTACGATCTTAATTCCTCCAACTTTATATCAACCATTTCCAAAGAATAACAAATAAAACTATTATGTCAGCATATATTAACTCTCACAAAGACTGCAAAGCTTTCGTGAAGAAATTCTAGTTCAGCAAACCTTGACTTCTAAAGGTAAATGAACATTTTCCCATAAATTTTGTTTTTTTTTTTTTATCACTCTCCGGTGCTTTCTAATCGATCCCAAAATTCAAATGTAAACCAGGGGGAAGTCTTACTTTCTGCATCAAGTTCCACCAAAGAAAGTTGACATGCACACAACATTATTTCAGAATTCCACGGAAATATCTTAGCAAATGAATATGCAGTTATGCACTTTATCATATGCATGCGCCTAATAATACAAAACGCGCTCCCCCATCAATGAGTCTGCTTTTGCAGCATGTCAACAAACTTGTTCTAAGCCAGGAATTTCAGGAGTCTCTACCTGTAAGCGGGAATCAGTGACATCCACATGTTCGTCCAGGTTATCCTACAAAGGATGACTAAATTAGTCCAAAGAAATGCATGAAGCTTGTAACCTCAGTTCAATCAATTCTGTATTTAGAAGATGACAGAAAGAAAAAAAGAAAGAATTGATCTACCAATGGTTTGCAATAACTTAGGCCTATAAAAATGAATCAGAAATAACAAAATGCATACAATTAGTCTAGTGTGTAGATCAAGTTCTTCATTGACTGCCAATGCAATGTGTTTGGTGCTTATAACTGTCTCCTCCAACTTCTCCAGGCCCTCATCTTGCTCTGTTGAAACCAATGAAGTAGCCCATGATGGTGAGAAAGCCTATATCCAAACACTTTCTGTGCATGTGTTGGGGGGAAGGAGGGAAAAAGGATGTCTCATTTTGACAAACGTAAAAGAACGTGCCTTTCATGACTTGTCGTTGAAGACCAACAACACCATAGTTGTCAAGACCTTTTGCTCTGGTCATGGCATCAACAGGCTTAATCTCAGGCCCAAGCAAGCTGTCCCTATTGGCAAAGTTTGACATGTTCAATGTGGAGGCCATCTGGTTTACTTTTGATCTCAAATTTGCAAGCATGTCTTTGCGGCGATTCATTTCTTTCTCTGTCCTGCAAACCAAAAGGCACATTTGTCAAACACTCGAAGAAAACAGCCACTGGATTTCCTTTTTTTAATATCCAAAGGGAGACTTCAAACCTTAAAAAGTCGAACCTAGGACCTCACAGTCACTTGGCTAATGTCCCTACCAGCTAAGCTAGGTCTTGGGTACAGCCACTGTATTTCTTTCACTGAATGCCCACAACTCAGTAAGTTTTGCATTTTCTCAAAAGTCAAGCAGCTAGAGAACTAGCATTTCCATTTATTCACAGCACTCTCTCGTATTGACAGATTTTGCTATTCATCCAGATGTTCTTGGTTATCCGAGTTGAATTGCAGAGTATTCTTTAAATTTCAGGTTATCTAAATTGACATGGCTACAGCATTCTTAAACTACTAAAAGAAAAAAATATCTATCACTGTCAGGATACTTTGTCTTTTGGCATGAACTTAATCAGCATGGATAGGAGGCTTCCGAGCCAAGTAGAATGTGCAGAGCTGCTAAGCTCTGCGAAGTTAGTTTCACAAAGGAAATTAAATTTCCAACTAAGAAATTATGACCTGAACCATTGTGACACAAAGACCAAAAAACAAAGATGGCAGATATTAAGACAACCTTTTCCTAACAATTTTGAGCCATGTTGACAGATATCTCTGTCATCTACAACTATTACATCTTGTGTTAAATTGGTAGGACACTAGGAATTTGTACAACCTCCCCAGCAATGGAGCAAATCAACAACAAAAAGCTCTTCACAAGTAGAAAATCATAGCCAATCCCAGAGGACACAACCAAGATATGCTCATCACCTCCAGCACTTCAAACACTGACACGCTAATCATGAATTACCATCATTCCATATGCCCTCTTCAAATGGAATATATGCAACAAGCGCTACAAACTAGCTTCTCCAGAGCAGATTGTTAATTGTAAACTACAGAGCTCATGATACTGAAACTTGTCTAATACCAATATCCACATAAAAGGAGACAACTTATACAAGAAACTTACAGCTGCTTTCCAGGAAGCCTTGAGAGAAGAGATTGTAGGCTCTCAAGTCTAGTGGACAATATCGTGATTTTCCTTCGTATGGCAGATGCATGACGCTGGGCCTCTGGCCCTGTTGCAGGCAATGAATTCCTCTCTGAAATCATGTTAGTTATGTCATCAGCAAGTTTGACCGCTTCATTGTACTCCTTCACCCACGGGTCTCCAGAAGACGCCATGGATCTGAAAAAACCACATTCATAACATAATCATGAGAGGGCGACATGCTTAGGTATTCCGCCAAAAGAAAATCAGAAACCTTTCCAATTACATGTTTCTTTTAAAAGGTGTACAACCAAAAAATTTCAACTTTTGTCAGCCAGAAATACTGGACCATCATTATAATTCGATAAACCTCAGACATTATCAAACCCAAACCCCAAATTCACAACCTCACTGAAAAGATAACAATAGACCACTGACCAGCAAAATTAACACTAACTGTTCAATGAAGTGACTAGTTACCCTTAAAATGATCTCAAGCTAGACAACAATATATTATCCTTAGGTCCCACGATCCATGTATCAAGCTAAAAGGAAATAAGGTAAAGAGTAAGCAAAGATCAATTACCAGCAGCTAAAATTCGTATGCACTGGGAATTAAAAAAAATATATAAAAACCGTTACGCCTTTCTTTATTTACCAAAGCCCAAAAGAATAAATATATATATAAATAAATTATCCATCCTGTAAAATATTCGACTCCTGCAAGTGAAAAGAATCATCAAACAACAATTTAATGAAAAATAATAAAATACGGCTTAATTTCAGTCATCGGGAAAAAAATCAAAAGAAATCAGATTAGGTCAACCAGGCGGGATAGCAAAAACGGGAATCGTAGAAGACAATAGTAATTACACAGAAGATAATAGAATACAAACTTTAAAGAATTTGATCTAATTTACCTGTTTAATAGAAATGGGCGATCTCAATTGAATCCCTGCGATGAGGTAAGGGAAAGAAGAAAAAGAGAAATATTAAGAAATAGAGTCGCTGATGAGGCTAGTTTGACTTAGAATTCTGAACGTGGGAGATGGGAGCAGTTAAAGGGGCTGATGGGCCAAAGACGCCCGCTGCCCAAAATCACCGGCAATGATTGTCCGGCCTCCTCGTCGTCTTCATCGTCACACGCATTCAGACAATTATATACTTCCTATTTTAATTGTCATCATGTCTTCCCACCACTTTATTATTATACTATGGTGTTTTGTAGCCAGAGCGGATTCTTTCCTACCAGTGCAAAATTAGTTCGAATTGCCAATTTTGTCCTCTACAGATTTTGGGATATAAAATAACTTAATTGATGCTCAACTTTATTATATAACACTGTGTGATATTCAGGCTTTTAATTTTTTGTCTCGTTAAATAGTTCGAATTGTATTAGACTTGGTTGTATTTTTTGTCAGGTTGGATTGGGTCTTTTTATTATCAAGCTGTTTGAATAATTTATTTGCCTATTTCAACAAGGTTTTACGTCATTGAACAGAGCAAGATATTAAAAAGCTTCGGTGAGATATTGATTTAGTAATTAAAATTGAAACTTCAATGATTCGAGATTTTGGTTTAATTGCCCCCGTTCCCCTATCCTCTCCTGTGCTTAAAAATTTGTTTATTTCGTTTACCCAAGCATCTCAATAGATTAACTTGATTTATCTTTAAAACCTATTTATAATAAGTTTGAACGAGATAATTTCATAAAACTCCTTTTGAAATTATAGTAGTTGATACATATCACTAGATTCACTACTAATGTTGGAGAAATTTAAAAATTGGTATATTTTTATGGTTTTATTTGCCATATGACTTGACGAAGATATTACAGCCTTCTTTATTTGAAAGTTAATGCGGAAGACTAAGGGGGGAGTTCGTTGTTAGTAATGGATAAGAGGAAAAAATGGAAATATAAGTAGTCACGCTAATTTTACACTTTACAAAGACAAATATATAATTGAAAAATACTATTGACAGGGAGAATTGGATATGATAATAAAGATTGGAATAATTATAAGTAGAAAATTTTGAATTCAAGTACTTCTTATAAAAAATTAAATAAAAAGGCTCCGGAGGAAGTTTCGCGCAAAAGTGTTAAACTATTAATAGGATTAGGAGATGTCTATTAGTATATACAATATAATTGATATTATTAATTATACTAATAATTATATATGTGTACTAATACAAATTATTAATTGGTTATACTAAATTTACTAATACATTTATACTAAATCCCTAATTACACTTAATACAATAACATTTTTTTTCTTTAAAAAAAGCACAAGCACAATAATGAATTAGTGGTTGTATTTGTGCCAAAAGTGAAAACTTGACTACTTTAATTATATTTATTTTATCATGTTGGATTGTATTCAAATAATTTTTGTTAGATTGTTTTTATAAGTTTCAATTGTAAAATTACAATAAATAATAATTTGATGATGTGTTGATATTTTAGTACTTGATTATTTGCTAAAATTTAACCATAATAAAATTATATAATAAATTTTTATTAGCTCCGCGGGAGCAACGGGATGGGGGGAGCGGAGGACGGGGGATGAGGCGGGGGCGGGGGATGGGGGAGGGGTTCCCCACCCCAACCCCGCCCCGTTGCCATCCCTAACGCCTCATTTCCCATCATTTATATCAATATTAGTGACTAACGAACAGGTGTGCGTAAATAATAAACACTCATTAATTTATATAAGAAAAAGCTTCATACGACACATATGCATACACATATAGTGACAATTATATAAATTTTGAATTTGAACTCCAACTTCTGTACAGGTGTTATGAATCCAACGGTGATAATATATAATCTGACAGTGTATAAAAGATTTACCTTTGATTTTATCATATGAAAGTTACTTTATTAGATAATTTTTTGAAAAGTATAATGTAAAGATGATTGGTTAGTTGGTAGTTATCTACAATTATGGATAGCTATTAACATCAATTTAAAAGTGTAAAACTAAAAAAGGAAGATAATTGTTTAAATATGATTGGTCCATTTTTTCCTTTTTTTTAAGGTAAGTTTTTTTTTTATACACTATCAGCATATATATATTTTTTATAACAGTGAGTTTAGATCATGCTACATAATATAAATTTAAATTTAAAATTCAAATTATGTACATATGTCATGCATTCATAGTTGCCAATATAAAAAAAAATACTGTAAGTGCATAAATAGTTAATATTTGTTTTAAGGATAAAAAAAAAGATATATTACAAGAAAATATACCATTGTGTGCTTTATATATGACCAATGGGAAAAGCACATCCTATGGGTGTGCAAATTAAGTTGTTATTTATGAGAATCAATGGAACTTTTTTGGAAAAAAAAAATTATTTGAAGTGGTAGTTATTAAAATTCAAATATCTATCTTCAATGAGTCTTTATTTTTTGTGAGGATAAAATTGAAAAATTAAAAGATGTAAAAAAATTTTAACACCAAATGCCCTTTTCATGCTTTATAGTATATAGATACATATAGAAAGATATAGATTAGGTTGCCATAGTTCAATTACATAGGAAGAATTCAATTGATCATAATACTGGCAGGATTTTTTTTATAAAAAAATTCCCAAATAGATTTTCATTTTGCTCATGTGTACAGCTTGATAGCTTATACAACATTGTGGAAGATGCTTATTGTTGCTTTTGTTGAAGAACTAGTTTTGGGTATGATAAGCTCAGCTTAGTTATTTGCCATGTTTGAAGATCCACCAAATTCTGTTTTTGAAAGCTGACTGGACAAAAATTTTAATATACCACCCCATAAATTTTCCATAAAGAAATCATCTTCACATAATGAAAATTAAGATAGGTACATTTGTCAACTCAATTGCTAGTGAAGTATTTACAAAGAAAAATGCTTTCCCATTTCATTTGGCTCGACTCTTTTTGCTCTCAAGCTTGGCATGCATGTGTAGTACAGCAGTCACCGCCGCAGTTTCCTTTCCTCTCTGCTCTTCTCTTCTCTTCTTTAGTCGCAATAGCAAGCTCCCTTTGTTTTGTTTTTTTTTTGAGCTCCCTGAGTTTTCCAAAGAGGAAAGAATTTAAAATTTTGTCTAGACCTCAAATTGTCACCGATTCCAACCATCAACAGGAAAGAAATAGTAAATAATCTACTCTTATCTGTTATTTGCACGGGATTTAAAAATCTTTTACGCAATAGACTAGTGTTCTGTAGAGCTTGACCGGCGTGTTTAGCTAATTTTTTGTTTGGTGCTTAAGAAAAGAAGAGTTGAAAAGAGGACAGAAAAAATGCGAGGTAGAACGAAATTAGAGACCAAAAGAGAAGCGGGCAACAGCGCGAATCGCGAATGCCTCTAAGCCCCCAAGCCCAAATCCTCAGAAAGAGAACGGAAGACGCGAGAGAGAGAGAGAGACCACAAGAAAGGAAAAGAGAAAAAATGAAAAAATAGCTGAGGCCAGAAACAACGAACTATTCCCCACCTCCACTCGCAGATGCAGGGTGGGGATTGACTCGCCGACTCACTGGCTTGACTCACCGGTGACTCACTGCTCTCTGCCCCCCTTTTCCTTCACGACTGAGAGGAAACTTTTTTGGGGAAGAAATATAAGAAGGGGAGCCTGCCCAGCCCCCGAATCGATTCCGGATTCGTCGAGGGAGTGAAGATGTCAGACCTAGACAGACAAATAGAGCAGCTCAAAAGATGCGAACCCCTTAAAGAGTCGGAGGTCAAAGCTCTTTGTCTCAAGGCTATGGAAATTCTTGTCGAAGAGAGCAATGTTCAAAGAGTAGACGCCCCTGTCACCGTGAGTCCCAGAACCCTCACTCAAATAATTATCTTGCTGCGCTTTTTTATTGCTGCTGTTATCCTATTTTGGCAATATTTGATCCCACGGAAGTTCTTCTCAGCAGTTTAACTATTCTGGTTCCCTATTTTTCAATTGATGATTGGGTTGGGAGCTCCTGAGAAATGTGTTGTGTTTTTGTTTCTTTTTCCTTTTACATTGGAGAATATGAGGCCCCTAAGCCAGTAGATTCCGTAGTTGTTTGGCAATATGATAGTGTAATTAACGGTTTTGGATTGATACTGGACACTCCAGTCCTGGACAATTTATGGCAGCTGAGTGATGATATTTGGTTTTTGTCACTTACATGGTAGTTTGGGTACAATCTGGTTTAGAATTTCAAATCTTGATGTTTAATGTACAAGTATTCTGGCTATTGTAAAATCGGTGCTTCGGAAACAGGTTCGCTTCTCATAAAGAAATAAAAAAAACAATTAATAGGTCAAAGGAAAGAAGGGCTTGTTTTCATTGAGGCATGGGTGTTTCTGTAAAAGCAATTAAGGTTGAGGTTCTTAAAGGAGACAGTATTGTCAAAGTTTCTTTACTACTTAGATGGAAAGAGTGGACATTTTGTAATCGAATAAACTCAAAAAGACAATAAGGTTACATTGTAGTTTCCTTGTTTTGCCTCTTATGCATTATTTCCTTTCAGAGAATAGTGTAACTATTTCCTTTTTGCAGTTAGTTTAACTGAGCGTTCTAGGGCTCATTAAGTAATTAGGCTTTGATTCCATGTGGATTTTTTTCCATCTTAGATTTGGTAGATCTTGAAGATGTCTATCACAGATAT
This sequence comes from Coffea arabica, assembly GCF_036785885.1. Classification (NCBI taxonomy): domain Eukaryota; kingdom Viridiplantae; phylum Streptophyta; class Magnoliopsida; order Gentianales; family Rubiaceae; genus Coffea; species Coffea arabica. The sequence goes on along the minus strand of NC_092323.1, from coordinate 563,901 downwards.
CTATAGATGCCGTCTTATTGTTGACATTGTAGTCATTTCCTGGTCATTGTGGATTCCACTTGTCTCTAAAACTGTTTGTAGGGCAGACAAGACCTATAGGCCGCTGGAAAATGAGAAATTATAGACATTGAAAGCATGTATAATGAAATAACATCATCCGGGAAGGATGTTGGAAACTGCTTTACAGAAAGTAGATTCAATTTTTAATTGGATGTGTCAAATGAAGGAGATATCCTGAAGTTATTGGCCAAGGATTACTATAGGATAGCTTTTAGGATGCCAATATGGGGCATAGGAGTTGTTCATTCATTTAAACTGTTCTTTCCAAGTCTCTTTTGTTGAAATTTGATTTGTATGTACTTTGGCCAATGACTTCCTCTGAAAAGATTGTTTGCAACATGTAAAGCTACAACATAAGGTCAGGCTAAGACTAAGTACAAGCCATTGCTAGGAAACCAATGGAGGAGTAAGTGATGCTAAAAAGGGACAACTTGCTTGATCAATCACATTTTTCTTTCAGACTCACAGAAAGCCAGCCCCTTTTGTTGGTGGGTTTTTCACTCCTCAGTGGGTGTCAGAATTGTTTCGTACCACAGATTGTGTTTGGTAGACTACTATGTGCGTAGCTCAATCAGTTGCCAAAACCCCAAAAGGGTTTGGGGGGAAATGGGTCCCTTAACAAATTTGAGAGTAAATAATGACATCCCCCTTTCGCTTCTTGTCCTCCTCTTTCCTTTGTGTTCTCTATTCTCTATGCCAATCATTAGAAGATTGTTTGCACCAAGAAGTTTTGTAAAGCTACAACAAAAGGTCAAATCAGGACTAAGTATGAGGCATTTCTAGGAAACCAATCAAATAAACAGTCATGCTAAAAAGGGAAACCCTGTTTGATCGAACACACTTTGGGTTTTGACTGTGAGAAATGTTATGAAATGGACTTCTGAAGAACAACAGAAAGAGTTGTCAAGGTTGGAAAAATGAAGCTCTAGCCTGGCTGCCTGGAAAGACTTTTAACTAGACATGCCAGTGAAGCTTCACTTGCCTTGATGTAGCCTTTCTGAGTGTCGCGCATTGACAAAGTTGGATGAAAATACTAGTAAATACTTCAATGACATTAGACCCTTTTATGTTTTTTCCCCTCATGTTCTGAATATTGGTTGCTTCTTTTTCAAACAGTTCTGTCAACCACTCTGTAGACGTGGAATTATCCTCTTATATAAATCAAATGAATAGAAGGTGACTATGCTTTAATCTAGTTCCATTAAAATGTAATTAGGGGAAGGCCGTTTTTGCTTCACACCCTAATCTTTAATTTATGGCAATTTGCCTATGGAGTGAAATTAATGCATAGTGGAATTGAAATTCTGAACCAGGTCAACTTTCTTTGAAGCTTTATTCAGTGGTTGAGTGCTTTTATGACCCTTTTTTATTGTTCCTCTCCCATAGACTACTTAATGCACTTGGAAGATGATGCCCATCATTGAATTCATTTGCCATTCTTTAACGTCTTGCTGAGTAGTTGTTAGTCTTGTACTGTGGAAAGTCCTTTTAATTATAGCAATTTTAACTAATGATTCTTTCCTTGGCAAATGCAGATATGTGGTGATATTCACGGGCAGTTTTATGACATGAAGGAGCTGTTTAGAGTGGGAGGTGATTGCCCAAAAACAAATTACTTGTTTCTTGGTGACTTTGTTGATAGAGGGTTTTACTCAGTTGAAACATTTCTTCTCCTCCTAGCTTTAAAGGTGATGAAATTCCCTTTAGATTATTGTATACATGTCTATGGTGCCTAACCATCTCTCCTTCAGGCTAGGATTTGCTTTCTGGGGAGGGAGGAGCTGGCATTAGAATTTCATTAGCTTAGAATTTTTTTCCCTTTATCTACCTTTCATCATTAAGGTAACAGTCTATCGACAATCTACTAGTTTACTTGTTTGAGATTTATCATGCCTTTAAATGGTTTTAAGTTGAAAGTTCATATGTTTATCTTTCCTTTAGCCTGGGTGGTAGCAACCTAATCACTTGGATCTCTAACACTGTATATTGCAATTATGGGCATGTTTCCAAGATGGTTTCATTTCTCTTCCTATAGATTTTTCGTACTTCAAGTCATTATGCTTGCTTCTTTCTCTATTTCTATAGATTTTTGCGTAGTCATTTATCCGTTAGTATACCTGTTTCTTCAACTAGTGGTTGGGAAAATGTCAGGTAAGATATCCAGATCGAATAACGCTAATAAGGGGGAACCATGAGAGCCGGCAGATTACACAGGTCAGTTCATCTTGATTTACGGTTTTCAAATTCATAGATGTAATTGTACTTTTCCTGTTTATGTTGTAGTTTTTTATTTTTTAATTTTACCTTGTTTTTAAACCCAGGTTTATGGATTCTATGATGAGTGCCTGCGCAAATATGGTTCTGTCAATGTTTGGAGATACTGCACTGATATATTTGATTACTTGAGGTTTGCTACTTCCTAGTTGTTGCTTGACAAAATTGTCCATAGATTTTTAGCGGCCTAGTTGCAAGAAGTGTTTACCTAACAATATCCTGTATTATGATCCTTAATCATCCATGACATCGGAACTGCTTGACTTGCCCCTACAACTAGCTAGGGTTTTCTTTGAGGATCACTCTGATTTATTGTGACATCCTGCTTATCCTGAGAAATGCTTGGAAAAATATTGTCTGTTGAACTAGTTGTTTGCTCTTCTCAGGAGAATGACATCTGATGGCTCAAATAATCTGGTTAAATCTCACTGACTTGTCTTGAGGTCCAATCTCCCTGCAGGTTTTGAAAATTACATGGATCTCTCTTTTTGGGTTAGATAACATCATAACATGTTAAACAAGCCTCGTGAACTAATACTAACATCATTACAACTTGCTGGCATTATCAACTGAATTTCTTGTATCTCATAGTACCTTTTTAAAATTATCTTTTCAAAGATGATAGATTGGGGGCTCGCTGTATGGATATTCTGATTCTGTGAAAGACCTGATATTTTCAGAAGGCTTCCCAGAAGAAGACTGTGTAATTCCAAACATTAAGAGACATCCTTGTAATAAAACTTGACGACGCAGTAGATTTCTTGTGATCAGAATTTTAGCTACTTATAAATTCACTCGATACCATTGATTTGATTTGCATGAAATTTTGCGCTCTGAATTTTGGTGACAAATTTTCGCAGCCTGTCGGCTCTCATCGAGAACAAGATATTTTCTGTCCATGGAGGTCTTTCCCCAGCAATTTCCACATTAGATCAGGTTTAAAATTTCATCCTGAATTATTAGCTTCTAAATGTGGGTGGTGTGTGTGTCGTTCACACTGTGGTTCTACCTACTTGTCAGATAAGGACAATTGATAGGAAACAAGAGGTACCTCATGATGGTGCTATGTGTGACCTCCTTTGGTCTGACCCAGAAGACATTGTTGATGGCTGGGGTTTGAGTCCTCGTGGTGCTGGTTTCCTGTTTGGTGGCAGTGTTGTCACTTCATTCAACCATTCAAATAACATCGACTATATCTGCCGCGCACATCAGTTAGTGATGGAAGGTTACAAGTGGATGTTCAACAATCAGATAGTTACCGTGTGGTCGGCTCCAAATTACTGTTACAGGTAAAATGGGTAACCATGCATTCTTGAGTTCGGTTGCTTGGGACTCGATTTTTCTATTTACACGGATGAGTTACAGATGTGGGAATGTAGCTGCAATTCTTGAACTGGATGAGAATCTTAACAAGGAGTTCCGTGTTTTTGAAGCAGCTCCACAGGTCGGTGCTTTAATTAATGCATCTATGGGGCTGGTGTTTTGTCTGTGTTATCACCTCCTTTCTTTTTCACTTCTGTCTCATGCATTGAATAATAATGGCAAAATGCAGGAAGCTAGAGGAGCTCCTGCAAGAAAACCCCCACCGGACTACTTCCTATGAAATTGGTTTTGGGGGCTTTCATTTTTTGCCAAATTGTACACCCTAGTTAAGCAGATGATGGTATGATTGAAGAGGCTTACGTGTCACGCTCCAAGCAACCAGACTCAACAGCAGTAGCGGTGAAGCTCCTTGGATGACCAGCAAAAACGGTGCTCTTACTATTGCAATGAATTAAAGTTACTGGGTTGCATTTCTTCAAGATTCCACATTCTTTCACCTCCTGTTTTTATTTGTGAAATTGGTGTGTTGCATAGCTTGTCGTTACATATTTCATTGCGTACAAAAATCACAGACGATCACTTTAAAAGAGAAATGAGAGAGATGATCAAAGCAAATGAGCGGATTCAAGACGGCGTGTGATGTTAAAACTCCATTTTTCGCTTTTGCTATTTTAGTGAAGAGATCGTTTCATCAGCCACGTTGGCGCAGCGAAATATCTCAATTTCTCACGTCTCAGAAATCTTGGTAGCTGCTAGCACACGACGGTTAGTATTTTTTGAGCAGAAAGGCAAACTGAGTGTGGGACATTGTGATGCAGGCTCCGAGTACGTGCATTTCCTCCTAATGCTGAAACATGTCTGGACTCGTCCGAATATGCGCAGAAACGAGCTTAAAACAAACGAGTTTGGCATTGAAAATAGCAAAAAATGGTCCAGGATGAAAGAAAAGCTCTGGTCCAGGCTTTATCACTATCGTTGGCCTTGAGAGTTAAATCTGATCAATGTCGTCATCCCCGAACTCAAGATAGCTAATATCACCATGGCCGTCATCATCATCATCCATCTCTCCAGCGATCCCCTCATTGAGTCTGACGTTATCCGGCAGCTCACCGTAAGCCTTCAAGAGCCTGGCTTCATCGGGCATGTACTTGAGGATGACATCAGCCTTGTCGTCCTGATAGTCCCGGAGGCCAACGAGGATAATGTCGCCGGTGGTGATCCAGACCTTCTTGTGCATTTTCCCTCTAATGTGACAGAGTCTCTTGTTCTGGTCAATGCACATGGCTTCACAGCGGCCATTACCTAACATGCGCAAAACCTGGGCATACTCTTGGCCGTCTTCTTTGAAAACCAGCTCTCGCTTCTCGTCGTCCGCCTCATTCTTTCCTCTCTTCCTGTTCTTGCCCCCTTTGCCCTTGTTTTTTGGCATGATGAATGAGGTGAAACCATAAAACTGCAAGTGCAAATGGGCTCTTCTTTAGCGGGCGGGGGGCGGGGAATTTGCTATTTTTTCGGATGTTTTGTGGCTTGCGAGTAGCGACCCAGGCCCATGAGGGAGAGAGAGTATTGGGGCTTTTCTTTTTTTTTTTTTCAAGAAAAAGAATGAAGTGTTTGGTGGAGGACTCTTCTTGGTTCCGTGGCTTCCATTTGGAATATCATTTTGGGTACCTTACGGAATTTGGTATTCCATGAATTCCTGTACTATGGTTCCGAAAGGTAAATTGGACGTGAGTTTTGCAAACTGTAGCGCCTGAGATTTATTTATAGCTACAAATCACTCAATAACCCCACCCCCCAAAAAAAAAAAAACAAGAGAAGACAGACAGACATTATTGGTAGCCTATGGAAGATTATTTGAATATGATGCATTTTATAATCCAAATTTAATGAATGTGGCAAGGGAGCTCTCTCAATTCTCAAATGGCACGTAACCCATTGATTGGTGAGTTGTCAACAAGAAATCATATTAAAATCGCAATTCCAACCTTGCAAATTAGGGTTGTTCTAGGCAACCCACAAGTTTGCAAATCGCAATTCAAAAAAAGTTTTGTGGAAGTAATTTTGTGAACGTCCACCCAAGCATTAAATGCTTCTTAGCATATCACTCAAGTTGATTTTTGTCCAATTTAGTACAGGAGTGAGTGATGTCGGATGAGGTACGGTAATTAGCAGCAACTGATCCATTCTCAGCTACTACTCCACAGGACAACTCTTCTGAATTCTCCCGAGCCTCGACTGAGAGAGAGGAAGGCAGCGAATAAACGGATCCCCATCCCAGACGCCGGACCGGTGGCAGGCTTATTGCAGTTGGAAGAATAGAACTAGAGATTGAATGATGGTAATTTAGTACCACTACTGTACTCCAGTCTTCAGCTTTTAATTTTACTCACATTTATTGCTCAATTTCTTGACCGATTATCAACGTTTTCCCAGATTACTCATTGGACGCTTCTTTCTGTTCATATCCACCGGTTTTCATAATCTGGTCACCCTTAGAGCTGAAAAGCGTGCTCCTCTGCTGATGATTCATCCCTCCTCGTTTACCTCGTGATTTATGAAGCTCCAGCCAGCTCCCGAACCAGAAGTAATATAGAAAACTCCAAAAAAAGTCTTATCAACATAGACCCCCTTTTGCATTTAACTCCTCCTGCGAGTCATGACCAACATACCTGAGAGTTGCTTTCAAGTTTAAATGTACAATTCTCTCCCACACACGTTCTCATCCTCCAATTGAATTATTCACGTGGGATTCAAATTTGTTTCCATTTATTGAGGTGTTTGCCTGGTTTGAATTTTACTTCATGGGACATTCAGTTGATTCAGCTGGATTATTGGTAGTGCTATGGTTAATGATTTCTTCTTGGGCCTATGTTGGATCTAGTGAAGGGTACATATCTTATGAGATATCCGATAAAGGTCTCGACTTTGTCAAAGATTTGTTAATTGAAAAAGCCGAGACTTCCTTGGTTCCACTTGAGCTGCCTAATATTGAGAAGACTGTCAAAATTCCAGTGATTGGTACAGTTAGCATGGAGGTTTCGAATGTTACCCTCTACAGGGTTCACGTTACTTCCTCAACTGTTAAAACTGGTGATACTGGCATCCTTGTTGATGTTGCTGGCGCCACCGCTAATTTGACTATGCACTGGGGGTATTCCTACAGCACCTGGTTGCTTCCAATCTCAATTTCGGATCAAGGGGAGGCAGAAGTTCAGGTGATACCACTAATAAGTCTCAGTTTTGCTTGCTATACTTCTGAATTATAATTCATGTACATGCCATTGAGCTTTCTTATACGTGTTACTGTTTGGATTAAGCTTGTGAATGATGATGCAGTGTAAATATGCTTTGCATCGCAAAACAAATTATGCGAGCTTACTACTTAAATCCTATCAGTTCATCAATTACTAGCAAAATTGATGCCTTTGTATTGTTTGTTGCCAAAGCATTCAGCCTTTTGCGTGAGGATGTGCAGTTCCTCCCTGCACTGGCTTCTCAGGAACTTAGATCATGTAGAATTGATGCATTATGGAAGCATTAGCATCTGGGCTAGCAAACATGTCAATGTTAGTGCTCGTGTCCGGACATTCTTTGTCATCAGCTGAGTAGTTCAGCTGGAACTAGCTAAAACTAAATGTAACAGTATAGTTAATGTAGTTGCTTACAAAATACCATGTATACGGTGTTGCTTTGCTCTCATAACATCGCACAGTCATGATTGCCTATTAAATTTTTGTCTTTACAAAGAGAATTGATGAAAGATACGTCTTCAAAGATTGAAGGTATGGAAATTGGGCTTTTGCTTGATTTGAAGAATCAGCAAGGATCTCTTAAGCTGTCACTCGTGGATTGTGGTTGCTATGTGAAAGATCTATCCATTGATTTGGCTGGTGGAGCGTCCTGGCTATATCAAGGGTAAAGAGTCATTTGATGCCCTTCCACTTAAGAAACCTCTCTCTCTCTCTCTCTCTCCCCCTTTTCTGGATGCCTGAAGTTATTTTTTCTGTCATTCAAAAATGTGATTTGGACCTAAAACTAAATGAAATGTTGTAGCTTCACTTCCATCAGACAAATGAGAAATTGATCATCTCATTTTGCTTCACAACATCAGGAAGTTTTTCCTGATATTGATTATTTGCTTCTACCATTTTTAAAGATTCACAGTTCGCCCGGTATCCAAAGTCTCTTTGACAGAAGATGGAAATCAGTCCATCAGTTTGATGGGCAATTTAGCACGTCATTGCAATTGAAACCAGTGAAAAGCCATGAGCATAGTTCAAGGAAATTTGCCTCATGTTCTTTGATTATCGTTCTCCATCCCCTTGCTTTCAGCGAGAGGGGCATGAGGTGTTGTCAACAGAGATAGAAAGCCTACTATATAGGTTTCCTAGGAAAAAACACATTTTATAATTGTGGGCACAATGCACTTAGGCGATAATGGAAGAAAATCATCTTAGAACTATAATCTCTATCTTATCATGATAGTGATCCAATTTAATGTTTGGCTTATTATACTCCTGATGAGATGGGGGCTTGTAAAGAATAAACAGACTTTCCTATGAACACACCTGCTGCTTTAGCTTAATAGGGCTACTATGGTTAGCATTATTTTGATCGTATTTCTTGGAACTGCTTTGTGTTGATACAACAGACTAATCTAATGAAATTATCAGGCTACTTAACACACACACCATCCTCATTGGTTTTGCATGACTTTCGTTTTGCCTGTCATTATTCTGTTTGAGCTTCCAACTATCCCTATACTGATTCCTTTGTTGTTTTCAAGATTGGTAGATGCTTTCGAAGATAAAATAGCATCTGCAGTTGAAGATGCTGTTTTGAAGAAATTAATAGGTGCAATTCAAGAGCTTGATTCTTTTCTGCAATCTCTGCCGAAAGAAGTTACAGTAAACAATATTTCTGCTTTAAATGTCACCATCGTCGGTGACCCAAAATTAAGTAACTCTTCTCTTGAACTTGAAATCAATGGTTTATTCAGTCTCAAGGATGAAGCTGCAGTTTCCAAACTTCAGCGTGAGAATGTTGAAGTTCCATTTTCCTGCAATGGTCCAGCTAGGATGGTGGGGATCTCAGTGCATGAGAATGTCCTCGAATCGGCATCTGCAGTCTACTTTGAAGTAAGACTTGAAAGAAAAGTTTCATGAACTCTGATCACTTTCTTTCTGTTAGCTATTCCTTTGGTTCTATGTTTTGTGTTGGTTATTGATTGCTAGCATCAGCTTGTTATTTATAATATCTTCTGATTAGTTGCCAGACAATATTGGGGTGTTAACTTACCTTTTTGTTGGACATCTGTCTAATGATTTTAATTTCGTGTTCAGGCCAATAAAATGCATTGGATTGTTGACAATATACCTGATCAGAATTTGATGAACACTGCTGAGTGGAGGTTCATTATTCCTCAGCTCTACAAACAATACCCAAATGATGACTTGAACCTCAATATTTCTGTGCATTCCAATCCAATATTAAAAATTGGTGAGAAGCAGATTGATGCAACAATCCCCTTAAAAGTGATAATTGATGTGTTGGACGATGGTCAAGTAGTACCGGTTGCATGTATTTCTGTGGTAAGCTTCTGGATGACATTGCATCCAAATCTTGTGAACTTTCTCATTTCACTTCTCAGGTTGACCGAGTTTGGTTGATGCTAGTGTTCTTTTACAAGGATACTCTGACCCACGTTCTGAACTTAAGTTGTCTAAGCTTTCCCATGTTTTTAAGGGTAGTTGTGGACATAAATTTTGATCACATGATTGTGTAATTGGACCGTGCTTCAGTTTAATTACCGTGCATTTCCTGACTGAAAGAGGAAGATGGGAGGGTGACCTTTTGTTGTGACAGACTAGGTCTGATTATGCGGGTAGTGTTTTGAATTGTGGAAGCTGTTTGTTTGAGGATTATTATACCATATCTTCGATACTTAAATACGGGTGGCCTTTGTGATGATCGACCCATTTAGATGGAATGTGACGACGCACAGCTGTTTTAGATACATCATTCATCTGTGATCTTTTGAAAAAGGGACTTCATTTTCCTAACAGCATCGGGAATGGAATGGTCAAGTTAATAGGACTTATGATTCTAGGGGTTGATTTACTTGCAGAAGGCAGTTTATTTTGCCCGAGTTAAGACTTTATTGTTTGTGTTTATCCATCAAAATTTGGCACTGTCTTCCAGACCTTATTATAGCTTCGTTATCGTGCCAGGTAATTAGCGCTGCTGCTTATCCAGAAGTCTCACGTAATGCTCTAGCTGTCAGCGTGAAGTTAAATGAATTTACTATGTCCCAGGATTGGAGCAAAATTGGTAACCTCCACATGTATCTTGTTCAGGTATGTCCATTCAAGCGCTCATCCAACTTCCAACTGGTTTCCTAATGCTGTGATGCGCTTATAACATCATCCTAGTTCCAGCAGTAAAACCTAACAAGCATCAGGCATGTCTATCCAGATTCATTTATAACTTTCTGAAATAGTCGTAATCAGCAGACTTTAATTAGCAAAATTTGTGAAAGGAAATTGTTATAGCCCTTGTGCAGAACGTGAGGGTAAGATGTCTCGTGTAGCCGATAGAAGTGTGTCTCATACCAGCAAGTCAACATTTTAGAAATGGTTAATGATGTGATCGATTTCCATTTTTAACATGACAAAGTGTCGCGCTTTACATGCGTTCCTGTGATTCACACTGACAATCAGTGTACTGATTTGGTGTATGTTTCTCTCCTCTTATATGCTGTGAAAGGACTGTTATATAAGTCAGATAAACTGCAGTAATGGCGTCTAATTTAACCAAGTTTTGGCTCCTCCATGCAGCCTGTGATCTCGACGTTGCTGAGAACTGTCGTCTTGCCTTATATCAATTTAAAGCTGAGCAAAGGATTTCCAATACCAATTTTCCATGGTTTTGAGCTTCAAAATACTGAGCTGCTCTGTACTGATTCCAGGATCATCATTGGCAGTGATGTGGCATTCATTGAAACAGCGCAACCTCATACAGTCTTTGTATAATAATACTAACTAGATCTGCATCGCGATGTAGAAATTTATTTCAGTTTGCTTAGACTCGATGGGGTTGCTCAATGTGTACAGTAGTTTGGGGGGATGACATTTGGCAGTGGTATTTGTAACATGAAGTTATGCTGTGCATCCTAAAAAAAAAAAAAGAAAATGGAAAATAAATTTCTGGAGTGCTGGCTCTTTCTTCTGCCATTTCCCGGAGCATGTCTTCCTTGAAATCTTCGGAGTATTGACGACTGATATCAAATCAGCTCAGACATCATTTCCATCACATTTCCAATTCCATTTTTTGTGGGTTAGATGTCAAAGCTCATGTCTTATTCACCCAAAGCTTATGACTCAGCTCAGGGAGCTGTTTCTGAGATCGAAGTTGGTATCTCGTTAACCTAATGTTAAAGAGGAAGGCCAGTCAATTGTAGCCCGAATCCTATGCACATTTTGCCTCTCAGTTTCAGACTTGTAGAGTAATAATTAGTTGCTACCCTGCATTTAGATCCGACAAGAGGTCTACAATATTTTGACTGTACCTGTGAGAAGGAAAGGATACTAGGAAAGCAAAACGTATTGGTAAAGGACAAATGGAAAAGGTGTTTTCTTTGATGAAAAGAAAGAAAGATGACACATTTTTTCAGTGTAATTATGGGAGAACTAAAATGTATCAGTAACTTTCGAGTAGAAGCAAGTTTATTTACGGACAGATAAGTTTTTAAATTCTGATTTTCAGTTTGACCAATTATCATTTATGATGCAAGTGTATTAAAATGTGCTCGACGTCGAGGCTAATATCATCATATGCTGATAAATACGTGTGTATTTTGTGAGACTGGAATTATAAGTATTGAAGATATATCGCCTTGTGTGTAATAGTAATGTAGTTCAAACCGCTCTAATTTCAGTAAATAAGTCACGGATCTATTTGGTAAGAGAACGAGAGCATTAGACTATTAAAAAAGGCGTGTCATTGCAAAGCAAACCACATATGACCATGAAGCTATCAGGGATTCATGTAACACAAAAAAAAAAAAAAAAAGAAGACAATTTATGATAAAAAAAAATAAGAGTGATGCACTCATATTTCTTTAAGCATTTTTCTTCCTTGATTTCTTATTTATCTTTCTTAATGTCACAATAAACCTATTTATTTCCATCCCAACTAGTATAATATTAATATTGAAAAAAGAAAAAGAAAAAACAAACTAAGCATCCTTACTTATGAATTTTAGGAGCTAATCGAGAACCAACAAAGATTTGGGTTCCGTTTGATAAAACTGAATCTAAATTCTGAAGTCCGAATTCTGAAATCTGAATATTGAAACAATTAATTTGCTGAATTTTAAGCACTGAAAAGAAATATTTGAATGTCTGAATTTTAATGTTAAACCTATTAATACTGTTTGATAAACATTTATAACTGAATGCTTAACAAGTTAAATTTGATAAATTTGCCCTAATATCTTTTCATCCAAAAAAGAAATAGAACCTATAATTTAATCAGCTAAAAATGTTAGGTATGAAAATGACAATATTTATTTTTAAATCAAATTAATATAAAAGATGAAATATATTATATGAGGAGCATGGGGAAGATGTGAAAATCATTCAAAAGGGAGAAACAAGAAATAGAAAATCATTGGATAGAAAATATTAGATTGTTTAATTAGATAAGAATTTTGAACATAATTAACAAACAAGGGTAAATTTTGTAGATAAGATAAGGTAATTGAAGTAGTTCTATTAATTCTTATTAGAATTAAACATTCAATTACGATTCTTGTGCTGAAAAAAATACACACAAGTTCAACAAATGAACTTTCATTTATTAAACACTCAAAACATCTGAATGTCTGAAAAAATTCAGATTCAGCACTTTTTTATGTTATCAAACGGACCCTTAGAGGAAAAAGTATAAAATCGTACAAATTGAGGGGGCAAAGTGAAAAATCGCTTAATATTAATACGATCGCGTTTTCTCTATAATCTCTCCCTCTTTGCCCTGCACATAAGTTTTTGCTGCCCTGTCAACAAACAATATGCACCCCGCCTCACCATAACAACAACTCGCAGCTCTATCTCTCAATTACCCGCCAAAAAGGTAGTATAATTCTAATTTTTAATTTTTAACGCATCGAAAAATTTCTCTTTTTTATTTCCCAAATTTCATCTCAACGTCTCTCTTGAGTCTCTCCTTCCCGTCTCTCCTCTTTTCTCTTCTCTCTAGGGTTTCCCCGGCCTCCTGTCTCCTCATTTTATGGCTTCTCATCTCTCTTCTCTTTGCAGGTTTCTCCCAATTCGACGCCGTTTATGGTTTTGGCTTGAGTTAGGGTTTTGTCAAGGATGGATTCGGTTGAATCCGGGGTGAAATTGGGTGAGAAAAGATCGGCCGAGGATACCGCTGGAGGAGGAGGAGGAGGAGGAGGAGATGTTCCGCCGGCGAAGAAGCTGAGGCATGGAGGCGCTGTGGTTGGTAATATGAGGAAGGTGGCGGAGATGGTTTTGGTGTTGGCGGCCATGGGGAAGATGAGGGGAGGCAAGGTTCCGACTGGTGTTGAGAAGGAGATTATGGCGGCCGCTCGAGAGAAGTTAGTGGAGGTTTGTGAATTGTTTCCGCCCAAGGATGTGTTTCCCAGGGATGTTTTTGGGGCACTTATTGAGGATCTCGGGCTTAATAAGGTGAGGGAACAGAGGTTAGGGTTTCGGCCGCCCAAGATTACCATTGCTGAGAAGTTATTGCTTTCCAAAAGAAAGGTTGGTTTGATTTTCTTTACATAATTTTGAACTCTTTAGTTTTTTATTTTGTTGGTCTAAATTTTGTTTGGATTGCATTCAGTTGGTGAAATGTGCTGTTATTGAGTTTGGAAACAGAGGAGAACACCTTAACAGTTCAATTTGACTGTGACTATCATACCTTTCTGGGCTGTAAAGAGAATGTTCATTTAAACGATGGGTTGTGGTGAGAACTTGCACTGAAGAATTTTGGCAGTGATTTTCCGAACAAGAAATCTACTAGTCTTTATGGCTAATCAGATAAACTGTATTCTTCAACTAGTATTGCAAAGCCATGATTAGTTCTGTTATAGAAAGCTTGTGTGAATGTCCATGTGAGTAGTTGTCCAATCCATTGGCTTAAACAACTTTTTACAAGACGATACCGCTAAAAAGGAAAATTTGAAAAGTCAAATTATAGGCGGGAAGGCAGTGCTTGTTATTTACATTGAAGTCCTTTTATGATGCAGTTATCTTCTTTTGTCGTTAGGGGAAAATACTGTCGTTGAGAAAAGTTGATGGCTTGTAGGATGACAAATTTAGGCTACTAAAGTTCTGCTTGCTCATTTACTTGCTCGACTTTCTAAGAATTGACTTTTAGCTGTATTTGTGGATCCATGTGCCGAGTTAGAATATGGATGTATTTGAATAAAACGTGTAGTTGTTCCATGTAGCGAACATTTAACGGGCATAAGAATGCACATCCATGTGTTTGCATGCCGTCATTATTAGCTTTCCTTAGTTTCATGCTATCTCAACACGTTACAAACACTTTTAGTTTACCCGGTGTAAATGTTAATCCTTCTGGCGGTGGGTATTCATAATCGAGTGTAAAAAACAATTATTGTATTTTACTTGTTTGTCGGGTGTAATTAAATGCACATTGCAGCCAATTACTCTTTTTATTTCTGGTACTATTAGTTCATAGTATAAGTTCCTGAATATGCTGAACTTTGAAAAATTGAGAGTACTTGGTAATTCTGTTGTCCTTGAACTGATTTCCTGTGGTTAAAGTATTTTTCTTTGAGGTCTCAACTTTAGCACCTTCTGTTGAAAATTATTTGGCTTAGAAGATCAAACTTATTTTGATTTTTTTTTTTTTTAAATTTTCTTCTAAGATGTTTGATTTTTTGTTTGATGTATTAACTGAAGGGTACTCAGTTAGGCGCTAATATCTTGTGTGTGTGCTATTATTTGATAGCTTTTTGACTGTAATTATTTTTTCTTATTATGATTAACAGTTTCTTTTGATATTATTAGCATAGGGTTTCTCTTTTCTAAGCAGTGTCAGAATTGGATTCTGATGTTTTGCAGCATTAATTGATCACTTGCATGGTTGTAGAATGCTGTTTACAGATCTTGGTTTACATATTTTTCTTTATCTTGTGCATAATCTTCCTTGTTTTTGGCTGCACCTTTAGATGGAAAAAGCTGAGGACTTTACTCTACCTTCTGCTCAACACTCATCGCAAAGATTGCATACAAAGTCTGGTGTGGCGGTTGAAAATCGTGCTCCACCCCCTGCTGGCCGTGTTTTTGCCACAGATAAACCTAGTCATATACCAATTTCTTCTGGAAGCTTCCAACCTTCACCTCTAGGTCATGTAGCTGGTACAACATTGACATCTTTACCATATCAGCTACCTACAAGTGAAGTAAGACCAACAACTCCCAGTGGATTGCCCTCCAGTAATATGGCAAGGGATGCTACTCCAGTTGCATTGCCTAGGATTGAAAGATTCAGGTTGGATGGAAGACCAAATGGATCTTTGCCAACATCACAAGTGCAAGGTAGCAATCACTTCCTTGTTTTAATCGAGGAATGATTAGTGATAGGTACTTTTGCAATTAATTACCTGATATCTACAAAAGCAATTCTTTTCTGAGTTGAATGTGCTGTATACTATTTGGGTTGTGCATTGCTCTCAACATATATATTATCAAGTAGACTAAGTAGACCCTTGCACAGAGTAAGTATTGAATTTGCTTTAACTATGCATACTTGGTTGTTGGATTTTCTAGCTGATGTCCCTTGCAAACATCTGGCTTTTATGTCTAGAAGTGGTTTCTGGTATTTGTACCTTAATAACTTTCCTGGATTCACAAAAAATCTTTACGTAGGATTTCTGTTTGTGAATAAGATGTCTTTGGTGCTCTATTAATGGAACTTCAGAAACAAAGTCTTCCCTGGAAAATGGTTGGTCTTAATTGTACTGATCTCTATGGTGAACTATCAGGTCACCAATTTCCATAGCATTGTAAAATGATGTGTCATGTTCTTTTGATGTGCAGCAAATTCTTCTGGGGATCAGCCCTCTGTCAAAACGCCAGCTTGGTCTCTGCAACCCCAATCTACCGCACCCCCTAAAATTGGAGCTGAGAAGGTGCCTGCGAAAGCTACCGTTAAAGTTGAGGGAGCAACTGATGCCAAGTCCAGAATAGGCCCACAAATTGTAATATCAAAACCACCAGTAACTCAGATTACAACTGGAAATCATGCAGTTGGTGTAAATCAGCATTTGCAAGGCACAAACACTATTCCGGCTCCCATACCAAGAAATACCCATGCTGAAATTGGTAAAATTGTTCAAAAGTTATTACAGCCACGGGTTTCTGAGCGCCCTGTCTGGACTCCACCGTCTAGGGATTACATGAACAAGGCTTCGACTTGCCAAACATGCAAGTCTACCATAAATGATGTGGACAGTGTTCTTGTTTGTGATGCTTGTGAGAAGGGTTATCACTTGAAATGTCTCCACATAAATAATCCAAAAGGAATTCCTAGAGCAGAGTGGCACTGTGTAAAATGCTTGCAGTTAAGCAATGGGAAAGGCTTGCCCCCTAAATATGGTCGTGTCATGAGAAACAATAATGTTCCCAAAGTGCCTTCTGGTGCAGCTGCTCTCCCATCAACTCCAGATAAGAAAGCAGCCGCTCTAGATGTGAAGGTGAACCAGCAGAAGATAATGGTTAATGGGAATGCTGCAAGTCAAAGGGCCTCTACTGGTAATAGAGTAAGTAGTCATAGCGATCCAACATCTGCATTGAAGGTGGAAAATACAACTGAAATACGAGGGAATACTATTGTTGGCAAAGGAAAGATGGATGACAAGTCATCTTCACGAATTTCTTTAAATAATCTAACAGAAGCCTCCTGTCCAGACTCTGTTTCTCCTACTTTGTCATCAGTTAAAGGCCTGTGTGAAGAGAAACTGCTAGAGTCGAATTCACAGACTCCTTTAAAATCTGAGACAGTTCTTAGTTTCTCTGCTCCGTCGCAGTCCCCTGGCAACGCAGAAGATAATCGCCAGCCAGGGGCACCAAATAGTGCTGTTCTGTTGCAGCAATCTTCACAAAATGATCAAGGGACTGTGCGAGCTATTCCTGCTGAAACTTCTGCAGCCAGTTCTGGATTTGCAGAGCATGGAAAGTTTCTACCAGATTATGTACACAATGTGGATTGGATCGGCGGTATACTTAAAGTCGATGAGGAGAAAGCTTTCTACCAGTCTTGCTGCATTAGAGGAGTTGTCTACAAACTCCATGATCATGTTCTTATTCAATTCAATGATAGATTGATTCCCTCAAAACTTCAGGTACTAATATAGGATAATTCAGGTCTTGTGGGACACCTAAATGTTTTGCAAGTTTCATATACTAATCCACAAATTACTTTATAAACTGATGGGCAGAAAGCAATCATAGGGATGCTTGATTCTACCCTATGAGTGGTTGACATTATTCTAAATTTGAAAACTGCATGTACCAGCTAGGTCTGTCCGTTGCCCTGATATTTGTCCTACGAGTGGTTGACATTATTCTTTTGATATTTTTCATCTCATTTGCTCTCAATTTCTGAGTTGCCACTTCCCTCAGCTCTGCACTAGAACTGCTATGTACTTGGTAAAAGTAGAAGGTTGCTTTTTGAAACAAGTTAATCCCTGACGTTAATGGAGTACGAAAAAAGTGAAAAAGAAAAGACGTGAAATAGCAATTAGTTATTGCTGATCTTTTTGATTGGATTGCCTTGTTTTCCCTTTGCAGGCCATGTGGGAGGATATTAAGATGAAAACTAGGTGGGTGAGTGTCAATAAGTGCTACTTTCCTGCTGATTTGCCACAAGCCGTTGGCCGTCCTTGTGGCCTGGAAAGCAGTGAGGTGAATTTTAGCTTTTATTTCCATGCATTTATTATCTGTTATGTTAATTTTTTTCCCGTGCTTACCCAGTTACAAGCTTTCAGTTCCTATTGGCTAGCATCTTCCTTAATTACTTTTATCCGTTAGAAGATGCTAATAAATTGAACAAGGTTTCTGTAGATATAGTTGACAGACTTTGAGACAAGATATAATGTTCAAACACCATATTAAAAATTAGAAATGTGGAAGAAATTGGTTGGTTAAGCTTTCAGGTTCCCAGGCGACAATTGACTGGAGAGTACACCAAAAGTTTTACCTAATGAGAAGCTTTCCTTGTGCTTTTTCTAAATCATGTTGTGTAATGATTGGATGGCAGAGTATTAGCCAATATCACCAAATGTAAAATGAATAAAGTTACGGTCTGTCTGATATATAGTGGGCTTTTGGGTAAATTGAAGATGCATTTAATTGTAAATTGATAAGCCTAAGGAACTTGTCAAGAACTTTACAATTGATGGAGAATTCGATGGTGGTGGTTCTATTGCGGTCTGGAGTTGGATTTTCAATTTCAAGTGTTTTATCAATGAAGAAGAGAATGGATTGGGGCATGAACAAAATTAACTACTTAAAAGTTTCACTTGTTACTTGAGAAAATCATGTCATTGGAGTGATTAAAGTTTAACAGCTCAGAAAATTTTGATAAAGGAAAATCAAGAACTAGTTCTCTGCTTTATGAATTTACAATTTAGCTAGACAATTTGGCCCTTGCATTGTCTGGTTTGACATGTTTACTTTACTAGTTAATGTATGCTCAACTCCTTAACTTCCGTCTTGCTCTCTGTAGGTCTATGAGTCTACTATTAGTTGCACAGTAATGGCTGGCTTGGTACAAGGCCTTTGTGAAGTTCTTCCTCCTGGAAGATTCATTGAAGAAAAAGAAAAGAGAACCAATGGAGGAAAGAGGCCGAATGAGAGTTTACGGCCACTTTACGTATGCAAGTATGTTGCTACATAGTTTTATTGTTTAATCATGCACTAATCTTCTGTCAAAGGTCTATGATTGTGAAATATCTCTGTTAGCACCTTTTGACTTTCTCATCTATTCTTCCAGTACGTGTATCTCTATTATACCGAAGCTTGTTATGAGTTTTGATGCATCTATTTTTATTTTTGTCTGACAAAAATTCTAGCTCTCTTTAATTCTTTAATTTTTAAATGTCTGAAATTGAAATGGTTTAGCAGTGAAACATTTATTTTCTTTGATTAAAAATCTTTGTTGTGTCCATACGAAGAGCCACCTTCTCATGCCATGAACTGTCTAGGAGTCCCTCCTGTGTCTGTTGTCTCTTTCTCTGTATGCATTGTATGTGTGAGTACAAGTGCTTGGAGTGAGGATAATTGATGTAGATATCCAGCATTAAGAGATCGGATAAAAATGGTTTGTGCTGGGGGAACTATATTTGTGCATATATGTACACTAGTACCTATAATTTTCAGGAATACTGATCAATATATTGGACTGCTTTGTCAAATTTAAAGCCAAACAAATTGTGGCTGTTCTATTGTTGATGCTGGATGCTTCGGGTCAGAATCTTGAAATTTAACATAATACTTATTGCAGGAGGGAAAACCTATTGTCATTGACACTTGCACCACCGATTATTGCTGTTTTTGTCCTTGTTGCCTTGTTTTGGTCTCTGATTAATTCTTAAACTTTTGGCAGATGGATTTATGATGAACCAAAAGGGCTGTTTCGTGATGTTAACTGCTAATCAGTCAATTACCCAATCATTTTGGGTGTCAATGTCCTTGGGCTTTGGATGCAGCTACCCTCTACTAAGACTTTCTTCAGGTAAAACATCTCCCAGTTCCTTTTTCCCTGCCAGGAGGGGTTCACGGCAGTGGATGGGGAGGGGGGTGTAGGGTTTAGGCTGTTGGGTTTGGTATTCTGGTGATATAATCTTTCATGTTCCTTTGTAAGAGTAATTTGATTTACAACCTAAATCCAGCATTTTGGTTACATAGATTCGGCTTGCATGTCAAGTATTGGCAATATAAGCATCTTTTTGGTCTGATGAAAAGTTTGGTCGCAATTCTGCTCCAGTGTCTTTTATTTGTGCCCTTCTATCATAATGCCTAACATTGTAGAGTGCCAGGCCAACTTATCCAAGCAATTCCCCACCCCACCCCCCCTGCTTCTTCCCCTTTCTGCCCTGACAACATAGGCCATTGAAAAATCCAGACTATTGATGAGTAATATTTTGTTTGCATTCTTCTGAAGTAATGGACATGGGGACTTAGGCCTAAGCTGTCAGAAAGAAGTACTTGAAACTTTTTATCTAAAACTAGAATACCGGTTCCTCTTTGATTTGTCTGCAGCTGATTGTAAGTTGTGGGCTTATGAACAGGTGGTGGTGGCAGCAGAGGCCCCGGGACAACCAATGGTGGAATATTCAGTTCGTGTACAATCTGTAGTTCTTTTAATTTGGTTTTCTTTTGGGCTAGAAATTATAGCTTTTACAAGTACATGTATCGGTTCTCATAATAGTTTATTGAAAATTTTCTAGTTGTAGTCCAGAGTAGGAACCTTGTCATGCCCTTTTCTATTTTTTTTTTGGGGTCAAAATTACTCGACATCCTGGGTGACTTGGCGTATCTGATATAACTGGCTGTTTTCAGCTCTCTTCCGCAATTGCCTAATATGTTGTCCTGGATGAAGACAATCACAAAGATAGAAATTAATATGTTTTTTTCGATCATTATGAATTATTCGTGCATTTTTCGTTTGGGGCTGTAATAGCAACTTTTACTTCTTAACAACCAAGTCCGTCGGGAGTGGGTGTTTTTATTGAACTTCAGTGTAGAAAAATAATTGTTATAGACGGTTAGAAGGTGTGTGGTTTTTTGGCTTTTTTTAAAAAAAAAATTTTTTGCGATATTTTCTTCGTTCCCTTCTCTGCCCCTCCCCCTACCTACTCCTTGCACCCCGGTAGATGACCTATCCATCACTATTGCCCTCTTTCACCGCTATCCCTCCCTACTCCCTTCCCTATCTTTTGTCCTTGCTCCTTTCTTCCTTTCCCTTTCTTTCCTCCTATTCTTCGCCCACCATCCACAATCTAGACCAGATCAGTCATGGTTGGATGGAGGAAAAAGAAGAAAAGCGGAATGGGAAAAGGAGAAGGAAGAAGGGAAATGTGGAAAAAAAAGGAACAAGGGAAAGGGAGGTGAAGGAGAAAAGTGGAGGAAAGAGTGGATGAAGGAGAGTAGAGGTGGCGATGATGGCAGAAAGGTGCAGCCATAGGCGTGGGTTTTTGGATGAGAGAGGGGGAGGGGGAGAAGTGAAGAGAAAGGGGCTTATTTCGATTGGTGGTAGTTGGGAGGAGTGAGAGTGTGGTGGTGGTGGTGGAGAAAGAGGTGATTATGTTGTGTTGGTGTGTTTGTAGATTTTGTTGGAAATAAAAACTAATTTTTGACAAAAAAAAAATCAAAATATTGAGTTATTATTGATAAAATGTCAATCTTTTCTTTCTAAAAAGATTACCCAAGTCAATTCAAGAATATAATTGTTGGATAAATTTTTGTTTTTTGCTAATAAATTTTGGGGAGATTCTAAAATTTCCTTTGGGTAATGAAATAAGTGTTCTTGACTCTTAGGTTATAACAAGTTTATAAATAAATCAACAATGAAATAAGTGTTCTTAACATTTACATTAACAAGTTCATAAATAAATCAATATCATCACTGATGAATATATATTGAGAGAATAATATTCTAAACGGACTATAGGATTTCGTCCAATTTAGATGCATAACAAGAAATAATTCTTAGCCAAGTTTAAAATTTGAACATATGATATACATACAAATAATTTTCTCAAGTTTGGATGCATAATAAGCCATTTTTATTCAAGTTTAAAATTTGAACATGCGATATATATCTATAAATATTAGGGTGAAAGAATAAATCATGACACTGTTAATCAAGAAAAAATTAATTTGTAAACTGGGGGGGGGGGGGGGGGAGGGGGGTTTTTTGTGAAATATGAATTAAGCTTGTTAGTTTATTCATTAATAATCAAATTAAGGTAAGACAAGGTTTAATATTGATTGGCTCTTAGATTTAACTTGAGTTTGGTTAGATAAAAGAATAATGTGTTTGGATTGAGTATTATTTGAAATAACTATTATAATATTTTTTTATGATTTGCTATCTGCGAAACAAAAAAGATGATCGAAAACATAAAAAAAAAAAAAAAATTGCTGGAAAATATTTTATAATTTGTAACACATAGAAGAAATGTGGGGGCATTTGAACTGTAACATTTTTTTCTTTCCCTTTCTAATCATTCTCAAGTTTCTCGACCCAAAAGAGGCAGAGAGACATTTAGCACCCCACACGCCATCGCCATCTTTCGGTGCAAATAATTACATAAACGTCCTACGAGGCAACCAATTTAGCAAAAGGTTAGAAAAGAAAGGGAGAACTTCTTACATCAAAATTGAAGTTAGTACTTTACTTAAACCCTAACTTTTGCTATTTGCTGATTTCGGAAATTCGACGTCTTTTGGTTGTTAGGTCGATTATATGCGATGGAACGAGGATTGAAGATCCCCCAGAGCGAGCGTACTAAGACCACCAACTCTCTCCTCGTTTCCCTCATGAAACAACTTGAGAAGGTTTTTACTTTCCCCTTTCTTTTATATTTTTTCTATATATTCTTTTGGTACAAAGCCGATCATTTGAGAGATATTATATGATGACGATACTCCATTTTGGAGTCTTGTTGGAGCTTTTTTGTTGGTTATCTCTCTTTCTAACTTGCTTTTATAGATTCTTCGTGAGAATGTTTATGCAATTAGTTGATGATGTATGTTACGTGTATCAGGATCAAGCTTCTCTTAAAAAATAATACCCTTTTTTCTTTAATTTTTTTAAAGTTTTTTATTTGGTTTTGGAAGTGATGGACTTTGTTGTTATGTACAAAAGAAAATGATTGAATCTTTCATATCTCTGAGGGAATTTGTTCGTCTTTCATTAATATTCCTACTGCCATACTTCAGAAGTTGGTTAAACTTTTAGGAAGAAGAAAATCTCTTACTACAGGTAGTTTCTTTCCTATCTTCTGCCCTTTTTGGTACAGGACAAAAAGTCACTGCAGCTGGGGCCTGATGATCATTTACACCTTGAGGGATTTGCCATGAATGTGTTTTCTAAGGCAGACAAGCAGGATCGTGCTGGAAAAGCTGACCTGTATGATACTTTGCTTCCACTGCACCTCTTTAATCTAGGCAGTGATATGATCTTCATATTATGCTTAATGTATTTTTAGGCCAAGGTCTGATCTGTGGCTTCTGGTCAATGCTTCAAGTATTAAAATCGCTGGATTCGTTACTGTTGAGCTTGAGGCTGTCATGTGTAACCATGTGTCTCTTGAAGTATTCATTTTATTGTTTTCTGATTATGAGAAAGAGCTAAGCTTTTCTTAGAATATCAGACCTGAAGTTTTACTTAGGTAATTGAACTTGGATTTGTCGTGCATGCAAGCAGTCACTTTGTCACATTGCTTTCTTCAGCTTTGTAGTGATAAGAACATACCTGTTATTTTTTCTATAACCTCCATATACATGAAGTTCTGGAATCCAATTTTAAGCTATAGTGCTTATTGATGAGAGTTAATATAGTCGTCCCACTTGATATGGTTATGCGATAATTGTTTCTTAGACATTTTTATACTTTTTTTTTATGACTCATGCCAATCATCCCAGCTAGATTTACTGATTTTGTTGTTTTCTTGTGAAAAAATGTATGTCTTGGTGTGATGAATATGTATTAGCTATTTTTTGCTTAGGAAGTTTGCTTTTGATGATTGTGGCTTTAGAAAACACATACACATATAGGGTTGCATTCATGCTTGGCTGATCAGCTTCTTACTTGCCTTTTATGGCATTTAGTTAATGTGGCATAAATGTCATCTTCTTTGTTCGTCAATGAAATTTGGTTTTCTGTCAATAGTTCCTCAAGATTTTGTCAATTCCACATTGTCAATCTACACAATATGTCTGTAAACAGTATAATTTGCTACATCTCCTACAGGAACACTGCAAAGACTTTTTATGCTGCTAGCATTTTCTTTGAAATAATCAACCAGTTTGGTGAACTTCAGCCTGATGTGAGTTTCTGATGAAAAATTTTGATAGTTTTGTTTGTTCATTTTGTTTGTTCATCCGTGATTGTTTACATTTGAAGGTAATTTTATGATCTATGTTGCTAACACTGTTGAATTTGCTTGATCACTTCTTTTATCAGCTTGAACAGAAGCAGAAATATGCGGCCTGGAAAGCAGCAGATATCAGGAAAGCTTTGAAAGAAGGAAGGAAACCTGTACCAGGTCCTCCTGGGGGTGAGAAGGACTTGTCTGTGCCACCAAGTACATCAAGTGGTGAATACGTATGACCTCAATCCCTATTGTATATCTTTAGTTGTTGCAATCAATGTGGCCTAGAGGCAAGTTGAAACTTTATTCATTAAGAAGTAGGGACCACTAGAATGAGATAGGCAGAGTTTGGGTTTCTCAAGCTATCATGGGAAATCATTTACTTCTAAGTTTGGAAATCCCCTCTTAGTTCTGCTGTATATCTTCTTCCTCTTCCATTTTTTTCTTTTAAAGATTAAGTAATGGATCACTAAGTTGGTTATTATGCGCCTGGGATTTTGAGTTATGCATGAATTTCTGGCTCAAGGCTAGACATACTATTTTGTGAAGTAGCATGAAGAAATCCAAAAGCTGATTTGAACTTCTTTTTGGGGCAATTGAGTTGGTGTGCAGGCTAATGATGCTGACCTTGCTTTTTTCAGGACCTTGAATCAAGAAGTACTGACCCAGCACTTCAGGACGTTGAACAGAGAAGAACTGATGTGCCTTTCCAGGACATTGAACTGAGAAGTGATACCGCTATTAGACCCCCAACCGGAGCCGATTATCCACCTCAACCGGGAAGTGATGCTGCTACGAGACCTACATTTGAGTCAGATTCGTCTCCTCAAACATATGACACAGTTAACTTCCACCATTCTGCAAATATTCCTCCCCCTTCCAACCTAGTGGCATCACCTTCGTCAAATTTACCTCCATCTCCTTATCCTGCTGATGATTATCCTACACATACTTTCCATCAGCCTCCTTCAACCAACGGATCTGAAAATTATTCCCAATTCTATCATCAACAAGCATACCGACATGAAGCCCAGCAGCACTATCCTTCACATGATGTTCCCTCTTACTCATATCCCCATTTTCAGTCTTATCCTAGTTTTACTGAGAGTAGCCTTCCCACTGCTCCATCTCATTATCCTTCACAATATCAAGGCTCTGATGCTTCCTATTCTACAACATCAGCTCCTAGTACCACCAATTATGCATCAGGTACACAGTATAATTCACCTGGTGGAAATGGGAGTGTTTCAGAAGCTAAAATAACTGCTGCACAAACATATCACTATGACAGCAGTTACCAGCCTCCGCCTGAAAAGATTGCTGAAGCACACAAGGCTGCAAGATTTGCAGTTGGAGCCTTGGCATTTGATGAGGTTTCTGTTGCTGTGGATTTCCTTAAGAAGTCACTTGAGTTATTAACACTTCCATCTGCTGGTCACTGAATTCTTTATTTGGATATTTGCTTTGGTGATGTTCCTTTTATGGCCAGCTTCTTCTCTTGTTTACTTGTAAAGATGGGTATCAGTTATTGAGAAGTTATTGGATTTTGTACACTTGCTGGTTTGGAAGTTGGTTGTGCATTAAGAAATTTGTGCGTCATTGAAGAAATGCCCCGTGCTATGGACCTTCAGTAACCTTCCCTTCCCATCCCACATTTCTCACACCCCATGTCTAATGTGTACCAACTGTAGTGCTTTTGTAACAAAATTGCTGAACGCACCGAAAAATTGATGCTTTTATCTTCCGACCATTAGGTATGTACCTTTTTTTTTTTTAAGACGATGCGTTGGTTGGAATCCTTGCTGTCTGCAGCCAGCACCATAATTAAAAGCAGATTTGCGAGTATTTATTTAGATCCTTTTAGTTCAGGGATTTGGAGGGCAAAATAAATACGCAGTTTACAAGGAAAAAACCTTACGATTTGTTCTTTTTGAAATATAAGAAGGTATAATTAGAAGTTTTCAGATGCTTCTGCGATTAAAACGGCGTAGTAACAAATTTTATGATCCGACCGACCCTGCGATCTTCTCGTAGTAGTTTGTAGGATTGTGCATCTCAGTTGTCAAGTCTTTTAATTTGGTTCTTGGTAGCTCGGTCTTCTAATTAATTCAACAGGCTTCATATCTCTATTACCGTAACTGGAAATCGAAAGTGTATATGTCTCGCTAAAATTAGCAATTAGTGACCTTCGGGAAACCTCATAGGAAATTGATTTTTTTAATCTTCGAGATTCCAAGGAATGGTTTCCAATAATAAAGATACCAGTTTTTCTTTTTTCTGCCGTTCTTCTGGGGTGGGCCTGGGGGTAGAGGAAGAGGTAATGAAAGTTTCTGTAGAAGAGGTAAAAAAATATTATAATAATTTAATATATGTGAGATAGAAAATATAATTAAAAAAATGTGTTCGTGAAACATAATTAAAATATTTCTGTAGAAAACTACAATCCAAACGAGAGAACGCTGTGGCTGGATTAACTTTTTACCTATAGAAGGAAGCTTATGAATCTTGATTTCTTTATAGTTGATGCCACATTCTTGAAGTCCTTTGTAGAAGTGTGCCAATGCTTCACTAACATTAACAGCACAAAGCTCTCTTGGCTTAGCACTATATACGTACCCACTGTACAATGCTAGTTCTGTTCTAGAACAAGGCCGCATGCGAAGACGCATGACAATTGTTTTCGTCTGATTTTGAAGAACAATTCAAAGGCTCTGGATTGTTTGGACGTAACTCACGGGAGCGACGAGGTTTTTCTTGTATCGTAGAAATAGTACCGAAAATTATCCACAGAGGAATCTGAATAATATTTGCTTTGCTTGGGGACAACCGATGGATAACAAAATGGAGGTTCAGAATCAATCCTAATAATGAACGTTTCTGCCTATGAAAAATGGTTCCCTCTTGGCCCGAGTTCCGTTTTATATTCTTCGTCATCCTGCAATCAAAACCATCTCATTAATTTCCTTGAGTTATTTTTTTTTTTTTCACGAATATTAGGTGCGACATTAATTATTTGAGCGGAAAATAGTATGAAATCAAATCTTAAAGGTTTTCGCGAGAAGAATGCCAGAGGATCATCTAAACAAGAATCTGAAGTTGGTTTAGCAGCATGCATAATCAATTTTGTGAAGCAAGGATGCCTAGGCGGAAGCACAACACAGAAAAGGGGAGAGAAGAAGGAGTCCCATCCGCTCAAGAAAAGAAGTATCATGGGTCAAAGAATAAAGTGCAGTTGGTAACTCTGGAGGAATGGATTTTAGCATCACCTTGCTTAAGTCGCGGTAAGGAAGCAGGCGATCACCATCAGTTTGACCTCTCTAAGCAAGCCAACAAGAGGGTCTATCTATCCATCGCTTGATCATACAGCTAATGACGAAGGCTGCTTACCTAATTCCTAGAGAGAATTCCGTGCTTGAGAGATCATCTTCGATGAAATTTGATAGAGTTGATGGAGGAGAGATCGGAGATTCCTCGTTCTGCCGAACCCAGAGTGGGAAGTTGAAGAAGAAGGTGAGTTTTAGACGACCAGCATTGGCTCATGTATGAGAATGTTTGGAGATTATGTAACGCTATTCTTACACTTGCATCCGAATTTTCCTCAACCTTACCTTACGTACTCTTTTTCTTTTCTTTTCTCTTCTTCTTCTCCAGGGGGAAAGTCTTTTTTTTTTTTTTAACTTTATGTGATTATATACCTTGAAATTAAGTGTGTAATGGCAGTAATGATTTAGCAACGCTGATGGGTGTTGGAAAGAAGGATGGCTGGAGTTGGAGATTCGGAGTGATGGTGCACGGCTGCCTTGACAGGGATTTAGCAATGTCGTGTTTTGGGCAATTTTGTATGACTTTACAGTAGGGGCTTGATCTGATATAGGCATCGAAGTGTTTTGAGTTGGAACCTTGAATCGTATGGATCAATGAAGAAGTCTTCACATAATGAACCATGAAAGATTGGACATGCACGCAGGGCAGGGACAGGGAACGCTGCTGCATATGTCCTTTGCTGATTTTGATCGGGTTTAGTTGAAGTCTAGGTATTAGACAAAGGCAGTCTCGGTTTTGGAGAACTGACGGAACGTATACAAGAAAAAAGAAAGACTAAACAGGCATTCCAACTGTGGAAAGTTTCCACAAAAGCGCTATAATTGTTGTTGTTTCACGGTAAAAGGAGCCATCCAATAGATTCCATTACGATGTTAATTAAAGGTGATTTGATTAACACAATGTTGGATAAGATGGATCCACACCTCATTGACTCTCACAACTTTTTTACTTTTTTTTTTTCCTCTCATTTTGCTTTTCCTTTCGGGCTGAAAACCATGTCGGCTGTTTCCTCTCTCCAAATCCAGTGAGCAGCGTACATAAGCAAGCAATAATATTTCAATATGGGAGATTATGCCAATGTACTCTACATACAAATAAATGTATTCTCTGAAGCTTTTCTTGGCACTACAATTGTGAGGCTCAGCTGTCCTCCTGTTGATATATAATTGAGTTGAAGCCTGAAGGAAGTTTCAATCACTTTATTTACTTAATGAAGTGATTTTTTTTAAACTGTATTTCCAAATTAAGAAAAGAGAAAACTTATTCACTAATTCCCCAGAAAAAAAAAAGGAAACACGAAACCAGCAATATATATAAATATATATATATATATATAAGAAAAGAAAAAATTATTATAACTTGACAGGTGCAAACAAACAGTCCCTATATGCATACACACACATATATATATATAGCCAGGAAGTGGAAGTACAAGATCCTCCATCCACCTCCTCTATATAATAATAATAATATATATATATCTGCCTTTTTTGCAATTTTAGACTATATAGCCAGAGAAAGAGAGGCAATTATATGAAAGAATTGGAGGTGTTCTAGTATGTCTTTAGCGTGGCTTGTGGCTCGGCGCTGGACACGGGAGAACAGCTCCTCGCTGAGCTGATCGCCTAAGTGGGCATCGACTAGGACTCCACTGATGCTCCTGCAGCTGTTGGCTAAGGCTCGGCCCACCTCAGCCGCATCATCTGGGTGATTCACCACCAGCGGGCTTCCTCCTTTGAATACTTCCAGCTTGTTTATCACAAACGACCCATCGGCTTCCACTACCTCCTTGAAGTCTTGCAGGCTCGGCGCGTACACCGGAATGTTGAACTTGTCCCTTTTCTCGCTCGTGATTAAACCCTGTTCCATTCATCGCCAACGCAGCAAAATGTAAGTAAGTACTGGGGAGAGAGAGAGATTGATCATTGATGTGATGCCTCCTCCTCCTCCTCCTCGAAAGATTAGGATACCAGATTATGTATGCATGCAGTAACTAGGTGCAGTAAGTAATTAGTAATTACCATTCGATTCGAGGGCATGAATTAATGTTTTTCTAAACCAAACAAATTATCCTAAATAGGAGTAATAATGATGATGATTTGTTGTTATGATTACCTCTCGGACAAGATCATCCCAGGCATCTTGAAAATCAGCCCCAAAAAGAAGCCCTGCCCCACCTTGGTCTGTGGGGTCGAGTGAAGTTTTGCCTAAACAGGCCAAGAACATTGACCCGCCCCTCTTCATTTCCA
Source organism: Coffea arabica (assembly GCF_036785885.1). Taxonomy (NCBI): domain Eukaryota; kingdom Viridiplantae; phylum Streptophyta; class Magnoliopsida; order Gentianales; family Rubiaceae; genus Coffea; species Coffea arabica. Next base: position 534,513 of record NC_092323.1, on the reverse strand, counting down.
GTGATCTTGACCTGAGGAAACCGGCTAAATCCGTCTGGAACTGCTTTCTATAGGCGTCTGCTGTGATCTCGCTTGCACCGTGGATGAATATTCTTCCTTTGTTGTAAGCCGCTGATCTATTGTCCACCACAGCATCCGGCACCTGCAGTTATACATTCCTGTTTGTGATGACTTGACTTGCCACCCTATAATACACTACTGCAGCTAATCCACAATAGCCAGCGGTAATTATTAATTAGCACTTCCGAAACCGAAAGAGGAGGATTGACTAATTAGCCCATGATTTGTCATCTTATGATACTTGTTCTTTCTCAAACCAACTTTATATAGCCACTAGCTAAGCTTTTTCAAATCTTTCATTTGACTCTCTGTCCTATCAAGTAGGAGTAATTTAACGTCAATGACCTCCCTCTGACTCCTCATAATAATTTGTCAACAATTCTTTCTCCTTTTTTATTTATTTTTGAACAATATTATTATTATTTATATGAACATTTGAAGGCGTGTTTTGGGAACTTACAATTGAACATGGAAGAAGGGGATTTTGTTGAAACCAAAAGAAAGTTATTTGCCCAAAAGGCAATATTTCATAAACTGATACCATATGCTACCCTACAATAATGGAATCAAAAGGGTCGAAGATGGATTCAGCAAGTCTTTGAAAGGCGGTTTTGAAGTTTGATTAGAGCCAAGGGGCATTATAATTATTACCCTACTTTTTTACTTTTTGACCTTCTCAAAGTAAATCAGACGCTACGTTTCGATCGTTAACAAGCTAAAGCAAATGCCTACGTTTTGATTACTTCACTTAGTATAATCAATCTGGTTTAGTGTCATAATTAAACTGCAAATCATCATCGGGATTCGAGAATAAAACAAACGAAGTTTTCTTAAACAATCACTACTATTATTAGTTAGTCTAATTAGGCAGCAGTATTATGAACCTTTTTCCTAAAATATTTCATTTGCTGTTTAATCAACTATGAATCATGTTGTCCTGCTCATGAAAGTCTACGTACAGTAAAGGTTGCGCATCAAAAGGTACTTCTTCTTCTTCTTCTTCTTGTAACTTTGAAAAAAAAAAGGGGGTCATATGAGAAATAACTACCTGAGAAAGCCAGTGCAGGGAAAACGCAGAGTAAAAGAAATCAACTGATCTAGCAGGGAAGAGGCGGCGGTAAAATGAACCAGGAACTCCCGCAGCAAAATAGGAGCGGTGGCTGTCGGAAGCGAGGCACTCCTCCATGCTACCGCCGTAGGGTGGGAGGAGCTGAAAAAGAGTGTTGAAGTCGTTGGAGGGGAGATCAGAGAAAAATGCTGAAAACTCCGGTGGCTCATCGTAGCCTAAGGCCTCGTAACGCTTGATCATGTGCTTGATGATCACGTCAACGATGAAGAGAGTGTTGCTGCCGCAAGAGCATCCCAAATCAGCCACCGCGAAAGGGGTTTCCGGGCTGTTTAGTTGGACTACGTCCAGGGTGTCTTTCAGAAGATGGAGCATGGACCGAGCATGTTGAGCCTGCAAAGGTATATTTATGGAGAAGAACCATATATAAAAGGGAGAAAAAAGAAACCCTGAAAGTTAAAGAAGAGCCATGTATAAAAAGGTAGAAAGAAAAGAAAAAAAAAACCCTCTCTGATTTTATGCGGTCATGTAATTTTTGTTATGGATCAAAATAACGATGATGTATTCAGTGGTAGTTATGTTTGCCAATACAGTAATGCATATGTTAGATTGATGATCGATCAACATCTGAAGATGAAATGAAGGCGAGTTTGCTCTCAAGTAGTACTAAATCCAACGTGCAAATTTGGAGTTTTACTAGTCCAGGTTGTCCGCAAACTACCATGTCTGGATACCAACAAAGTACTAATAAATAAAAGTTGGGAGAACGAAGAACCTGGGCTTGAGAGTTATTGACATAGCTAGCCTCTCCCTTGCCTCCTTTCATGCTCAGCAACTTCTCAAGCTTCTTGTGTGGAACAACAACGTTGTCTTCCGCAGGAGCCATTTAGAAATTTTTCTTCGATATCTAATCTAATCAGGAGAATTGCTTTGGTAGTTAATTATGTGGAGTGAAAATGGCTTCCAAGAGTAGAATATATAGCTGGTTGAGAAAGTTCTTATTCTACTACAAGCCCTATAAGTTACGGTATTGTAGTACAACCCCCTCGTCGCCCCCCCCCCCCCCACCCCCACCATCCAGCCAAAAAAAAAAATTGAAATTTGGTAATGTAGTAGGAAACATCATATACGATTTAAGAAAGTAAATTAAGGGGTGGTAAACTGTTGAGTATGGGTCTCACGTGCATGTTCTTTTTCTCTTTTATTTGAGAAAAAATTGGAAAATGAAAAAAAAATGGTAAATAAAAGCATGTCCGAGATTGATGCCGGAATCCCGGTGAATATCCCATCTCCGGTGAATATCCGACTTCAAATTTTCAGACAAGAATTCGTGTAGTTAGTTTAGTATGGACACCATAGAAAGAGGCAGGAGACCGGAGAAGAGAACTAGTCTAAGCAACTGAATCGATTCATTCAACTCTTGACAAGTGTTATGCATTCCACGCATACTGATACACAAATGTGCTATTAATCCTGGGAATACTTGTGGCATAAGTGCATTTACTTATACCTTATTAGGGATGACAACGGATACGGGTGCCTAGGTCTATTGAGGCAGGGGCGGGGGCAATTTTTTCTCCCATTTAAAAACGGGACGTGGGCCACTACCCATTTAGAAAATAAAAAAGATATATATATGTGCATTATTATATTATATATATAATAATATTATCAATTATACTTCTAATTATACATGTCTATTAATAAAAATTATTAATTATTTATACTAAATTTATTAACACATTTATATTAAATTTCTAACTACACTTAATACAATAACACTTTTTTCTGAAAAATACAATAATAATTTAGTGATTGTATTTGTATCAAAAGTAAAAACTTGATTATTTTAGTTATATTTGTTTTATCATATTAGATTGTATTCAAATAACTTTTGTTTAATTATTTTTATGAGTTTCAATTGTGAAGTTGCAATGAATAATAATTTGATGATATGTTGATATTTTAGTAATTGATTATTTGCTCAAATTTAATTATAATGAAATTATATAATCAAATTTTTTAACCCCACAGGTGGAAACGAGGGGAGGGGGCGGGGGGAATTAATAGTCAACAGGGCGGGTGGGGGAGGGATCCCCCACCCCATTGCCACCCCTATACCCTATATGTGGAAATAATGGATACACAGTCGATGACATAGAATGTTTTTTTTTCGTCAACGAATAAGATCTCTAAATCACACTTTCCATCCAAAAGGTACATTTGATTATCTAATTGTTGTACAATCTCTGTTCAAAAGTAAAGTTAAATTAAAAAGACAGTACTGAATGTCTTTGGATAGTAGAATATTTGAAATAATTTTTTGAAAAAAATTAATATTGTATCACTTTTTTTTAAATTTGATATACGTGAAATAAAAAAGTTATTAGAAAATATAATAATGATTCAAGCAAATAAATTTTGACAAATAAAGATAATCCAAAAAAATAAGCCTATATATATACAAATATTGGAAATTTTTTAAATTTTGTATGATATACATACATGTAATTACTGTATATTCATTCATGTTTTGATACATGTATAGTATTGTGAATGTTTCTAAAATGTACATTCATTCATGAATATATTCATGTATGTGGGAATTCTTGAATGAAATGATAGATTCATGTTTTGATCTTAGGATCATGAGATGCATGCATTAAAATGTATGAATTTGTACATAATACTTTGAATCTATTCATACAAGTATTTAATGAATTCTTTTGTTTCTTAAACAATCTTTCCTATATAAAGAGGTCAAGTAGAGAGTGCATATTAGAAAATATGATAATGATTCAAGCAAATAAATTTTGACAAATAAAGATAATCCAAAAAAATAAGCCTGCATATATACAAATGTTGGAAATTTTTCAAAATTTTGTATGATATACATATATGTAATTAATGTATATTCATTCATGTTTTGATACATGTATAGTATTGTGAATGTTTCTAAAATGTACATTCATTCATGAATATATTCATGTATGTGGGAATTCTTGAATGAAAAGATAGATTCATGTTTTGATCTTAGGATCATGAGATGCATGAATTAAAGTGCATGAATTTGTACACAATACTTTGAATCTATTCATACAAGTATTTAATGAATTCTTTTGTTTCTTAAACAATCTTTCCTATATAAAAAGGTCAAGTAGAGAGTGAATATTAAAAAATATGATAATGATTCAAGCAAATAAATTTTGACAGATAAAGATTATCCAAAAAAATAAGCCTGTATATATACAAATGTTGGAAATTTTTCAAAATTTGTATAATGTACATGCATGTAATTAATGTATATTCATTCATGTTTTGATACATGTATAGTACTGTGAGTGTTTGTAAAATGTACATTCATTCATGAATATATTCACGTATGTGGGAATTCCTGAATGAAAAGATAGATTCATGTTTTGATCTTAGAATCATGAGATGCATGAATTAAAGTGTATGAATTTGTACACAACACTTTGAATCTATTCATACATGTATTTAATGAATTCTTTTGTTTTTTAAACAATCTTTCCTATATAAAGAAGCCAAGTAGAGAGTGATTTGCTGCAGAAAATCACTTTCCTATTACTGTATATTCTCTCAAAAGCACTCCTTAGTTCACAGGGGTTTGTCTTATTTTGTGCAAGAGTTCAAGACAAACAAATTTCATCTTATCCTAAAGGATATTTGTTCAAGGTTATTGCACGCTATACAGGACGAATGAAGCCTAAAGGAAAGTGATATTCTATCACGATTTCTTGTCACAATATTAGCCAGTTCGTTGCAATATTCCCAACAACAAATAAATTAAATGTACTAATTAGTACATTCATTGAAAATCTTATTATTTATAGCGGGGTTACTGTCTGTCATATGGACCGGTAGCTGTTGTGCAATTTCCGTTTAAAAGAAAAGTTAGAAGTGTCTAAATAAATATGGGGATAAAAATAAAAGTAAAGTCCCTAAATATATAGGGCTAATATTGTATATATACTGACACCGAATATTGAAAATTATAGATGCACGCCACATGTGTAAAAGAAAAAAAAAAAAAAAGAAGCTCAAATTCAAATTGAAATTAAGTAACTTGGATGATCCAAGGGTGTTCCCGTATACTACAATGTGAGTGTTTACAAGATTATTCCAGGCATAAATGATAAATTTGAGCGTGTCAAATTAACACTTTTGAACATTCATTAAAAATCATGTCATTTATGGGGTACCATTGTCAGTTATGGATGAGAGACGACTAAAATAGTGAAGATTGGTGAAATCAATTGAGAAATGAATGAATGAATTTGATTATTCTCATGATAAACATTCACACCAGAAATTAAGGCTAATCTCAGTCTCCATCGTGCGCCTAATGATGCTTGTTAACTACCATTAACACTATAGCTAGCATCACTGATGATACCATAGAACTGTTGGAATCTGCGGCAGAATCTAACGTAGATCTTTGCGGAGATTGGGAGAGGACCCAAAACACCGATGAATATGATCTCGATCGCTCAAACTCGTACAGAAACAAACGGGATTTCATTTAAAGTGGTTCCTCTAATAGCTAGGCTGGGTGGAAAATTCAGGACATTCCTCTAAGTTCTTTGTACAAGCTATCGCATCAACTCTCTTTCTCCACTTGGAACCAGTAATGATTACTCTATAAAAATTCCCAAGCATTAAGGAAAAGATGAGTCGCAAATTAAACCTTTTTTGTTGATGCCCAATACCTTAAAGAAATGAGCTGAAAGCTACAAAGGATGCATAAATGAGGTTAACTTTTAATCTGAATCTAGATTACTGTCCGTTGTCTTATAACTCACGCTTGAAAAAGATTTGATTCTACCCCATTAGCTGCTTTGGAATTTTCAAAGAACCATAAATACATATATATATGGATGGGCAATTGAAGTAGTGGTAGTCTGAACTGAATACCCGGAATCTTGTTCCAGGACTATTTGTCCAACATCTCGTCTCTCTCCCTTCCTTTTCTTTTCAGCACCAAAAAGTCCAAACGGCCGTGATAGTCGCCGGTTCACGTGATACTAGGCCGGACTATTTTCTTCTTCTACCGGACGGATCTCTTAGGGAGCGACTTTTTTTTATCTTTTAACGATCGATCTGAATTTTCAACTACCCTATTAACTATCAGCTCCTTTTTTTTTTTTTTTGGGTTTTTGGTTTTTAAAGACAAAAGCTTTTGACTTGCATGTGGTAGTTATTACTGTGCAGCCCGACCATGCATGCAAAGGAAATATTTTCACTTTCTTCCTTTTAACTGTTAACGGAATTTAAGATAATCAAAGATTTAAGAGAGTTGGATTAAGAGCCGCGCTTTAGTGAGTAGTAACAGCATTTCTTTTCTAGAGTCTAGACCCCTTTTTCCATGGACAGTGCTGAATGTCGGTTGATTCTTTTTTTTTTTTTTTTATATATAAATTACAGCCGCGGATCAATAGCGTATTAGGTAATTAAAGAATTAAGAAGTTAAGGCCTCTTCTATGATTATGGTACCCCAAAATTATACCATTTTTCTTTTTTTATACAAGAAAGAAATTTGAATGGATTCGATTTCTTTCTTCACTATATTTCAGATGCCATCGTTGGTATACGCTATATATATATAGCGCAAAAGCCAGTTTGGACATTTGCAGTGATTAAATTTTCTTGCCCTCAAGTTTCAAAAACCATACAGTGTGAGAATAAGCTATTTCGAATTGACCATACAGTGTTTTGCTTTTGCGGGTGTTCCCCTTTCTTGAGAAGAATGAAACTTTGCGCTGAGGGGGGGGGGGGGTCAAAAGGGATCGCAGCAAATGGCGAGAAGTTATATGTTTCCTTTTGCCAGTTTTTGTGTAACATCATCTTTGTGAACCCCACTTTGATTTTTGTAGGTGATGATGGATCGAATAGTTTCCTTACTATTCTTTTTCTTTGTCAAGATGAATCACAAAGTTACTACTAAAAGATTTGGAATTTGAATTGGCAAATTGGGCGGTTGCTCCTGCTTGTCTGCAGACGGAAAGAGTTCGCAATTTGGACCCAACACTCAAATTCTACTGTTCTACCTTGTGGAAAGAAAGACAAAAAGTGCATGCAACAACAACCAGCACTATTGCTGCAAAGTCGCAATATGTGCCATTTTTTTTTTGGTCTCGCTGTCTGATGGTCAAAAAAAAAAAACCCTTGCTATATCGACCCCCACCTACAAATACGAGCTAGGAAAGGTTTCGATGATCGGCTGCTAGAAGCCTACAGAAACAGCTTTCATAAGATCCATCATGATGTTCAATTGGCCAGCAATGCAAACTTCAGGTGCCACACTAGAAAAAATAAAAGAAAAATGCTACCGTTAAGTAGCTACAATTAAGACTTTTCTACTACTCGATCACTTTATGGCCTTAGGCCTTGCAGTTGCTTCATATATATATATATATATATTTTTTGTGGGATTAACTATTTAAATGCTACAGAAGTGGGATAGTTAAAATCAATGGAATAACATCAAGGGTGGACTCTAAAAACAAAAAACTTTTGTTTTAAATTTTATCCTCTCATCCCTCTCCACATCCTTCCTATCCCCTTAACTGTCAGGATTTGAAACTTGAACCTGACAGAGAGGAAGAACAAAAAAAAAAAAAAAAGAAAAGTGGCCTTGTTAATTAGTAAGTGCCAAAACTGCATGATGGCTGGCTTGTTAATTAATTTCATGGGTACTTGCACAACTAAATTAAAGATAGCTAGACTTATCTGGTGCTCTTGGTTTTGAAGTCATTCACATTTTTGAAGATACTTGATCATTATACTGTCATGTCCCCTCTTTATTGTTGGGGGGCAAGAAAAGTTTACCGAGAAAAAAGAGGAACAGAATGATCCAGGGCGGACATAAAATCAATAGAACGATATTGAGCTACTTTTAGGCCTTGGTTTCTTATTACTTTTTTTTTATGATGCGGACTATATATAACTTGCAACAAATTAAGCGCAGCCTGTAAAATCTAAAAGAGGAATTTGGCAAAAGCAATTGATGCTGAAAACCAGCATGCACGTCTTTTTGAATACCGAATGCACATATCTTCTCTGCTGCTTGAACAAGAAAAAAGAAACGAAAGTTAACAACATATTAATGTTCTCTGCATCTCAGACAAGAAAGGCGCTTTTGCTATGGGTTGAAAGTTGAAACGAACTAATGGTTTCGTTTTGGATCTATCAGGCGAAACCAAGAACGAGCCAAAAACTTCGCGGTCTTGATCCAAGGGCACAGCGGGCACTTAGCAGAGTGGATAGGTTTGATTTGGTCAATGCTGGATATATAGGGACTAGGGCGATCGAGAAGATCATAAAATGACTAGCTAGGTTGATAGGCTGCACGTTCTCTTCTCAACGTCCTCCCTGCATGCATGGTTACTTGTGCATGAAGCGGTGTACTTGATATTTTGTTTACTTACAACTGAAGAAAAATTGAATTATGTAAGCGTTGATTGTGTACTAATTTTCGGCTTCTCTAGATCTCGAGGCGGTTGATTGCTCTTACCCTCCAAACTATTCAATGCGACTTCAATATTTGTCCTATTTATCCCAGAACCAATCCCCTACTTCCGCAATTCAGCCATCATAAGATTCCAACTGATTGATTAACTCGTACGATAATTCTGCTCTCTTAATTAAGTGTTAACATATAATTAATTGCATCTTCTGGCGAGCAGCGGGTCTGGATGATAAATTGCTATGATTGCTATGATCAGTAAAGTCGGGAAGCATTCAAGAATTAATGACCTCAGGTGACGCTCAGATCCAAAGTAGCCAGTTGCTCGTGAAGTTAGAATAATAGTTGTGTCTCATTCCCCATCCTGGGTCTCTCCCGACAAGGAATTATTCAGTGGATAAATGTCATGATAAGAACAAGCAAGCAGTCGTGCTCGTGCATGCTGGTGCGGCCTTGTGGATGTGGCTTTGAATTCCATGAGAGCAACAAGCACTAAATACTACTATCAAACTTGCTTTGGGAATGGATAATGTCAACGACCAAACCTTTTCTGATGTTATAGCCTGCCAATGAACTGGAGGCCAGAAGACATGGGGAACTGTAGACATGCATGTAAAATTGGGGAAATGTGGTTCAATTGTCAGAGGACAGCATCATGGAGAAATGAGGAAATGGATGTAATATAGTATCTCCTATCATTTATTTGCATGTGCCTGTTGTGTTCTCTCATATGATTAGAACTTCAGACTGGCATGTCAATTGAGGACCTCATGACATCTTGTAAAGTTGAAAATTCAACTTATTCCTGCCTGAAATTAATTACCATTAAATTATCTAAATCTCCACAAATGTCCACGGCCATCGCAGATGGAATTTTAAGCTGTGATGGGATCTCTCCATCTGGAGGTAGAAGCATATAATTTTTCCCAAGGAGGTGATACATAAGCCTTTCCTACCTTTTAGACTTTTGATACGGAAAAAAAAAAAAAAAAAAAAGGGAATGTTTTCAGTGGAGCAAAGATGCAGCATTCGGATATCTTTAGCATTTAAACTCAAGAATTTGATACCGCAGGCACTCGTATGAAAGGATTAGCACTTCACAGTGCATCATCAAGGGAAGGATTAGTCTCTTGCAAACTATATAATCTGAAAGTGCAGGCCCAGTGGTACAGATGAAGAACTCCGACTCTTGTGCTTGTCTCGGAATGAGACATAGGAGTGTCTAGGGGACATTTCCATCACGACCCACTTGCGTGATAGGGCCGTCATGGCCAAGATTTAGAGGAGAAAAGGCAGACCACAGGCAGAGTTGGCCCAATTGAAGATGTCAGTCGTCTAATCGTCGTAGAGAGCGGGCCTAATCCGGCTGCCTACAAGGCCTGCCAGTTGGTAGTATAATGAGCTTTTACATGGTAGCTCCACCTCTAAAATGCTCTACATCGGAGGTACGTCCAATTTTTCGTCAATTATTTTTCCAAGACAACGGGTACCGCAGTTTTGTCGGGGTGGTAATTTCTAGTCATTGCAAACGGAGCAGCATTGCATTTCTTTCTTTCTATTTTTCTTTTCTTGTTTTTTTTGGTCTATCGCCAATCATCTACTTTATTCCTATGCTATGGGAGAGGGAGAACCCAACCCCTAAATGCACCAAGCGGGAATTAAATCCCCAACTTGGTGTACCACACTGCTCTAAGGGGCTCTCTCTGATCGCCGGACCAAAGACCAGAGGTTGAGCAACATTAATCGAACAGCCCTATTTTGATACAACCAGTATGACACGGTACAGTCATCTCAGTCCCTACCGTATCAAAATCACTTTTTGTGCCAAGATGTATACTACAGCAACTAAAGCCAGTAACAACAAATACACAATGCCACAAATATCAGATCTCTCGAGGCAGTTTACTATGGTGTACTTGGAAGTGGTTCGGTGCCCGATATATGTGATGTAGCATCTTCTTTCGATATGGCAACATAATTCACAGGAGCAATTGGCCTCGAGCTATCTCTCTTCCCGTCCTTGTTAATTGACCTAGAACCATTTTGATGGGCAGGAAGAGACAGTCGTCTCCCAGCAGTGCCATTAGCACCTCCATTTGCCCGTGGACCCACCACCTTCTTCACACCAACCTGTCGAGCAGGGCTAGGTGTTGTACCAAACATTGCTTCTTGTTCCTTGCTCAGCTGCTCATGGAATTTCTTTTGGTCCTGTGGAGGGCAACATATAGATGTTATATACTGTTATTATGCCAGGTATAAATGGGCTCTAAATCAGTTGAACGTTACTAATGTAGTTTGTCCTGCCAAAGATGTTTGACTTACCCTCAACCTTCTTTTCTCTTCTTCTCTGTCATGTCTGAGCATTGCATATTCATCTAGCATCGCCAGTAGTGGAACACCATCATACGTGAATGATATGCCACGATCTTCTTCCCATGCTCGAGTCTTGGTAACCAAGGTGTCAACAAGAGCTACATGCCGACAACCAGATTATATAGTTATCCATAAAATGCTCCATATAACCACATAAGCGTTGCCATCAGGAAGAGATCATATTTGAAGATTGTTTTAAAGCTTTCTTGTTGGGTAGCAGAGTAGTCATACAAGTCATAAAAGAAGCTACAGTATTCCAGTACATTATATGCCACATAAATTTCAACTCAAAACAAATTATTTTATCATTGCACCGGGTAATCAGTAGATCTATTGTCCACTGGCTCACTGAACTGTACAACAGCATTAAAGAGCCAAAATTCACTTAATGCAACCATTCAGACATGCAAAAAAATATATGCTGCTCGATGGGTATCACTCACATCACTTTGTAATTGAGTGTCTTTTATCCTTGACTGAGCTCAATATGAGAAAATTCATTTATAAATGAAAAGAAATATAATAATCCAGCAAGTAGCCCAAACATACCAATAGATCTGAAATGTACCTGGTATTTTGTTTACTAATACCCGAGCCTTCTCAGCACGCTTGAGATTCAAATGTGCTCCACGACTTGCATTGTACCTGTTATCATCCTGTTCAAAAAAGATGCAAGTCATCACATATTTGGTACTGAGAAGAGTAAAAGAGAGAACACAGAAAGTACAGGAATCGCAGGATTCTTTAACTTCACGTATCCTATTTTTCCCAGCCTTGGCCATTCAAGAATAAAATTGCAAACAACAAAGAAATATCTTGGGGGCCTGAAACAAGCTTTAACTAACTTGCATTAAAATACTAAACAGATAGGCTGATCTTTTCTTGGATACCATAGAAAGCAAGTACAAGGAAGAAACTGGACTTCTAGACCGTTGACTTTTTATCCATTCAAATGCATGTGATGAAAATACACATAAAAAATGGCACGCCAGAGAAGAACATTACCCTATTATAGTCCTCAAGCCAGCTCTCTTCTTCACAAGCTGACATCCACTTCTCAACCTTATCCAATATCTCTTTCCTGCTCAAAGCCTCGTCTTTCGCCTTTGCAATCTGATTATCCATGTCTGCCAGTAAATCTGCAGGCTCAACATTCCCAGAATCAATGAGAGCCATAATTTTGTCTCGAGCAGCCTCTGAATCAATCTCTATGTGAGCACGAGCAAAAATCTCTTCAAGCTCAGCCTGCCTCTTGAAAGCAATTTCCTTCATTCTACTAGCTTTTAGCTGATCAAGCCTTTCAACCTCCACCTCAGCCTTAACAAGAAGTAAACAAGATGAATACTTGTGTTTTCAGCTTCCATGTTAGAACTTAAAGCACAAGAAAAAAAAAAGGCCTATACCTGTTCAATCAGATCCAGAGCAAGGGCCCCAGGAATGGTAACTTCATCAACTGAAGCTGATATATTACAAGTAACATGATCAAATAAACTCCGTTCTTCTTCAGGGGTATCCATCAAATTCCAAAGATCAGTTAGCTGGGTTGCTAATTCTTGAAGCTGCAAGAAAGGCATGTCTTAGAAGGTGAGTACATGGCATACAGATAAGATGAAAGGTAATACAAAATTTGCAAGCAGACACCAGAGTACAATAATGGAAATAAGTAAGCCACAGAGTGATATTATTTCCCATAAATGCCAGACTCAGATAACATGCTAAAGAAGTTACTGATTACAAAGTAAAATTTCTAAACGAACTAATCCTGCAGTGCTAGAGATATCCTTTTTCTTATTTAGATGCATATTGTTGAAATAAGCAGAAGTACAACATAAAAAAATCCAGATACCCCCTACATGCAATTGATTAGTAGTTGTGATTGGATGGCTAGTGTGACTGTACAAGCACCATTCATGGCAACTTTCAAATGATAGTTTACCTTCCACAAAACAAATATCTATCAATGCAACAAAAATACAACGTTTCACACACTGAAACAATTACCTTATGCAGCCTCTGCCTTTTATCCTCCTTTAGTGCTAGGACAGTCTTGGCCAATCTTGACAGTGTGTCATTGCTTATGCTTTTACATTGGACACCAGTAGAATCATTCAAGCTAGGATGCACTTCTGTCACAGTACTGAAGAAATCCATCCCAAGCACAGCACAAAGATCGTGCACGGTGCTGACAAATTCAAGTACCTTGTGCAATCTCTCACTCTGCATTTTAAAAGTATGGGCCTGTTAAAAACTCAAGACGGGCAAACCTCTTTAAATACAAAAATTTGACCTTAACAACAGAGTGACGTAACCTTTTCTTTCTGAAGTTCTTGTAGATGAGCATGGAATTCATCTAACTTCTTGAGCGATAAATCAGACTCATCCACAGATTGTCTTTCAACCTGCTCAGTTGTCCCAGCAATCTCTCCACATATTTTTTGTATATGTGACTGCACGTCAGAAAACTCTTTTATCCTCTCTTCTTTCAGTTTCATCAATTTCTCCAATGCCGGTGCTATAGCAGCAAGTTGTTCCTTGATTGTTCCAGTAGTCTTCTCAGGCTGCACAATCAGAGCCAAAAGAAGATAATGAACTTCAGCTCAAGGTTGAATTGGATGTTAAGTTGACACTGATCCAAACATTCTAATTTCCTAATTACCTAACATTTATGAAAGAATAGCATCAATAGGCGGCTACTTACAATTCCAACAAAACTCTTCTCGCCTAGTGCAGATAAAAGACTTGAGAGTTCAACTTTGGCATCAGCTAATGCCTGAAGAAGGTGTGCCCTGGACTTTGCAGCCTGGTCAACCTTTCTCTTGTACACATCCAAGCACTCTTGCTCCAACTGAAGAAGCATCTTATCCCGCTCCTCATCAGTTTCACCAACCTCATCCCAGATTAGCTGCACTAAGACGAGGATTTCAATCATTGAAATGGTAAATGCACGAAATCATTGAGTAATGCTCAAGTGGCAAACAACTCTAAGTGCTAAACTGACAGAATGATGTGCCATTATTTTATAAGAGACACAAAAGGCCAGTATTGCACGCACCACTTTACTTGCCTAGTGTGTTTCAATAGAATATAACATGTCATCAAGTGGGTTTTCTGAGTTTCACCAGTTGTCAAGACTTCCCATGGCTAATTATGCGCTTAACTACTGTTCATGTCATGAACATAAGAAAATAATAAGTTGAACAATATGTAGTGTGAGTCAAAGGAAGGGGAATTGCCTGCAATTGCTGCAGTAAAGAACCACAGGTAGTCTCTCCTAGAAGAGGACATTGAGCGTCCACTGCTGCCATCCTTTAACAACCTAACCAAAATCATGTGAGATTTGAAATTAGTCCAACAATCACGACACGTCACACTTAAGGTAAAGTAATGTCAAGCACAAAACAGTGTGTCTATTTTCTATTTTTTTCAAAGAAAAAGAAATGAAAAGAAATAGCATCTCAAAATGAAAAAAATAAATGCAGAACGAAAATGTAAACCTCAACTAAAGTCAAAATCACGTAGCAAGTGCTTATATTGACCTAAAATGAACAATGAAATGCCAGATATTCGCCTGTGATTTTTTTTTAAATCAATTGAAATGTAAGATGCACAAGCTATTAACGATGTGAAATCATTCTAAGCTTCATCATCTCTGGCAACCAAAAACCACACTGAAAAGAAGAAACAAACAGGTAATTGCCATCTCGAGACTGTAGAATACAAGTTGAACACCACCAACATTATGGCATAACACCCGCAATTTTAATGGTTACCCAGACCACCAACTCATTATGAACATCAAATAACAAAAAATGCCAGGTTAGAATGTAAATTTCCGCCTAGGGGATGAATTCCAGCAGCCAAATCTTTCACAAAAACTCAGCGAATCCTAGTTAAAGAACTTCATTTTCACTTGCACAGACAAAATCAGGTCCCACAAAAATAAAAGAAAAAGCAAAAAGAAGAGTTCCACTGTTAACAATAAACCCGAAATTTCATTACACAATTGAACCCCGCAACCAGCATTCATCCAAGACCAAACCACAAAAACAAAGTAAATGCTGAGACGATATCACATGGAGTTACAAATACTCAGATCTCAAAAGAAGCACTAAATTCATCAACTTTACTACATTTTCTCGACAAGCGATCAAAGTAGAATTACAACTGCGAGTTTGTGCGTGCACTATGTGAAATAATTTTCACGTAAAGAGAGAATAAAAAGGCTGATAATGTAGATAATACTTACAGCGATCGTACTGCTAGGATGGAATTTTGGATGGATTTAGGGCTCAGATCTGAGGACCTTTGTTCGATTTTTTGGTGTGTGTGTGTGTGTGTTGTGCGTGTTTTTGGCAAGGACAGTGAGAGTGAAGCAAAGGAGTGAAGAAAAAGGGCAAAAGGACAGACTGGGACTGAGACTGATATATATTCTTATTTATTTATTTGTGCATAGATTTTAGATGAGGAAGAGGAGACTGACTGTGAGTGGGGCCCCGGTTTTCTAACGTCGTCGTCCAAAGGCGTTAGAAAATTACTCCTATGATTGTCGCGAAGATTTTTGGTTATATTCTGGCCCGTGGTTTTAGGGACTATTTACGAGATTTGACACTGTCGGAGGATGTGAGGTACTCGTTTTGCCCTTCACCCTTTGACCGCCGTTGTTTTTCTTTGACTCGTCCAATTGCTCGAACGGCCGGACCCTTTCGCCTCTCTTTCTCTCTCTCCTACTAGAAGACTTATTTCCCAAAATTCCTTTTGACCCGTTATGAAATTCGAATTGAAATTTCACACATTTATTTCCTTACTTAAGTTCCGCGGAAAATGCATACAATTGATTGTTTGAAAGTTTTCCTTTTGGAAAAAAATTATGGAAGCAAATATAAGTGCAACTGCTTTCAAGTTTCAATTTCAAAATTTACATTTGAACTGAATATTTGCAGTATTATTTTATGAATATTCTCCTAGTACTCCTTTTACATTTATGCATTACTAGAGAGGATATTTCATTATATATTGAGTTGTCATAAATTTCTTTAATCGGATTCGTATTCAATATCTACTAAAATGTAATTGGTTTGAAAATTTGAACATAGCACATTATACCCATTTAATTTTTTTGCAAAAAATTTTTATAGTAAACGATAATACGATTTGAGTGATAGAAATAAATTAAAAGATAGCTTATTCCCTTGTTTTGAGGAATTACATGTTGGTGATAGAAATATCGTGATTTTCAATCTTTTTTTATAGGTAGACTCTCTTTTGTGAGTTTCGAAAAAAAAATACCGTTTCTTTGTAGTTCTTGGGAAGCAGGTATTAGTTTCTTTGTACTTCTACATAATTTTTTTCGCAAACATATATTTTTAAATACTTATTTTTTACCTTTTCCTTTTTTTTGCCCCTTATATTCTATACTCACAGTGCATAAGTGAATATATATAATTCTACTAAATTATATTATAAGCATAGGTACCCTTCATAATTCATGTGTTCTCACTTGTTTTGAAACCACTTTTATATGCCTTCAATTTTTTGTTGAAATAATATAATACTAGGATAGTTTTAATGGAAAAACATTAACGATAACCAATCAATAAATAATATAAATCATTACAATTATAAAAAACTAGGCAATTCAAACATTTTCCCATTTTGAATGAAGAGTATTACTACTTTTTCTTGTGACATGCGGAACAATTCATGTATATAAAAAATCCATAGAACGAATTTATATTGCCTTGTGATCACAGCTATATATCTAATGCCATGAATAAACAACTTGTTTGGAAATTAAATAATAGGACGGAGAACATTTGAATTGAGAAAATTCAAACAACACCTCAAACATTGGCTATGGTACTTGAGAAAATACGAAAATTGAGTGGGGGGGGGGGGGGATATGGTATTTTCAAACTTCATGGAAGGCCAATGATATTGGCAAAAAGTTAAGGGAAGGTTTTTGGAATTATCCCATTTATCATTTATGCGGTCACTAAGAACAGGGCAATTACGTTATTATCTTCCAACCCGATAGCCTATATCGTAATTTAAGGATGGACACGGTGCGAGCGACGCTGCATGGAGGAATAAATAGGATTTTGGGGGCAAAACTCAAAAGTCGCGATCATTACCGGGTGTCATCACGAACCATTGTGCACGTCTTTATTATCCTGATACAGTCCATCGCAAAAGTCATATTGCTTTCAATTGCAGATCACCCTGTTGATAATTTTCAACTTAAATTTTGGACCCAAAAAAAAAAAAAAAAAAAAAAAATATATATATATATATATATATATATATATAGAGAGAGAGAGAGAGAGTTAAAGACAACAATTTTGTATCATAATCCCTGTGAGGCCGTGATGATGCATAAAGAGCGAAGGAAAACATTAAATAAGAAAATTGAAGCTTAGTCTGCTTAGATAGCCGACGCACAATTAATTGCAGTACTACTATTAATCAAGTGATCTCTTTGTCATTTTCCTTATCTTGGACGCCTAGTGCACTTAGCAGCCACTTCGAATTCTGCTTGGCTTGTAAACTGAGGAGAAACTCGGCTTTGTTTGGATTGTATTTTTAAAAAAAAAATTTTGTAAAAAATATTAGTGTAACGATTTGATAAAATGTGACAATTTTTCTTTGAAACAAACAGAATTCGAAATTGTTATAGCCAACAATAAGGGCACACCACATAAATAAATAAAAAGTACAAATCACACTTCTAATTAATTTGTTTCCCTTTTCCCGTGACTGGCAAATGATGATTAATTAATTTTTTCTTTCTTTCTTTCAAGTTATATATATATATACACACACAAGAGATTTTGCACTTGCGACTTATGTCATGTACTAGTATTTTCATCAACTTGAGTGAGTTTGAATTTGTGGGGGAATATAACACCACTACTTTCCGCTTCCCTCGTTTCTTGGCTATGCAAACTATTATTAGTGGGTAGGAGTTCACCTAATTAATCATCCCATGAGTAGGTCAAAGTTGAACCCATTAATCTTCACAATCTCTAACAAAAAATAATATCGAGATTCAAGCAAATATAAACTAGATCCACAAAGCTGAAAGTAAAAGCACGACTAGTAAACCCGAGGAGTTGGGGCCAGTGGTAAGCGGCTGGTAATGCGAGCAGGACGATCAAGATTCGATCCTCGCTGCGCTCCTGCAATAACTCTAGGGTCAGGCCTTCACCCTCGAATAAGAGTCAAATTCTGCGGGCACTCCTCGGGCCGAATCCGGATTAGTCCGAAAGGGATATCGGGTGGTTAGACCAAAAAAAAAAAAAAAAAGCACGACTAGTATACCGTACTATTTATGGTGGGCAACTCCAAAACCAAAAGGAACGTCACAAATGACAAAACCTGAGGCAGAAAAAATTAGGAGGTGCTGTGCAGAGCTGTGTTTCAACTTTCATGTGACCCTGAGAATGCTCAATGCTATGGCTAAGCAGGGAATGAATGAATGTGCGTATGTATATTGTATGGGAGACTTGTTTGCTTGCATTGAACCCACCGCCGCCGCCCGCCAACAAACAAAGGACAAAGGAAAGGACCGTCACATGCATTTCCTCATTATTAGCAGTACATTTCTTACCCAGTGCTGGTACTAGCCACTATCAGGTCTCGACCAATCCAAAATATCAAATGCTAAGTGCAAGTTCTGATTTCTTAGTGCACTTTCTTTGCCCACCGGGAATTGTGGGGGACAATGAAATTGAAGCTTAAGCTTTTCCTGACTGGCAGAAATTACCATTTATATGTTGACGTAGCATAAGCCATTGTTCTTTCTTTTTTTTTTTTTTTGGATAAATAAATGTTTCATTGAGTTCTTCAGCTTTGATCGCATGTAGTCAAGCAGCATTTCAAAGTTTCCAAGGAGGACAATTCCTTCAATGCCATACACCTGCTGAGGTATGAAAGTGGCAAATTATACAGCATATTTCATAATTATGCCCATGTATTATTTAGAGTGTAATTCCGGGGAACAATTCGTTTGTGTTCTGTAGCACTTGCATGATGGCAATGGTATCCTTTCAAGTCTCAATAGCTTTTCCAAGAGAAAGGGGTTATTAGACATTAATTATTAATAGGGAAGAGTATGGCAGCGGAGTAAAATTATACTAGCTTCAATTCAATGCAAAAAGGTGCTTACCCTAATCAACCCTTCTAATTTTTATTTATTCATTGAGAAGGACCCTGAAATGATTGAACAATCTTTCTGCTCTACCCGACCGATGAAAATACTTTGCCATGAACATCCATGATTACCTGGTTTTAGCTTCTCTTGGCTTTGGGCATGAACACTTTTTTTAGAAAGCTCTTTTTCATGGGATTCAATACGGTATCCAAAACCCACGTGTCATTTGTGGGACTTTTTCCGTTTGGTTGGAAACTTTAACTCTTCAAACTAACCTTTCCGCTTTTTCCTGTAACTTTTCTTCAGCTTTTATTCCAGCAGATTGGGTTTTTTTTTTCTTTCCTATCTCTTTCTCTTTGATTAAGAATCCGGTGATGTAGAAGCAAGTATTGGAAGCTCAAATCCAAATCCATTGTTTTTGTAAGTTTTCTCTTGTCACTTGGTTAATGTTTTTGCAATTCTTGAATAGTTTCTTTTCCCACTTCTCCGTTGGTTAAGCTGGCAGGCCTTCTTTTTTTTTTGGTTAATCATTTTACCCGTATGATGCCATGCATAATGAGACAGAAGGCATCTATTGCTCGCTGCTGGGAATCATTAAAACAGGAAAATTCAACTAAGATATTTAGGTGACAACATCATTGCAGCCTGCCCCCAGCAGAAAGATTTTGGGCTTAGTTTTAATAGCACTACAATACACGACGATGACTTCTTTTGTCCGGATTGCCTCATTGTACTGGGTACCTGTTGCTCTGTTTGGTGGGTCTTATACAGGGTTACGATTTTCGTTATGACTCTTAATTGAACAGCATTAGCCTTCTCTTCACCGAGTAACATAAATATGCGGAGAGGGATAGTCCTTTTTAAAGCAAAAATCACTTAAATCATGTAAGTTTATGAAACTTTGCAGGAAGAACTTTGCTAATTGACGGGGTCCGAAACGGGCTGAGTCTGTGGAAACTTGGTCATACATGGTAGTGAAAACTTTGAAGCCTCTGAATTGATCCCAATGAGGGGCAGAAAATAATATCATATTTCGTTTGCTGAATTTCTTTTCAAAATTTAATCTGTTTTCACACAAATTCAGCAGATGGTCGTTCAGATTGGATCATTTCTTTTTATAGATTCTGTTGCATTATATGATATGATGTTCTTCTATTGGTCAGGCTTATTCACTCTGTAGAAAAGAAAAAAAAAAAGTCTTCCAACAAAATAATACAGAAGGATGACACAGAGGGATCATGGTCCTGCTTCTCCATCTACTCCTAGATTTCGTCATCGTAGGCGTTCAACTGAGGTGAGCGATCAAACGATAGCAACCTATTAGTTTCTTCTAACTTCTGAGGTCCTTTGAGATGAGAACGTTTTGATTGTGTGTACTAGGATCGTCCAAGAAATGGAGGCCCATCCTATGTATACCTTAATTCCTAACTTACGCTTTTCATGCATTTATCCCGTCATTTAGTCCATTTCAATACTACCAATATGTCATAATTGAATGAGGTTGGCGGCACAGGGATTTCTGCTTTTGCATGTCTTGTCTTGCCACCACAGTAAGTCTAAGTTATGGCTTCAGGCTGGGGATCAAATTGCCCCGGCTTGCAGTTAATCCAAAGAGTGCGTTTGATCTAAAATTTTCTCGGCCATGTAAAACATTTATTCCTCATCAACTTTCATGGTATATTTAGGAACTAAACATTTCATCCTCTCTTCAGTCTTTTCCGGATGTACGCAAATTGAGCGGAAGCTACTTACTCGTTGATGACGAGAACAAGTACAGATCAATGCGGATCCGCACAGCTTCTACGTTTTGGATGCTTATAAGTATATTATTCATTCTTTACATGGGTCATCTTTATATCTGTGCCATGGTGGTTGTCATCCAAATATTCATGACTGGAGAGCTATTCAGTTTATCAAGAAGAGTCAACGAGGAAAGGCAGCTTCCAGGATTTAGGCTGCTAAACTGGTAATGATTCAAATCAGCGTTCCTTCTCGTTTTGAAGGCTTGTTAATTCCTCGCGGCAGAAGATTAAGGTCTAAAACTAAGATGATGTGTTGCTCCAGGCATTTCTTCTTCACAGCAATGCTGCATGTATACGGCCGTATTCTCAGTCAACATCTTGTAAAAACTGTAACGTCTGAAAGGGCCTTCTATAAGCTGGTGAACAAGCTTGTAAAATACCAGATGGTCATTTGCTATTTCTTATATATTGCAGGTTGGACCATGCTGTTATGAGTCCTTACCTTAGGTCTTATATTTCTCTCCTCTTAGTCTTTGATTGGTTACTAAATATTGTTGCATGCATCTGGTGGCTTCATGTTTTATTGGCACATTTCTTTATGAAAATGAACGTTCAGCCCAATGTTACAGGAGTCGTGTGCTTCATTCTCACCCTGAAGAAGAAGATGTACAAATATCAGTTTGGTCAGTATGCCTGGACACACATGATCCTCATTACGGTATTCATGCAGTCATCGTTCACTGTAGCCAACATTTTTGAAGGAATATTCTGGTAATGTTGGGCCCCCAATTGTTCATTTTTTCACTGCATTTTTTTTTTTTTTCCCATAATGAACTTCTGAAGCAGCAGTTTTTAAGAGGGAATCATCACTTTTAACGCACTTGGTTAGGTGCTCTGTTGTCGTCGAACAACAAAGATTAGCAAAGCTACGAATTCCCTGGAGACAGTTACATTATATGCCTATTTTTCTGCTCGACTTTGGCTAACCTAATGAATGAACCTGCAGTAGAAGCCCAAGTTACACAGAAATCTGATCTTTTGGTCTTTCCCATTTTTTGTTATAGAAATTTATATATGATGTTACAGAAATGTGCTGATAGGATTTGGGGGTTCCTATGGATGTAAACAAAGTACCTTTCTTTAAAAAAAAAAAAAAAAAGGAAATAAAATCCAAATGAATATTGATTTCTTCAAAAGTTGTGGAGATTTCAATCTCTTTATGCTTTTCAACTGAAGAATTATGTGGCCAATTTGCAATGTTATCAATTCTCCAGTCCGTCTTTATGCGAGTGAAAAAACAAGTTGATCGTCGTGATTGATGCAGGTTCCTTTTGCCTGCATCACTTATAGCTATCAACGATATAGCTGCTTATCTTTTTGGTTTCTTCTTTGGAAGAACACCACTGATCAAACTTTCTCCAAAAAAGACCTGGGAGGGTTTTATCGGAGCATCTGTTGCAACCGTGACATCAGCATTTCTGGTAAGCATCTTCTGGTGCTTTAATTATGATGACGAAAAGTAAACAGAAAATATTATGTTCTTCAATTTTCAGGGTACATAGCACGAAAAGGATAAGCTCTATATATGCTCGTAGTGAAGTTCACAAAATAAAAAAAAAATTTTTTTTTTGGGGGGGTACGAGGTGGCTTCATCTTAGCATAAATGTACTGCCCGGCCTGCTAAATGTCTTTACTACCTCTCGACTTCCAGGATTTCTCAGACAAATCGTGTCCTTAGTGACTATATATATCCTAATGAATTTCACATGCAGCTTGCAAACATCATGGGCCGTTTTCAGTGGCTTACTTGTCCAAGAAAGGTGAATTTCTCCGTACAAACCATTTCCCAATGGTTGGAAACCAGGTTTATGACATGACATTGTGTATCTCGATCTAAAATAACCAAGTGCAGGATCTATCAACCGGTTGGCTCGAGTGTGAACCTGGTCCATTGTTTAAGCCGGATTACTATTCATTATTTGGGTTGCTTCCTGAATGGGTAATTCACAGACTGTCAAATGCTTCCATTGAAATTTTTAACACCACTTTCTTGCTCAAATTTCTTGCTTAAAGACACGGTAGTGTAAATCTGTTTTAACAAATTAATCGGTGCAGTTCCCTTGGAAGGAGATATCCATTTTGCCCGTGCAGTGGCATGCTTTATGCCTGGGCTTGTTTGCATCAATGATAGCACCTTTTGGAGGTTTCTTTGCGAGTGGATTCAAGAGAGCTTTTAAGATCAAGGTAATCATTCCTATATTATTGTCTCTGGATATTTTTTAAAAATAAATATTTGTGGAAATCATACCCGTCTTTTCCTCCATTTGTTATTCAGGATTTTGGTGCCAGCATTCCTGGACATGGAGGTTTTACTGATAGAATGGACTGCCAGGTGAGCTACCAGAATCTGTCTTTGAGCACTTGTCTCGAAATTGCCTCTTTCACGAAAGGGTGCAAAACATCTCCATATTTCTTTTCATCCTTGCATTTTCTCATCATCTATATGGAGTCTTGTGTCTGATCTCAAGCGGAGGGCACTGATGACCAATGCCAACCTTCAATGCAGATGGTGATGGCCATATTTGCTTACATCTATTACCAGTCTTTCATTGCTTCCCAAGACAATCCTGTCGAGATGATCTTGGATCAGGTGAACTGCTCATTGTTGGAACAGCTACTTCATATAGATTTGAAGATACTTCATTTTCAGTTTTCAATCTCGTGACAACGGTGTGGAAGTTAACAATGCCAAAGATTTGCCTGTGGCATTAATCTCGAAAAACACGAACATGCTACAAAAATATTGCATTCAATTATTAATCGGGAAAAACATTAGGAACTAGTCCAGCCACGAGTATTACTTGATTTCCCAGTCCATACTCCTAATATGCTGCAGTTTTGGCGTTGCAGATTGTACGGCATCTCAGCTTCGAGGAGCAAAACGCACTCTATTTGAAGCTCAGTCAGATATTCGAGGAGCGGCAGTTTATCACTTCCTTGAGCAGATAATTCTCAGTTTCGCTTGGATAACAATTGTTGGCAATGGCTATGAAGCAACTTCAAGGTTATAGGATTCAATTTTGAAGATAGGCAGGTTCCCTATTTACAGGTTGCAACCATGGTTTGGAGGAAAGAGAATAGAGATTAGAATGGTGGGATTGCTGACGTTTTATTGTAAACTAAGGACATGGGCAATCCCGAACCACCCCAAGAACATGAAACAAACGAATAACTGTGTGCTACCTTGCACGAGTTGCAATTTTCTATCTCGATCTTTGTCACATAACGTTTTTTGGTTCTTCTGCTTTGTGGAGACCGAGGTTTTGAATGCTTGGTCAGAACTCACAACAGAGGAGCAATCTCAAGGAGGAAAAAGGAAAGCAGCAGCAGCAGCAGGTTTTTAAAAAAAAAAAAAAATCTGTTCTTGGGGATTTATTCAATATGGATCATTAAACTTCGCATGTCCAACGACCCGAATGCTAAACAATATGGATCATTAAATGCTTCCGTAAAGACAACCCCAAAACAGTGGACCTGAGACCGGCAAGTCCAACACGAATCTTGCAATAACTTCGCATGTCCGGCCGAAAACATTGGAGATGTCATCTCTTCTCATAGTTCGCTACCAGAAGGTGGACCGTTCTTAAAAGTGAAAGCCACAACAGATATATATCTCCTTTCCTTGCTATCCAAAACCATGCATTATTTTCTAATTGCTTTTATCTACCGAGTTGTGTATTGTATTTCTGCATTTTCTCTTAGCCATTCTAGCACTTCTGCCCCCTCCAGCACCTCTTGCACCTGTACGAATTTTCAAAGGGAAAAAGAGCAAGTAAAAGCATTGCCACTTGGTACACCTTATGCACGGATTTAGGATGTTCCTCAAGAGGCCGGAGATTGAATTCAGAGCAAAGCAGCCCATTAAACCACGTCAACATTCCTTTTACTTCTTTTCTATACAATTTCTAATAAAGGAAAATTGCTCAGCTCTGAATCCCTTTATCTACCAAAATTTCTCAAGGTTTCCCAATTAGTTCAAAACGTAGTTTGTCTGTGGACCCCAAACTATTTAGTCTAAAAGAGATATCAATTTTTTTAAAATGGCTATGAGGATTACATCTTGCGTAGTGTACTGACCTGTTCCTTCACACGCTCCTCATCGTATTCCTGATTATGTCTTTTGAATTCGGCAATTGAGTTTTTTACTTCTTTCACCAGCTCTTCTGTTGAAAACTGCGGCATGGGAAGGAAGTCATAGATGAACACTAGGTTTTCCAAACTAAATGGTTAATGAAAATATACGAGATAAGCAAAGGATGAGTAGTTTGAATATCATGGAGAAAGAATCAGAGGGGGATAAAAGGGTGCACCTGCAAATTTTCACGTTTAAATATGTCACCAACAGCTAGATTCTGCTTTATCACATGATTTATGTTTTCCTTGTTGTTCTCCAAGAACTCATTGACTGCCTTGGCACTTGATAAATATGCCAACTGTTGATCATTCAGCTGCCTATTTGCCTACTCCAATTACAGTGCTTAAATGAATACGTGTTTATTAGATGCATAATGATGTCAACTTCTAGCATTCTAAGAAAGTCAAGAGTGGCCTACAAGAAAATAGGATTGGAAGTAATCACCTGCATTTGCAAAAGTTGGGCTCCATAAAGTTCCCTTCCTTGTTCCTCAAACAAAGACCGAGGGATGTCCACTTCAACCATCTTTAGAATGCCAAAGAGAATAGCTAGACTTGTAGTTAGAAGAATTTACATGGGTACGAGAATAACCAAACTACTGAGGTCATGATGGTGAAAGTTCAATTGAAAAGAAAATTCTCTTAAGTGCCCACTTGTAAAAAAATAAAAAATAAAAGTGCCCACTTTTAGATACCACATAAAGTTGGTGAGTCCAGGAGAACAGGGAGAGGGAGGAGAGATTATTCTCTTATAGCTATTATAATGCCACAAATAACACCATCATCACACTACATCAAATGTCGACTTGAATAACATATAAAAAGACAACGAAAAGAAATAAAAGCAGACAGATCAACAAGATAAAGTCCACTTTAACAGCAAGGGTAACATGTAAGTTGGATAGGATAAACTGCAGCCAAAAGATGTCAAAGTGGATGTTTCTGATATATCTAATGTTCATCATGCCTCAAAGTAGAATACCTTGCATAGTCGATCAAGAATTGCATTATCTGCTGCTTGTTCTTTGGCAGTTTGCTCCACTTCTAGGCACTTCTCCAGTAATGCTTTCTTGACCTGCAGGCACATGTAGCAAGTAACATGTGAAAAAAGGATGAGCAATTACACCAATCACCTGAATTTAATTACAACAGGACTCAAAAAGCTCACCTCCTCCAGTGTAGTGCACCCAGGAAGCAGCTTATCAGCAATGGAATCATCAAGATCAGGTAGATCTCGATAAAACAGTTCCTTACATTCCACCTAGAGTAAGCGAAGCATTACGCTGCATCATTTTCCTCAAATGTTCCATTAACATGTATAAGGTTGCATGCAGAAATATATTAAACTATTGAATAAAGTTTAGATGAATCAAAAGTGAACATTAACCTTACAATTTGATAATTCTGTCAAATTGATTAAATAACACTTGTTAGATGCATTGACAACAAGGAAAACTTTACACGAAGGTACCCTGTCTCAATATTGGTAAAGTTTCAGGGGACTCTGTGAGTTCTAATAACAGCTAGTATCAGCAAAAATGAATACCAGTAAGTTCAAAATTGCCCAGGCTTTACACAGGCTACAACAGTTACGAATTTCACAACTCATCTTGTGTACTAAAAGGCGTAAATAAAAAGACGAGAGAAGAAAATAAGCAAAGCTTATCATGTAGAAAATAAATGAATTTACTTGTCAGTTTCATCAATGTGCAAGACCCTTAAAATAGGAATGTGACTCACGGTAAATTTAGCTTCAATACCCCGAAGATTTTCTTGTGCCCATGATTCAGGAAATACATACTGAAAGGTCTTTGTTTCACCACGTTGGATCCCAGTAATCGCCTCCAGGAAACCAGGAAGGATTCTATCTCCATCTTCTGTATCAAATTGAAAACCTACAAGCAGATATTGAAGTGTCAACCTTTATTCATAATTACAGAAAGAAAATGCCTTAAACTTTTATAATCATGAAGTCTAGAGACAGATCCATCATACTGCTCCTATTTGCAATAAAGCATCAGGCATGAAATCTGCAAAGTTTAGTACTGCAGACATCTTCATAGTTACAGCTTTGAGATGCATAGTTACAGCTTTGCATCTTCATACGTAATTTCTAAGGGGATACTTGAGAATAAAGTCCATTCACACCAGAACATATATGGATAGATCTTGGAATGGGAGTTCTTTCTTTCTATCGCAAAAGTAGAGGCATGCACCAGAAACCAAATAAAGTGAAAAAAAAAGGATATATAGTTAAAACAGACAAATAACATCTTGATCAGAAGATAATCAACTATTGTTTGAAGAAGAAATATGGTCGAGGATGGGCAAACCTCTACTCTCTGCCGATGGAATGCTTTTAGCATCTGAGTCATCTGCCTCTATTGTTGTTGCAGATATATCAAGTACAGCAACATCCCCAAGCTGTAGAAATTTACTCTCAAGTCCACAATACATTAGAAAGCAAGAAGACCTATTTCAGTTATTGAACTTGGAATATGTATCATTCCTACGAAATAAAGCATGCTTTTACCTTTACTCCTCTGTCAGTTACAATTCTAAGTGAACCTAGAGACTTATGGCGACGCCTTAATTCTTCTTCAGACGCTTTCTTGGCATCTATCTCGCTGTCTATCTCTACAACAATCTTCAAATTCTTGTACCCATATTCAGGAACCCATTTGACTTCAGGCGCCACATCAACAATGATGTCATATCTAGACCCCACTAAAAAATTGCATGAGCACACGGAAAAATGCATATGAAAGTAAGAAAGTATTGAATTTCCATCACTATTTCCTTGCCTCTGAATGCAATAATACTATAACTACATTCTACCATAGGGAGCTGTAGCTACATAATAGCAACCAAGTTCATAAGCTCCATTACATGACATGCAAGGGTGAAGTTACTTGAAGTTAATACTTTAACAAACCTCAGAGAGTTCAAAGAAGAGTATGTATTCTCCATCTCTGAAAATTTTGTCACAATACGAATTGAATCTTCCAAGGCTTTTCCAGTCATCTGTGAAATAGCATTCGAAATATAGTCAGCAAACCAAGTAATGAGCAGTTCCAGCATAAAGAGAAGCGCGCCATGCATTCCATGTTCGGTAAGAAATAATCTAGGAATAGTCGTTAACAGATGAAACCAAATAGAAAAGACAACCTACCGAAGACATAGCATGTGGAAGGGTTCTCTTCAAGATAGACTCAACAATAGCCTTCTGGATATTCTGTTTACCTATGTAATTGATAAGAATGCTTTCTGGAACATTCTTCCCAGGGCGAAACCCTGGCACCTGCACCCAGTAGCATTGTAGCAATATACCAATCAATTTGCAATTCGTTTTGCCGTATTCACAAAGGAAAGCTCAAATTTGACACTTCCCATTTCACATATCAGAGAGCTTCTCTCAAAATCGCTTCTTTTTTTTCATTCTTCCTTCTCTTTTAACAGACAGAGATAAAGATTCTTATAAAGACTATAACAATTTATTGGCAGATATTAACAGACTGATAAAGCAAGGCAAAAAGCACCTTTGCCTTCTTCATGAACTCTCGGATGACTCTTCTGTAGCAATCCTCACAAACAACAGGAGGAACTTCTACGCTCAACCTCACCTGCAAGCAAGAGTTCAACGATAAAGATAAAGCTCGTTAGCAACATTCAAGGGGTCACTTAAAAATTAAACACCAAGAAA
Source organism: Coffea arabica (assembly GCF_036785885.1). NCBI lineage: Eukaryota > Viridiplantae > Streptophyta > Magnoliopsida > Gentianales > Rubiaceae > Coffea > Coffea arabica. The sequence goes on along the minus strand of NC_092323.1, from coordinate 505,740 downwards.
ACATGCGTATGGGATGTTCTAAACAAAGAAATAAAGTTTTCACCTTTTACTGAGATTAGAGATGCAGTTAGGAGAAAAAAAAGGCGCACAAGATTACTCACTCTAGAATTGGGTTCTTCGGTTTCAGTAACATTGAGATCAGCTGGAAGTTTTTCAACAAGGGTATCAACTTCCGCAGTAGAAGCTGAAGCTACAAAGGTATTTGAGATTTTCTTGAATTGCTGAGACGGTGAATTACTAGAAACGTGTTTAATAGCAGGGAAGAAAATTGTGTTCTTGACGGGCTGAATAAGAGGGTTCACAGGTCGGGAACCGAAAGAAGGGCAAGGGGAGAGAAGAGAGGCCTTGAATTCGAGTAATGTTGATGCTGTTGCTGTGCCATAGAGCACCATTTTTGCCTCTGTGGAACAGCGAAACTGTTAACCTGCCGGGGCTTTTGAAGTGAGTGATGGATAGGATGTCCAAGTAGTAAGATATTGACATGGTCAGGCCTAAACGACACAGTTCTGTATTTCAGGATTTTTTATTTTTTATTTTTTTAACGAAGGAAGGGGTTAGTTTTTGAGGAAACAGAGGAGATCTTCGGTGTAAAGTGTAAACTGGCTGAGCGAAGCGCAAATATTACCCAGCTTGAGTACAAGCTCGTAAAATTCACCAGTACTGTTCGAAATTTGATGATGGAATTTGCCTCGATAACATCATAAAGAAATTAAATTAGCGGAGTTTCACTGGTGTTTAGGTCAATAGCAAGGAACTCAAACCAGTAGTTCAAGTCAAGCTCTAGTTTGGTGTTAATCCAACTGAGTATTTGATTGTCGAACTCGACTTGTGTTTAATTCGTCAAGACTAGAGCTCGCTCGATTTAGTGAACGGGTTTTAAAATATGCTCGAACTCGACTTGACAAATAAGACATGTGACTCGAGTTCAAATTCGAACTTGATTCGTTTATCGCAAATGAGTTGAGCTCGTATGAATTAATAAAATAAAAATATATAATTTTTAATTTTTATTCTTTTAAATTATAAAATAACATATATACCCTTTCCTATCAAATTCAAGCGAGCTACTCAAGTATTAAATGGTTCCAACTTATGCAAATCGTTAATTAATCGGGTAAATTTTTAATTCAAACTCGACTGATTTATGAGAATTGACGAGCCGAATTCGAGGTTTATCAATTAGAACTCAACCGAGTTTTCAAGTTGGTCGTTTTATTTAATAGCCCTAAGCCTCAGTAACTTCAACCTCGTTAACGTACGAAACCAAACATCCTCCCTAGTCAGTAGTAGTCAGTAGTCCCTGCCTGCATGCGAAGTTGCAACAGTGCCATTGGAAGGGAGGACAAGTGGACGGGACAACTGGAGGGGGAAATAGCAAAACGGTACCAGGTGGCCCCCGCTAACGGGGCAAGGTGCAATGCAGATCATTATTTCAGTACTGATATACGACGTCGCTTTTCGTTTTTGTATTTTTTTAAAGATCTTTTCAAGACTGAAGTCTGAAAACTGGTGAAATGGAACCTTTGCAGGCTTTGCCTGCTTACTCCGCCGCGATCACCAGCCACCCATAGAAAGAGAACCTAAAAAACATCTCTCATCCTCCTCTGTTCATCAATCGCAGTCGCAAAGAAAGAGAAAACAGACCCAACCAAACAAAAAAACAAAAACTGAAAAATCATAGAGCTTTTCCAATGGAAGGAACTGGGCAGCGGCTCAGCCGGTTTTATTCCAGATACGGATTAGGCCCAGCTCCATCTGCTCCAGCCTTCACCGGCCCTGTCCGAAAATGGAAGAGGAAGTGGGTTCCTTCAGAGCCCAACAAGAACAATGCCGTCGCCGGCAAGCGTGGCCACCAGCACCAGGAGCAGGACGCACCTAGCCTCCTCCTCTGCCGCTGGACCCCGCTAAACAGCTCCGGTGAGTCGTCGGAGCCCTCTAAGCGCAAGTTCCGCTACACCCCGGTATGGCCCATTTCTCACCCTCTTTACTTCTTATTTTTTATGTTTTGAAGCTTATTTCCTTCTTTTCTCTGGGTTGATCAATGTTTCTAGTGGTTCTGGCCTTCTGATGGTTAGGCATGGTTTTGAAATGGGATTATTATACCGTCTCTTAACTCTCTGTTACTTCGGAACCGCTTAGTTTAACCTAGGGGACAAGGGAAACCAAAAGCCCAGCCAGAAGGAGAGATGGGAAAAAGAAAAGTCTCTTGGTGTAAGTTTTCAACGTGCGAAAACAGGAAACCATTTCTTCAGTTTTTTTTTTCTTTTCCCCTTCATCAAATCAATGTCTCCTCACCTGATCGTTCTGAAAAGTTTTGAGCTTGTGATTGACATCTCATTGAAGATGTTGATGCTTATAAGCGAGGAAAATGGCGAGGCAAAGCAGTGCAAGAAGAATTTGATGTGAACCAAAAAAAACTTGGAAAGGAAAGCAGAATTTAGGCCTATTACTATCTACATTGATCCATATTCTGTGACCTTTAACCTTTTAGGTTATTGCGTTCGAAGAAAAGAAGAAAGAAGCTGTCGAAAGGCTTGACGATGATGCTGCAAGAATTGAAAAGAACCAATCTAGAGCAGATGTGATAATGACTATTGATATGCCCTTTGAGAAGCCGCACTTTAATGATAATTTCGTGGAAGAAATGAAGGTGACTCATTTTAAAATCTGCTTTCTGTTTTGTTTCTTAGCTCACAACCCTCTGGTCTCTGTTACAGATTTTGTTGGCCCTCCATACATTTAGATCATTATTGTCTGCCTGTCTGTCTGTATTCTGTCAACTGAAGACAGAAGAAGCTGCATTTTCCTACATTTGCATTTGATGAAGGACTTGTATATCAGCATTACCATATACTTGAATAACTGCCTTATGAGACCCAAGTATCCTCGCACATGAGGGGCAAAATGATCAAGAAGGAAGTAAAAATTTAGTACGAGAACGCGTATTCTCTACGGTAGAATTTAGACCTGATGCTATAATAGTGGAGAGTATCATTTTGTGTAAAAGGTATACATTTGACACTGCTGAATGGTAGAAAAAACATGTCAAGACTGATATCAGTCCCTAATAACGCCGCCTTTCGAGATTGATCACTTTCCAGAGGTAGCTGCTATGACTTTCATCATGATCTCCCCTTCTCTGATGCAGGAACCTGGTGAGGACCACGCATATTTTGAGAATTTGGATTTGCAGCTTTGACTTAAAGAAGCCATTATGACGGAGTAATAGGGAGAGCAGTTTACTGTATGAGAAGATCTGAGCACTTAAGATGGCCATTTTCGAAAGTTATTTCCCTTGCATTGAGGACTATGAACTGAGAGAGAGTATGCATCACCTCGAAGCCCCTCTTGTAATTATGCTCCACTTAAACCTTCTGCTATTAAGCTCCATGTTTGGCATGTGTACTGCTGGGTCGGCTTCAGGGAAAATCAGCAGTAAATATCTCTAAGTTTTCTTGTTTCCAAACATCCATGGATGTGCTTTGTGCACCACTAGGCGGAGTCCTCTCGTACTCATCAATAGAAGAGAATGGGTCAGAAATCAATATCACCGCCTAGTCCTAGACTGACTCGGGCAATGCCCTGTCTCGGCTTATTAAGCAGACGGGCCAACGGATTTATATTGTCTTTCTAATCCCCCCCCCCCCCCACTTTTTAGCTGTGACAACCTTTGTCGGCAACAACGATTTCAGAGGGACTTCGAGCGAACCCTGATGCTAATCCCGCAGTCCCGTTTCCCATTGTGAGTTCCCTCGTCGTGTATTTGTTTGACTCAGACTATTGATATATCAGAAGTTACCTTAATAGTAATCATTGAATTAAAGATACTTGCCAGTGTTGAATTTGAACCCTCAGTACCCATTGCCCAGGCAAGGTTTGCTCGCCGATAAATAGCTCCGCCATCAACGATCCATCGAGTTGACGGGAAAAAGCAACTAGGAGAAAACGACTTCACTAGGAGCAAAAAAGTTTATCCCTCTAATCAAAATTCCTGTTACAAAACTTCCGAAAAAAAAAAAAAAAAATCCCGTCACAGAGCTTAAGATTTAGACACTGCTGCTCCTAGTGGCGCCATCTCTGCAACGTCACAATAAATGAAAGCTGAAAACAGGAAAGAAATTACGATCTATCCCCTAAAATGGAAAAGATTAGATTGAGCTTATAGGACTGGAACCCCATGGCATTGATCTTCTTCAGACAAGCTCAAGGACTATGCATGCAGTAAGCTATACATTTTGATCAGGTTTCGGAGCTTTGTTCTGCATCGTTTTCCACAGCCCGTGTCACACCAACTTCTGCTGGCCGAATGACCCGGTCATGTAACGTGTATCCGGCCTGCACGATCAAATACAGATATAACATCCTTCACTCCTTCAGGAGGCGTGCGACATAAGTAGTTAAGATAAAACGGGAACCTACGGAAGTAAACATCACTCCAATGATACTTCTGCTTCCTAGTCTAATAATAATAGCTGCTGTAATACTAATTGACCAAAATAAATTTCCAAAACGAAACAAATATGTAGAGGGTTAAATGCACTCATGATGTCAGGCACCATATGACAATAACTTGTTCATCTGTCTAAACGAACATTCATATCTATATCTAAATTGAGAATTCTTCAAATCAGACCAAAATTGTCAAACTTCCCCTCCTGCAGTTCATGAAACCATATTAAATTCATGGAAGGGGCAAAATTGATATATAAAAGTTACCTTCAAAACAACTGCAACAGTGTTGGGAGGCTTGGAAGGATCTGGTACTTGAAAAACGGCATTATGCCTATGTGGATCAAATTCTTCATCTACCGGATCATATTTTTGCAATCCATATTTTTTGAATACCTGAAAGTGATAATTAATCGATATATTTTTAACTGATAAGGCAATGAGGTTAACACTCTATAGATCATGTGATATGGTAATCATTCACTACTCCAATCCATAACATACTATGGTGACGTAAGAGGGAAACTACATGTACATTGCTTAGGGCAAGAAAATCAGACCTCAGCCAGCTGTTTTTCAGTCATTTCAACACCTTGCAGAAGTGTTTTTAGAAGTGGCACAGCTCCAACAGCGTCTTTGGATGCATCAATCTTCAAGAAATTGTCTTTCACAGCCAAAGAAGCCCTACTAAGATTATCTGCAACATCCAATAAGTTCTTGGCAAAATCCTATGACAATACCCAAATAAACAGAATCAGTACTTCTAGATACAAAAACTGTGCTTCAAGAATTCTACACAATGTCTACACAGCTTGGCTGGTTTCCCAGCTTGAAGAATTTTTTTGGGACTTCCTAGTCTTGCATTATTATTTGTTTTTTGCAGAAAAGCGATCCATCTGAGTGGAGCTAAAAATTAATGTACTATGGCTAGTCATACAGGATGTTTTGACATAATTTTTCAGCATACATAAGAAAGGGTGTTTTTATTTTTTTTGGGGAGGGGGGGGGGGGATTTGAAACAGGTTTGCTGTGCATAAGATAACACTGATGCATGTGAGATAAACTAAATATCGTTGTTATAAACCTGAACGGCAAATTTTTTCAGGTTTTCTGCATCACGTTTTGTCCTATCCATGGAATTTTGCATGTCAGCATAAGTACGAAGAGCTTTATCTTGCAATTTCTGCAACTCTTCGTGCTTGATCTTCAATTGTTCTTCCTTCTCCGCCACAAGTTTCACAAGGTCATCCCGCGAGAGATCACCCTCTGAATCTGAATCTGAATCTGAATTAGAAAATGAAAACCATTTAGTTTTTCTTCTCCTTCTTTTGACAGATTGTGATGTGTTAGAGTTAGGCTCCACATTAGAACCTGATACATCTTTTTCGTCCTTAACTTGAGAATCCGTAGAAGCTGATGCTTCAGTTTTATCATGAACTTCTGTTTCTGTACTTGTTCCTGCAGCAGCAGCATCACTTCCATTTTCTGCTCCGGGTTGTGCTGTATCCTTCTCATTATGTTGCGGGGAAGCAGATGATGAAAAACCAAACAGTTGAAATGGAGATCCATTCAGAAAGGAGCGATGTAATAAAGCCACTTGCCCTGAAACCACCTGGAGCAAGAAAATAAGCTGCATTATTGCTTTTTTCTCGTAATAAACTCTTAAAAAACACAAAATAGAACCCTTCTACGTGGAATTCATCCAATTTAAACCAATTATTATACTTCAACCAAAAAAGTATAATCAAGTAACAAAACTTCAGGTAACAGTTTTACACCAATAGATAATTAAGAACAACTGTTGATTAGTGCATGAATTTACCAGAACAAGACAACGTCAGTGCAAAAGTGATAGCCAAACTTTGGTAACTTAAAAGCTTACATTTTCAGGGAGAGTTTAATCTAAGCAAAGGTTGAAAAACAATAAACAAGTCAAACAATTACACTAAAAAAATTCCAAACTAAACAAAACAAGAACATTTCGAATCTCAAAAATTGAACATTTACAACAAAAGAACTGAAAATCCTATCTATATTCAAACGAATCATAAAAATTTAATCTTTAACAAAAGAAACAACAGCAAGACATATAAAAGATCAAATAAAATCATCAAAAACAATTGAGAGAGTCAAACATCAGGAAAGAGAATAACAAATGGTCAAATTAACTAACATGACCGCTTAAACCCTAGCAAAACCCTTTTCACTAAAACCCGTAAAAACGTAAACCAATGTCAAAATTGGATCAGAAGAAGACCTTATTTCGGGGTTCGATAAGGGAGTGGCATTGACTAGAGGGAATGGGGACAAATGGTTGCTCTTGGCGAGCCAAGAGAAGCAACGAGTTGCGGCACTGAGTCACCATGGTTCGAGATGAACGAGCTGCAATTCTACTCACCAACATGACTGAAAGTAGGGATTCTCGGGCAAAATTCGGGATGAAATAGTTAAGATTATAAAAGGCAAAAGCTGTAAGAAGGAAGATGATGGAGAAGGCCTTGAGAAAACAGGGATAGAAAAGCAAGGAGAAGAGGCGTGCTTGGGGAGAAAGAAAAGGTTAGGACTTTGGAATTTGGATGGAAGGTTGGAGAGAAGGAAGTCATTATTGAATGACAAAAATAACCTCAGTTCTATTGCACTTGAATTTTTTTTTTTTTGAAATATTGTGTGATTATTATGTGGTAAAATCTTTCACAAAACCAAATACTCCTGCAAGTAAATCACGTTAAATAATTCTTAAGATTCTCCTCACTAAAAAAGAAGAAAAAAAAAAAGAAGAGGAGAGTATACTTGAGATTTTGGGAAAAAATATTTATTAAAATAATTATATTTATATTCTCTTTTTTTTTTAAGAAATATTCGTACTCTCTTAAGAGTATATAAATAATAAAATGCAGTCTAATTGATAAAATTTTTTATTAAAAAGAGGTAACAGGTTTGGATCATTAAATGAGAAAATAAAAAATTATTGTCGATCCTCTCTAATAAAAAATGTAAGTGATAATATGATACCATGTACCAAGTTGTAACTAGTTGGACTAAAGTTAATATATACTCTTTCTGTAGGCATACTGGGAATCAAGAATTAAAAGGAATAATCAACATAGTAAAATTAAAAAAAAAAGGAAAAAAAAAATCCTATCTGCCTTGGGGAATTTTCGAATGGTTGATACGATTCACGGGGGTAGAAACGTCCAGTTGTTGGAGTTCTAGCAAGAGGTTGGATTAGAAGCATCGAGAAGCTTGGAACTTGTGGTGACGTGATTGGGCCAAAGGCGTTACAAAGTTCATAAGCGTACCACCGATGTAAATGTGGGCTGGCGCCAATTTTGGTACGTACCATTATGTTGCGTCGATTAGATTGCTACTTTTTAGGAATTTTTTTGTTAATATCTTTTTTATATTTTTTAAATTATTTTTTTATTTTACATACATCATATTTTAAAACGTTCTATAACACAATATTACATTTTTTCTTTAAAAACATTCTAAAAAATGCAGTCCAAACAATCTCAAATGTCAAAGGTCTTCTTGAAATTATTAGAAAAGAGATGGATGATTGCTGGCACGCTCAAGCAAAAATGCATAGTTTTCGACTTTTTATAGGAAGAAATGGTAAATTTACTCGGTTAAGTTCTGGAGTAGTTTGGTTTGGGTTGGGTAGTTAAGTTCTTGGGTTGCCTTCAAGAGTTGCTGGCTTTTGGAAGTTAATCTGGGATTAGGGTTAATTGCTTAACAAAAGTCATTACTGGAGTTGACAAAAAAAAACAAACAACTGAAAATTCTGGAGTATTGGGTGTTAGTTAACACTTAGCAGCAGGTGCTCTACAGGCCTAGCTAAGTCCCTGGATTGCCATCAAAAGTTGCCGGCTTTTGGAGGTTAATCTGGGATTAGGGTTAATTGCTTGACAAAAATCATTACTGGAGTTGACAAAAAAGTTCTGGAGTAGTTTAGCACAGGAGAAAATTTTGTGAACTAGTTTTGCTCCAGTCTCTTAGATAGAGGTAAATTGGTGCACCATCTTTTTAAAGCTAACACATTATTATTAGGTGAATTGGCGCCATTTGTTTTAAAATTTCTGTTGTTACTACATTGTTAACAAATAGATGTCAAGGTCTAAACGATCACCAAAAGGATATTAGTAATTAGGTAAATCATGAGGCTTCAGTCACAAATCCTCCACCTTCCTCTTTCCTTGTGTAAGGTTTAGGATCTCTTCATTATTTAATGAAAACAAAAAAAAAGATCAGAAGAAAAAAGGGTCAAATTGATACCGGTGTTTTCCAACCCATATGGAATTTTTTCAGAAATCATTCAAAATCCAAAAGAATTTGGTAGGAGTTCAATGGCTTGTTTTGTTCTCTGATTTTCGTGATACTTGATACGTTATATTTATATGCAGTTTCAGTACATGCTCATTCTCTATCAAAACCCAAGTTATTTTAGATTTTCACGTTCAAATTCGCCATATTTTCAGGTGCAGCAAGAGTCTTCAGCATCTATATATAGTGAGGCCTTGAACTGTGTGTAATGTTTAGAAGTGATTTGACGTTAAATTGAATGTATCTTTTGGGTTTTGACACTGTGGAAGGAAGAGAGCTGACCGCAAATTGTCATCGCATTCATGCAAACCCCATACAATCACTTAGTAACGTCAAATTAACAGATCAGAGCAGAGCATATGAAGCAAGCAATAGAGAAAATTTTTCTAGCACTTTATGCGCAGACATAACCCACAAGTACACGCTTCAAATCAATGAAGTAGCTCAATCAAACCAGCAATCCTGAACCTGATGAAAAGAACGCAATAAAATCCCGAGGGCAAAACCCGAAACAAAAACATAAAATGCTATCAAATCGGGGGTCAGTAATGGAAGAAGATTGTAGTAAATCCGAATGGAGGTTGTCTAACACCGTAAAAGCCTGTCCAGCCATAATATTGGTACCCATAACCTTCGTCGTGATGATGACGGCCCCCATGATAATCGTGATGATGACATTGGAACCCACAGTGCTGATGAGCATACATGTCCTCCTCTTGATGAGGCGTCACAAAGTGAAGTTGGTCATCACCATCATCAGAATTCAAGCAGTCATCTTTATGGACAAACACTTGCTCTTCCTCCGCATCAGATTCAGACTCAGACTCAGAGTCGGTACTGTCAGGAAATGTTACGGTATATTCTTGATCAGGACACAAGCACCCTTCAGGCACCTTCGATAATTCATCAGCACCAGAGTCGGAGTCGGAGTCAGGAAACGTTACAATATAGTCCAACACATGACTCTCTTTCTCCTTCTCCTCCTCCTCCTGCTCCTCGTCTTCCTCTTCCTCTGCATCTTCCTCCTCGTCTTCGGTGTCGTCGGCACCACTAGAATCTGTTGAGTATTGAATGGGAAGTGGACAGAAAACTGGTGGTACACTCTTTGGTGAATGAATTGCAGCCGGTGTATGATCGGCGTGATCACTTTCGCTAGGAGAAGAGACGGAAACACGAGGGGTGGGCGGATTAGAGGTTCTGTCGATTTTGAAAATTTTGCCTAAGTTGCAAGCCATCATAAATTGGTGTATTTTGGCTCCAACGTTGGCCATCAGATCCTTCAAGGCCTTCTTTGGATGCAAAAGGGTTTTTGTCGATCTAAGAAACGACATATTTGGTGACCACAGAGAAGGTGAATATCTATTGAATAGGGCGGAAACGGTGATAACGTAAATTTGGTATGATATCGTTTACATATACAACATATTCGGACTCCAGCCATCTTTTGGTATGTTCTCAATACAAAATATTGAGCAGCATTAATATTTTTTGGTATGTTCTTACGCTTACGCGGTGGAAGAGTGGAATACCATCAATTATGAGAAGGCAAATCTTGGTAAATTTTGTATCTTTGTTAAGATTTCTCTTGTTTCCTTTTACGCCATGTATATGAGAAAAAGGAAATGTACTTGAAAACGCTGAGCTTAGCAGCAGTCTCTGGGTAGGAACCATATCAGTTTTGTAAATGGAATTATATATTATTTTTGTAAGAATGCCAAGAAAATCAAAAGACAATACAATCTGAATAATTATTCATGTCACTGCTAATTTCACACTAGCTCGCCTAATCGAAGCGTACAGCGTCGTAGTTTTCCGCATAAATCATGTTTATGCGTCAGAAGAAGTTGAACGTGTGGGCGGCCAATCTAGCAAATCGTCAGCAATATTCTTCTGATTTCTCTTACCCAAAAAAACTGCTGTAATTTGATAGCAGACATATGCATATCAATCATATGGATTCCGGAAATTCTTGAGAAGTTCTGGGATATCGTATCCAAGCATATCATCAACAGATTGTATCATTTTAGGCTTCAATTTCTCGAACTTATCAATGCTATATCCACTCAGGACCTCCCGAAAGTGTTCAACATTCGGAAAATCCCCTGCTGGCAGATGGAACTCCCTCTGAACCTGTTGGCAAACGAGAGATAAACATAATCGTGATATTTCTCTGTACAATTGTGATATTTCTTTGGTCCAATGTGAGCACCTGTGAAAATAACGCATAAAATGATCAGAAAGGTCCTATCTTCTGAGGAGATATTAGAGTAGATACGCAGACTCCGCATGAAGGTCTATATACCTGGATAACTCGTTTTGAGCAGATGTTTAATGAATGTTGTTTTCCCAGTTGAGTATTGACCCAAAAACCATCACCATGGGCTTAGCATCAAAATCGCTATTTGTCTAGGGAAAGGAACAATCCAGTCAACTATGATTTCAGTTAATTAAGACAATTGAATCACAACCATATCCAATCCCTCAAGTGAAGAACAAAGCAGATGCATGACTCACCAACAAAGGGGGAACAAAATCATTGAAACGATATGTTGCTTCCAATGGCTTCAGTTTTTGGACGTACAACTTCTTCAATCCATCAATAATTGATGTAACACAGCTTAGAGACACCTGACAGGACACAAAGCAAAAGCAAAGCTCATTATAGGACCCAAAACAATAAGTAAAGTGTGTTTACAAACAAATGGCCATTTGTTAATGATGCAAATTTAATCATCAAGAGACAAGTTCTTGCACATTAAGAAGTGCTCTTTGTGGAATAGTGTTCAAGTCCTACTAGCATACTAGTTGATGTACTACGGTACATATCAAACTTTTTCGTCATCTTGTCATGTACTAGAGTCCTATGGCAGCTTCGATAATGTCCTCACACGAAATATCAAATCTTCCAGTCTGACCTCTCTACAGCCCCAAATCCATTCTGTTTATCATCTCGTTGCATCACATTACTTTGAAACATAATAGAGAGTATTGTAAAACAGTTTACCCAACACTAGAAATAAAAGTCTATAAAGAGAACAGAAAATGCAAAGAATTAAATAACATGGATCGTGTAAACTGTATCGATGCAAAAAGTATAGGAAAAAGTGCAATATTTCATCCTTTAGAGACAAAGTAATTGTTACAATGCACCTTCTTTGCAGACTTTGATGAAAGAACTCTCCATTTTCCTTCGATATTGGTTGACCGTTTTACACTTGGTTTTAAAGATAAAAATCAGGTTTTTCTTGTATTATTAAACCCCACTTTAGAGTCTCGATTTACGAGTAATTAAGACTCATTTTCATGATATTCTATTAGATTGCACTAAAGTACAATCTTCCTTGATAATTGGGGGTTTTAAGCGATAGTGTGTGATAGATAATTAATGTGTGCTCAGCCATTCAAGGGGACCTTCAAGAGGACCTCACAACAGACGCTTAAACACTTGAATTGTGCACCACTCTCTCTCATTTTGACTAGGTGAGTGTCAAGTGTATGTGAACTTGTTACGTGCTTAATCGTTATTAGTGATTAAATATTTTGAAAATGCTGAGTCGAGTGTGTACTTTACTGCACTCGTTCTCATTTAAGTGAAGTGTACTTGAATTACTTGAAGTGAATTGCTTGAAGTGACTTGTTAAGTGAATTAAGTGAAGTGTTTCAATGATTAATTATGCTATGGCTGCATAAGTCTATTGGAGTGAATCTCCTCGACTCCTAGTGATACTAGTGGGGGACGCCCAAATCTCATCGGCCGACCTTGCGACTCGAGCCGGCATGGGCTCGGTCGAGAAGCTTGGTGAGTCATGAGAAACGTGTATGAGTTTGATCTAATGGGGAGATCTTGTTTGGCATACTCGAGCAGTATCGCCTATAACAAAAGAACGTGCGGGCCCGGAGCAGGGGAAGTACAGGTGAAAGGAGAACGAGTAAGTGAAGTTCTACGGATTATAACCTACCCGATTGATGGAGTGTCAACTCATGGAGGTTCCGGATCGTGCAAGTGGAAAATAGCTCCTGAGAGCTCTTATATCCTTGAATTGTTTCTGTTTACTTTTCTCACTCGAATTGTAATTACTTGGATATTACTGTTTTACTTGCTAAATTGGGATTGCTACTTGAACTATGTGCCTGCATGTGTGTTTCTTGGCCTCACGAGGAATCGTTCACCAGTAGATTTGTTTTCCTTAACAGGTGGATTGGATGATTTTGGAAAAACCGACTAGGTTATACTTTTGATTGGAATCTTGGTTGTAAATGTTTAGTCGACTTTTAATGGTTGTATTTGGAACTTGATGTATCTTTTGAGAACGTGATGTAAGATTTGGATATTCAGTTAAAGAAGTAACTTTTCTTCATTCTAGACTTGTATTATTTGGTACGTACCATTAAGTTTGAATTGAATTGTCCTGAGCCCTGGCGAGAGCTGGACAGGCGTCCCGCGGATACCCTTGGATTCGCCCTTGGGAGAAGTGGGGGCGTCACAATTTCAATGATTAAGAGAGAAAGTCTCTTTGAACTCGATTTGAACTTGTGGTTTTGAGTGTGGGTAACAAGAGGATATTTTTCTTATTTGCCTTGGTCGAGTACCTAGGTAACAGTGATTGTACATTTCTCAGGTGGTCACGTGGATGCCGAGGAGCTTGTCTAATCTCTTGCTCTTGTTATTGCCTTGCCCTTGACTTTTGGTGAGTGTCAAGTGCATGTTTCATTTTATTATGATTGAAATGATAATTGTACAAGTGCTATGTGAATCCTTAACTTGCCGAGGTGGGGGTGTACTTTATCGCCCTCATTCTCTCTCTCTTGAATGCTTGTTACTTGAAAAATGAATGTGTATGACTTGCACTTGTACTTGAACATGTTTAACTCGTGAGCATTGAGCTGCAGCATGTACCACACCCTATTCGGGTAGGAGGTGCCTCTCATCCCGACTCAGTGCTATGAACGATTCTAAGTCGATTGGAGTGTTGTCACATTGACCAATCATGCTTGTAAGGAAGCCCCAACCCATTGGCTAACCTCGTAACTCGAGCCGGTAAGGGCTTGGTCGAGAAGTTTTGTGAACCTTGAAAAATGATATAGCTTGATCTTTTGAGATCTCGCTTGGCATACTCGAATAGTATCGCCACTATATGAATGTTTGGTTTCGGATCCGAGTGGGTGTTATGTTGGATGGAGGAAGTAAGTGGAGTGCTACGGTCATGTTGTTTCTTGAGTTGACGGAGAGTCAACCCCAAATGGCTTGAATTGGTCGAGACGTGGAAATCGCTCCTGAGAGCTCCTGTATCCTTCCATGTGTGTTTATTTCCTACTTGTGCACTTAAATGAAAGTTCATGTTAAAGTTGCTTTCAAGTATGCTATTTGATTAATTGGTGCTACTTGCTTGCTTGCTTGATTTTCTTGGCCTCACTGAGCGTTAGCTCATCCCTTTAAATTTGTTTCCTTAACAGGACTTGGAGGTGGAAGTTGGTGATTCTAGTCTAGTGGCTTTTGGTGAAGCTAGTATACCTTTTGGATGATATTGGAGACTTTTAAAGTGTAAATTTTGTTATACTTGGGTATTTTGGATTGTAATTGTAAATGCTAGCCTTAGGAGTTGTGGCTTGTATATATGAAGTATTTGTTAATTATAAGTCGATGGTTGGCTTGTGGTTCTTTATTAAGCTAGAATGAATGCGTGAGTCCTGACGAGAGTTGGGCAGGCATTTCGCTGATACCCTAGGGTTCGCTCTAAGGAGAGGTGGGGGCGTCACAGAAAGTGGTAGAGATTGGGGTTAATATGTTTCAAATTATTTTTAGAAATAGGTATGATAAGGATAGGGTACATAATGGTAGACCATGAGTGTTTGATAATCTACCATTTGTTGTTCTCCCGTGGAAATAAAAAATTGAACTAGATGAGGTGCATTCACAAAAACATGGATTTGGGTTTAAATGTGGAGTCTGCCTATTGATTGGGTCACTAAAACTATTGGGAAGAAAATAGGAATGGTTTTCAATGTTGTTAGGGAGGTTATTATCTCGAATAAGAGGGAGAGAGGAAAGGATGAGGAGCATATGAAAGTCCTAGTGGAAGCAGATATAAATCAACCTATACTAAGAGGTACTACACTTAAAATGGGTGGCAAAACTAAGTGGATTGAATTTAAATACGAGAAGTGCCCTGACTTTTGTTATTGCTATGGGATTATGGGACATAATGAGAAGAATTGTAAGGCTAAAGGGTTTAATATGAATAGAGAAACACAGAATGGTGCTTGGCTGAGAGCTTTTTTTTTTTTTTTTTTTTTATAACAAGAATATAACCCCATATTATTGAAACAAAAATAACGAGAATACACGTACAGGATAGGGCATACCCTACCTTCTTCGCAAGCGAAAATTACAAACACCCAATATATCTAAATGAACTAACACTCCAGACAACTTAGGCAAAACATGTCACGCATGAAACAGCATAAAGGAGCCAGACAAAGCTGAGAATGCTACCAGGGAGTCTCCCATCATATTTGCTTCCCGGAAGCAGTGTATGACCGAAACTACAAGAGAATTAAAAAAAAAAAGAATCTTCCATATCACCAAACAAATAGATGGAGGACTTATAGATCTAGAAACCAGAATATTCCATAGAACTTTAGAATCCATTTCCACCATAATACGGGAGAACCCTTCAAAGCACAAATTTCAAGCCCCGTGCAAAGAGCCCGAGCCTCTGCCTACAAGGAAGAAATAGAACCATAATACTCTGTAAACGCAAACACCAAATCACCATTCGAATCTCTAAGAATCCTACCACCACCATCTGGCCCCGGATTCTCATGCGATGAGCCTTCTGTATTTAGCTTAAAATACCCATCCAATGGCCCTAACCAAACAATTGAGATTGATGTAACCATCATGGCAAATTTTGTAACCGACGCACTAAATCTTGCCAAGAAAGCCTAAGGGTAGCAATTTAGCTCTAACCATGAAGATCAATTCAGATGTAATCTAGAAAATGATTTGGCAAAAATTGAGAGTCACCTAATCAAAACAAGCTTTATTCCTAAAATGCCAAATGAACCAGAAAAGTACTAATGGCGCCACATTAAATACCCAACGTAGTTTGGAATTTGACATTCCTAACAACTAACAATTCAGCAGACATTGTTTGACCTCAGTGTTAGACCTAAAGATACCCAATGGAGCTTCAAAATGTCTCCAAACCTAGTTAGAAAGATCACTTGTAACAAAAAGATAATGAATCGAGTCATTATCCGGAGACAAACAACAATAGCACTACTACCCCTAAAATCCCTAAAATCCCTGTGAGAGCTAGTAACTCTAAAATCCCTACTAAGAAACATAGTGTTGCTAAGTATACGGAAACGAGTAGTAGGGAAGAGTTGCATCAACTAAAAGATATGGAAGGAAGCTCAAAGCAGCTCCTACTAACTTGGCAGATAAATGAAAATGATGGTATCACTAAGGAAAGCAGCTCAGATAGGAGAGAGGAAATTGTCAAGGGTCCTGAGGTTTTGGAGAAAACTTTAAAAGAGGGAAGTGTGAAACAGATAAAGTACCTAGATAAGAGAGTGGGTGAAGATTAAGAACCAGGGGGCATAGAGAAATATCCTAATATGAAATTCAGAATGGACGAAACTAATTTTGATAAGCAGGATGGTAATTTAAATTCTGGTAGAATTGAGGAGTGGAATAAGATAAAGGAATGCAATATAACGTGGATAGATGGACTCACTGGGGATAAGAATGAACAAGGAAAGCTTTGGAGGAGGTAGGGTGGAGGTCGAGTTATCTAAGGAATTGAAAGAAAGCAAGAGTCAAAAAATAGGAAAATACAAAGGAAATAAAGGATAGAAAAGACTGGTCCAAGTGGTACAGAAGAGGATGCCATTGGTACAAAAAAATGATGGAATGGAACTGGAAAAGGAGAATGGTAAGAGGAAGCAAGGGATTAAAGAAGGGAAGGAGAATGAAGGAGAACCGGAAGGAAACCATTAAAGAAGTAGAAAGGTGGCTATGGAACCTAGGGAGATAACAAAGCTAAAAGTGGTGGAGCCCAACCTAAATGGGGCTCCCAATTCTCTAGTGTGGAACTGTCAAGGTGCTAAAAGTCCCTTGACAGTTTTCCAACTTAAGGAGATTGCCAATCTCTGCTCCCTAGAGTTAATCCTTCTATCTAAAACTAAGAGCAAGAAATGTTTCATGAGTAAAGTTATGATAAAATTAAAGTATGACAAATTGTTTGTAGTAGATCCTGTGAGTAGGTCAGGGGATTTGACTGTTATATGGAATAAAGAATTAAAAGTGTGCAAAGTGCAGTTCACTAATTTTACTGTAAAGTTGCTAATTGAAGAAAATAGCAGAAAATCTAAGTGGTGGTTAATTTGTAGTTATGCAAGTAGTAATGAGCAATTGAGAAAGAAGCAATTAGGGACAAAATTGGGTGATGCTGGGGATATGATTGATATTTTGAACAGTGATGAGAAGTGGAATGGTGTCAAGAGGCCTGAAAGTAGTTTCAAAATGTTTAAAGAGTTTATCTGCAACAATCAAGTAATAGATATAGGGTATGATGGTATCCTAGAACATGGAACAATAATTGGGAAGATGAAGGGGAAATCAAGGAAAGGTTAGATATTGTGCGACAGAGGTTGGAGAAAGAACAGTAAGGCAAAGTGTTTACATATTCATAATTAGGCTTCATGCCACTGTATGTTGATGCTGGACACTGATCCTTGGAGTAAAAAGGGAAAGAAGAGGTTTTATTTTGATAGAAATTGGCTTAAGAATAAAGAAGTAGGGTATATTGTCAGTAAAGCTTAAAGTAAAGAGCAGTATGGATCCAGGTTTTTCAAACTTCAACATAAGATAAAAGTGTGGGATAGCTTTGTTGGAGTGAAATAGATAGAAAAACAACAATTCCAAGAAGAAAATTCAGATATTGAAATGGGAACTAGTAGAACTTTAAAATGGGAATCAAATTAACAATAGAGAGAAGAGGAATGAATTGAGAAAGGATCTGATAGAAGCTTACAAAAGAGAGGAAATATACTAGGGATAGAAGGCTAGAATCAATTGGCTTAAGGAAGGGGACAAGAATCCTAAGTACTTTCATTCTATAGTCGAGGGAAGGAGGAAAAGAAATAGTATCTCAGCTCTTCAAAAGAAGGATGGAAACTGGTTCAACTCATTAGAGGAGATTGAAGGAGAAATTACGGAGTATTTCAAAAACTTGTTCCTTCTAATAATCCTCGGCACTTTGAATCAATTTTGGATGGCATTTCTTAGGTGATTACTGGACAGATGAACTCCAAGCTTGTTAGGCTTGTGTCTGAAATGGAAATTAGGAAAGCTATTTTTTCTTTGCAGCCAAACAAAGCCCTAGGGCCAGATGGTATGCCACCTACATTTTTTCAACATTTCTGGTCTGTTATTAAAATTGATCTTATAAATGCCATTTTTAGTTTCTTTCATTTAGGAAACTTGTTAACTACTATTATGAAACTATCATTACTCTTATTCCCATGGTAGAGTATCCTGTGTCAATGTCTCAATTCAGACCTATAACTCTATGTAATTTGGTGTATAGGATCATTTCAAAATTCTTGATTAATAGGTTGAAGTGATACGAATCCCATTGATGACGAAATTCGCAACAATGAACCTCGGATTGATGGTGTTATTCATAGGTTTGAATTGGGTGAAATTTCCTGGCCAAAATTCCAGATTTCTATCAACTGTTGAAGCTTCCAGCGAGTTGGTGTCTTTTGCTAGTGTTATTGTTGCGTCTTTACTAGTACATAGAGTTGATTCTCTTGAGTTCATTCCAGTAGTTTTTAGTCATAAATTCCAGCCATTTATAGCCTTAAACACGTCCTTCAAGTCCGGTTTATCAACTACAACAATTTTCAGATTTATAGTCATTCTTTGAACAAGTCGTGTTCACTAGTTATTAAGTCGTTAATTTGTAGCTTCTTTCTAATAGATTTCCAGTTTTCTTATTGTTTCCAAAGTTGAGTTTTTCATCCAAATTTCCAAAATTCGTGCCTTTTCTTTGTGTCACTAAGTACACTTATTAGTTGGCTACACCAAGGGGCTTGATAACAGAGTTGTTCGTGACACTTGAAGGCAAATTGATGTGTGCACGGATGGCGAGATGGATGGCGGCCTTGACTCAAGGCTTTCATAGAGACATTGAAGGCTTGAAGTTGTCTACACATTGATCCAAGTCAATGAAGCATCAAGTAATGTTAGTCGTTGGTTTGGTTAGTTGAGTTGGTTGTTATAGTGTCATGTTTTAATTAGTTGGTCTAGTTAATTAGTGGAGTTAAGTAATTTGGCCCAACTTATGTTAAGTGTGGACCGAACTACTCTTGCTAGTGGTAGGAAGGTGGGCCGCAAAATCCTTGTCTAAAAAGGATTAGGCCCCTAGGTCTCTAGCCTATAAAAGGCTCCTTTTGTACAAGCAAAGGGGGTTACGTACTTTGATAATAAAATTTCAGTTTTGTTTTCTCTTCCATTGTTGAGAGAATCGATTCCTTTACTTGCCTTGGCAAGGGTTCTTGAGCAATATCGCGATTGTCCTTGATTGTTCAATCGACCTATCCACTAGAGTATCCACCTCGATTGGAGTTGTCGTTCTACCACCTTGAGTCAAGTCGAGTCGTCCTTCTTGATTCTAGGAGTCTGTGACGACCCCACTTCTCCCAAGGGCGAACCCAAGGGTATCGGCGGGCCGCCTGCCTAGCTAGGGGGAGGTGGGGTCGTCACAGAGTCGCAATCCAAATGGTTGGAAATCTCGCTAGATCCTTGGGCAAACGTGTTACGTGTCTTGAAACGTGTTGATCGAGGAGCGTATCAATTGGCTTTAGAGCCTAGGTTGAGGTATCAATCCGTTATATCCATTGTTTTGTCTTTGTTTGTCATCTAGGGTTCCTTGCGTTCCGTTGCATTGTTCAAAACAAAAACAAAAAAAAAGAAAAAAATTCTGTCTGTTTAGTTGCTTATTGTTGTCGCTTCGTAATCTGTCCGTAGTCATTGTCTCTTCATTATCGTGAGTTTTCTCATTCTATCCGTTATTGTGTCTAACCATTGTCTTGAAATCTGACCGTAGTGGTGTTGTCGTTTGGTTGAAAATTCTGCCTGTAGTGTGCCTTTGCGTTGTCTTACAAATCTGCCATCGTAGTGTCTCTTGCGTTGTCATCGCAAATTTGTCCTCGTGGGTTAGTTCGCTATCCGCAATTTCCAGATTTGTTGCATCGTGTTTTGTGTTAAATTTCCTAGATTCATCCATTGCTGCTTGTGTTTAGTTGTGTGGGTCGTCCTTGTTTGCCCAGAAATAAATAAAAAAAGAGGAGTTGACGCGGATACGGGTGCACAACAACCTCAACCTTGGGTCAAGGATCCTTTGGTCAACATTGGTGGTCCGATTACAAGATCAAGATCCAAGAAGGTGAAGGAAGCTTTATGAGCCTTGATCATTCACCATACAAGCAAGGAGCAAGCTAAGTTTGAAGATTTGATGGACCATGAAGTTACCTTGTTCACTTGTACGTTTGAAGTGAAAGAATGATCTCCTACTTGTTAGCTTAGTTGGTAGTTGTTTTAAAGCTGCCTAGTTTAGTAGTTGTTAATCGCACAAAGGACATGTTGTCGCTGAGTTTTAATCCTTTTAGTAGATTTTATTACTTATTGGGCCTTATCGTGAAGCCATAAAGAGCTAGCTCTTTATGTGGGGCGAATTCTTATTCCTAATTTAGGTAGGTAAGTTGTCAATCCTTACTCCAAACGGATTTGCCCTAGTTTCTAGCCTATAAAAGGCACCTCTTGTATGAGTAAAGGGGACGGAATATTACAATCAGAAATCGTGAGGAACTTTCCTTCAAGTTCTTAATCGAACTTACTCTTGAATTCTTGAGTTCATAGCTTAGGATTCAAATCAGACTTTATCGATTAGTTTGTTCCCTAATCGTGGTGTCTCTTCATCCATCTTTATTTGCTTAAGGTTGCTGATTACCTTCGTGTGTCAGAGGTCTTGAGTTCATGAGAACAATCGAATTCAATTTCCATTGGGAGAAAAGGTCCAACTCTGATATTACAAAGTTGGGAGGTTCTAGGAGGGTCTTCCCCTAGGATTGCTCATCAGGAGTCGCGGCAACTAGGGTTCCCTCTCTTGTTGTCGTTTCTCAAGTGGTCTTGTTTGGTGTTGTAAAACTGTCGAGAATTCTGGTTTGCTCGTTGCTGTTGGTTGTTGCTTGGATTGTGGAAAAACTCTTGTGGTTATTGTGTGTTTGGGTTGTGTAGACAACCCAACGAAAGTGATGAGGAGGTCGAGAGAGCTATCCAAGTGGAGCAAGTGAAGGTGCCATTGGGGCCCATGACACGAGCTCGCGCAAAGAGATTGAATGAGACACTACAAACATTGGTTCGTGCGGCCCGAGAGTCGAGTGGAAAGCCAAAGGCCATCGAGGGCCTCAACGAAGCTAGGCTTGTTGTCCTAGTTTCGGCCATCACTAAAGATTAGAAGCCCATGATTCGGCTAAGGGGCCCATGGCCCATTATTAGTTTAGTAGAGTGTAATAAAGAGGTCCAATCCAACTAGCTTGTGGTTGGGACCTTAGTCGTTGTTAGTCCTTGGGTCAATGGGCTAGGCCATGTCGGCCACATTAGTGAGTAGTTTGGCCCATTAGTCATAGTTAATTATCTTAGTATTTATTGGTCAATTTCGGTTGTATTATTCAGTTGATGATGATTAATAAAAATACTTGAGAATTCTCTCAAAACTTCATTGAAGCATCCTTGAATATCTTAGATTCATTTCTTTGGTATTCATTTGACTTATCAGTCTAGGACCACGCTAGATTGTGGCGTCTTCTACCAATACCGAGATTCGTTGACCACGTGATCAACGGGTTTAGGTGATTCCGCTGCGTTCATTTGTCATCAACGTGAGTCCGAACCTTCTAGGTCCTAACCTTTCTGTACGGGTTGCATCACAAGATTGGTGCCGTTCGTATCAGCTGGTATTAGAGCCAGGTTGAAGGTATCAGAAAGTTTTTTTTTTTAAAAAAAGAGTCACATACCTGATTGTTGTTTCCTTGTGTCATTGCTGGAATTCTCTTTTGGGGGCTGATCGAACCTGTTTACTTTTGTTCTCGAACTTTTGTGCTGTTTTCTTGCAAAACTTGAATACCAAAACATACTTGGGTAAGTTCTTGAGCTACTTGAACAAATTTCTTGAAAATCTTGGCCTACCAAAGACTGATTTGGAACTTCTTGAAACCAAAATCGTAGGGTTCTAGATACTTGAAACAACTTCAATCTTGTCTTGGCGAATCTTGGTTATTGAACCGAATGCAAGGAAATTTTTGGGGCTGGAATTGCATCTTGAAGGAATCTGATTGTACCAAAAAAAAAGGAGGAAGAAACAAAAGAAACATAAAAGAAAGAGAAAAAAAAAGGAAAGAAAAGATATTGGCTCTAGTTTCCTAATTGTGAACCAAGCCCCACCTTGAACTATAACTAATCCTAGTCCCTTTGGAATTAGAGGCTACCAAGAAGCTATTCGGACAAACACTAAATCATTCCCCAAAGCTTTGACCGACCTAAACAGCCCCACATACTAACCAATTCAGTTTCCCAAAACCCAGCCAACCGTTACACCAAATCAGATTCCCAAACCCAATCGACCGCCACACCAAATCATTTTCCAAAGCCTTGACCGACCTCCACCGCCCACATACTAACCAATTCAGATTCCCAAAACCCAGCTAACCGCCACACCAAATCATTTCCCAAAGCCTTGACCTACATCCACCGCCCACATACTAACCAAATTAGATTCCCAAACCCAGCCAACCGCCACACCGTTTCTACTCTCCAACGAAGCCCGAGAACTTGAACACGGTTGGGCAGAACCTTATGGCCCAAGCTGACCAAATCTAAGGGCTGACTCTTCACCCAAAGCAGCACCTAAAACACCACAAAAACCTGACCAAAAGGGCGCAAACAGCAACCCAACAAATTGCAGAAATTGGGTCACCGGGTAGAGTTCTTTCTAGGAATTCCAAAATTTCAGCTTTTGAGTTTTGTGTCTTATCTAGTGTCAATCATCTTAGGGCTACTCACCTGCATTATTTGAGTCATATAACAGCAGCCCAAGTGTGTCCAACGTATCTTTGCTCGTTGGTTACTCTCGTGTGAAAGTGGGTGAACAATTTTTGGATTTTGCGCGGCATTTCTCAACTACTCAAACCGGCAAGGTAAGGAATTTTGGTAAGCTTATTTGAGTGCTTTGAGTGATACACGAGTGATGAGCACATACACGCGAGCTTGTGTGTCGTGAGGAATCTCTTTTTCTTTGTTAACCATTTTGGCAGGTCATGTAATCATGCCTAGGGGAGTTGCCTCTTACTCATATAACCAAGAATTCTTGGAGAATGAGCCTCTCAAGAGGAGGGGTTCCAAGCGGCCTACTCCCAAGCACTCTAGTTTCATGAAATCTAGTTCACAACATGAGTTTCGTTCACTCCGGAAGGAGATAGAACGTTACCGTGCTTCGTGTGTATATGAAAGGTATAAACGAGATTGTGATGAGTATGAGAAGGAGCAAAGAAGTTTGCGCAGATCATCTAAATCGAGGTCAACCTCAAGCAAACGAGTTTCATCTAAGATGTGAGGACTTGTAAATTCCTTATATATTTCTTGAAAATTCCCTTTTATTTGAAAATTATTTGGCAATTATTATTCTACACTATCCTACTACTCAATCACCCTAGAAAAGTGTCAATGATCATAGGAAATTAGGGTTTTCCTTTCCGATTTCAATTCGAAATGAAATAGGATTTTTCGTGTATCCATAGTGTAATTATCCGGTATGGAGTAAGGATCAAATTTGGTGCTTAAGAGTGACTTTTAGGTTAGAAATAATATGTGATTAGAAGCAATGATAAAAAGTTAGTGAATAGGAAGTAAAAACCCTAGTATGTGTGATTTAAGGAAAAACGGTGCGAACCGACGTGTACCGTGCACTACCGATTGAACACCCCACTTGACTACCATTTCCTTACCAGCACATAACCTTGATATTGGTGGAAAATATCCCCCCTCATAGCTATCCTCTTGGCCGAAAAATTGGACTCAAAATGCAAGGAAAGAAAAAAATTTTTTGGATGGTTTTGGTAGTGCCAAGTGTTGGCAATTTGTGGCTTTGACTAAACTTAATTTTCTTACCTTCTTATCTTGCAAATTAGCTCATTCTTTCTCATTTTTTTTTGGTTTGGCTGAGACAAGAGAGAGAGAAAGAGAGAGCAAGAGAAACAACCTTCTTTCATCTTGATTTGCACCATTTGAGTGAAGGAAACAAGATTCTAAACCGATTAACTTGTGAGTTGTGAACTTGGGAAGCTAAGGGAACCAAAAATTTTAAGAGGAGGTGAAGTATTACTCTTGCAAGCCCTTTTTGTTGAGGTATAAGGTCTGACCCATGGCTTTGGTTCTTTTATTTTTGTTTAAGTTGTTATATAACTCATGTTTTGGTTAGATTAGTAGCTATACAAGTTGTTGTGATGATTTTGGGGTGATGTATGTAAGCTAGGGTTTGACTGATTTCCTTCTTATACTTGTTGTAGGAGTGGTATATGATGTATATAAGCTTGCATAAGAGGTTGTGGTAGTGATTGAATCAAGAAAATGAAGAGATTGCCCTTGAAATCCCAAAATTCCAGATTTCTGGAATTGTATGCTTTAGTTCTGTCCGGTTTCAGTGCCCTATGTTAGAGGCCTAATTAGGCTTGTCACAAAACATAAAAGTTGTAGATAATAATATTTTGTAGATGTATACAAAATTTCACCCCAATCGGAGCAACGTAGCCTGTGAAAAGACCAAAATACCCTCACTGCCCTAGGACGCATCCAGTGATCCGTTTTAGACAGCTCATCTAGTTGACCGTGTCTATTCACTATGATCCGTGCTTTTTTAGCCATTTTCAAAAACATGAAAGTTTTAGTACTCTGTCTTAGTTTTTCAACGCCTCAAAGAACTCCTTAAACGGACTTTGGTAACCTGAGATATGGCCATTTAAATGTAGTACGGTTAACTAGCCGGTTAGTTGGAAGTTGGTTATGTGAATTGGGAATTTGACTGGGTTACACTGGAAATTTGACTAAATGATCTTCATGAAAGTTTTAGGCCTTTATCTTATCTTCGAAATGGTATAAGTTTCACACCAATCCGATAAGCGTAGTTTCGGTTGTGTCTGTTACGCAAAACTGTATCAAATCTGTCTCTTGTTAAACTTCATTTCCGCACTTGTTGTTAGCTTGATTTTGTCCTTGTATTGTCTTGAGCCTATTGAACGGCTATTGAAATTAGATTGTTGTGTGTGTACCTTTGGGTTTGAATTAGGAAAATAATGAAGCCATAAATGGCTGGAAATAGGAAAATACAAAGGGCATACTGCCCAAATTTACGCTCGAGGACTAGAGAATTACACTTGCGACTTGGGTAAAGTTAATAAATGAATATCACTTGAACCATTTAGGACTTTTGCTACTTTGGTTATCGAGGGTTATACGTTAGAACCTAGCCAAACTTGTACCCTTAGGAAAAGCGGTAATAATCACTCTAAATCCGTTTTCCTTGCACTTTCGACTCAAAAGTTATTTCCAAGTATACATCTTACAAAATTTTTCAGTTTGAAAAGCGAGCAACCGTTTCACGACTATTCTCCAAGTGAATTTCAATTTCTTGATTCTTATTGAATGAAACGTCTAAGTTTCGAACCTTAGTTGATTTTCAAAGTTCTTAAATCAAGTTTTATCGCAGATTTGGACTCCAAACTCGGAGTACCACCCCGACGCGAACACTAGAGGCACTACTTTTGGTGAGTGCTTCCAAATATCTGATTGAACTTGATATTTGTGATTTCTCTTTGACAAATGTGATTACATGATATATCAGTGATTTAACAAGGCAAGGGTGTACTTTATCGCACTTGCCCTAATGAGACTTGTACTTGTTCATCGATTTCAATCGACTTGTTTTACATATGTATGAATTATATCTTGCCTGGAATTCCAGAAACCCTGTGGCTAGTTAATCGAGTCGAGTCGGCAAGGGCCTGGTCGATTAGATAACAAACCCTGGGTAACTAGTAATGTCGAGTGGAGTGTTATCTCCTCGGCTAATCGGTATATTCGAGTATTACCACCCGTGTTTCGTGTGGCGTGCGGGCCCGGATAAGGGGGTTTATCGGTGGACGGAGACTGGCGTGAAGTGGGGTTTTCTTTCTGGACTTGTTATTACTTGAAAGTTGACGGAGTGTCAACTACCAATCGATCAAGCTGGGATGGAGCCGAGACATGAGCCACTGTATCCTTACATGTGAATATGATTTATATATTCTTGATTACCTGAAGTATTATCTCTTTGATTGGACTTGTTTGCTCGCTATTTCACTATTACACTGTTATTACTTTGTTTGATGGCCAATTTGATACTTGGAACTTCACTGAGCTTTGGCTCACTCCGTTAGTTTTGTTTTCCTTACAGGGGTACGAGCGAGGCGTGAGACGTGTAAAGACTAGCGTAGTCTAGTTGTTTTGACTTTTGACTTGTACTCGCGCTATTACTCGAATAGAATGTTTTGTATCTGGATTGTATACACTTTGAACCAGTTTGGGTATATTGAGGTTTTGTATCTTGATTGTGCATCAATGTAAATTATAAGCTTGAATTGCGATGTTATTTATGGTCCTCGGATGTATGCACGCGATACGAGTGAGTGAGTCCTGGCGAGAGCTGGGCAGGAGGTCCGCCGAACCCTTTGGTATGCCTTAGGGGAAGGTGGGGTCATCACAGGTGGTATCAGAGCTTAGGGGTGAATTGATCTGGATAGATTGAGTGCTTGACACGATAGGCTAGGGTTTTATTCTTGAGCTTAGTCTTTAGCCTTGTTTTCTACGTCTCCTGTACTTACTTTGTAATGTTATTTGCAAACCTAGGTGATGGAGGGTACTGATGCATCTGGGAGTGCTGGGCCGTCTCAGCCCGTACCTACTGACATACCTACTGACGCTCCTATTGACGAACGACATCTGGAGGGACCCGTCTGTCGCGTGATCACGTATCAGGAGAGCCCCAGTGGGCCAGTACAGCGGTGGTCTCCAGCGCGCAAGATCCGACGCTGCGACTGCTGGAAGACCTACTCCTAGCCTGATCGGGTAGTGCTTGCAGTGGACGACGAGCGGAGACGATTGGGTAGCGCCAATCGTAGGTGCTATTCAGAGATAGAGCGTCTCCAGGCTACTCTCCGAGACCAGGGAGCCCGGATCCGAGAGTTGGAGGCCTCGATTTTGGAGGAGCAGCAGTGGACTGATGCCTTCCGCGAGCAGGCTCAGGCGGCGACTGGACGCCTCATGCGAGTGGTTGAGGACATCAGAGACCGGACCGGCCATATCTTGACCGAATAAGAGGCACTGGTGGATGATGTGATTCAGGACTTGGCCGAAGAGGGTCCAGTGCCAGTAGTCCCTGATGTTCCTGAGGAGGATCCGGAGGAGTCGAGCGCATCCTCGGAGTCTGTTGGGTCGGCGTCTAGCCAGACGACTTGTTAGGATCGAGGGTTGAGGAAACTTTTGTGGGGTAGTTAGGAACATAGTTGGACGACACGTTTTCTTTTGTTTTTGACTTTGACGTGTCACGGTGGATGTAAATAGGGTTTCTTTTGTTCTATGTTCCTTGGCTAGTATAGCCTTTGACTTATCTAGGGTGGCATGTATATGTGACTTGTTTGCTATGTATATAAAGTACTTGTTTATTATGTGTTTTATTGCCTCTATTTATCTTTTCGCAACGTGCGATACGAGCCATACCTTACTTTGTTTATATGTCTATAGTTGGTTAAATCCAAAACATGGAGGGTAGAAAAAGTCAAGCCAGGGGAGCTAACCGAGGACGCGGTCCTAGTCGGGGCCGTGGGGGTAGACAAGTACAGGAGCCGGTGCAAGAACCGAGAGAGGAGAGAGAGGCAACGATTGAGCCACAACCTGAACCCCAGGCTGTAGGGGAAGATCAAGTGGCAACCCCAATCCAACAAATGACTAATATTTTGGCCCGTCTAGTGGAACAACAGGGTCAAACCCCTGTAAATCAACCTAGGGACCCCGATATGGGGCAAGATAGGGCCTTAGAGAGATTCCAGAAGTTCTCCCCACCTAAATTCTTGGGAGGACCAGACCCGGAAGGAGCCGAGAAATGGCTAGAGGCCATGATCAACATCTTTGCCGCTTTAAACTATACAGAGGATAGGCAAGTACAATTCGCTGTTTTCTAGTTCGAAGGTCCAGCCAGGGCCTGGTGGAATGTAATCAGGGCCAAATAGGAGAGAGAGGGAACTGCATGGATCTGATTAAACTTTGTGTGGGAATTTAACGAGAAATACCTTCCACCTCTCGTCCAGGAGAAGAGAGAGGACGATTTTATTAAGCTCCGGCAGGAAACTTCTAGTGTAGCTGAGTATGAGACTCAGTTTACGAAATTATCAAAATTTGCTCCTGAACTGATAGCTACGAAGCAAAGAAGAGTACGGAGATTTGTGCAAGGACTCAATGTGAAGATACAAGAGGCCTTGGCGGCAGCTCAGATTAATACGTTTACGGAGGTTCTGGAGAAGGCCCAAAGGATAGAGACTGCTAGGGCGCAAGTGAGAAATTTCCACGCAAAACGGAAAGGGGTACATAGTGGAGCCCAAGGGTCAGTGCGGAGTGATCGGAACACGCCACCTGCTAAATCCGGTCGTGGGGCTGGAGGTGGACGGTTTTCGAGTGCATTTAGGGGAGGTGCTCAGAGAGGAGGTGCCCAGAGGGGAGGCCAAAGTGGTAGGGGACAAGGTAGAGGCATTCCGCAGGGAGGCCAAACCTCCACTCCCTGAGTAACGTGCGGATATTGTGGGAAATCGAACCATACAGAGGATGAATGTTGGAGAAAGGCTCGGAAGTGTCTAAGGTGTGGAAGTACGGAGCACCAAATAGTCAACTGCCCGTTGATCAGTGATACTCAATCGATTGCCAGGTCAAACCCAAAGCCGACCAATGTCGGAGGGACCAGGTCGAGGGTACCGGCCAGAGTGTATTCGCTGGACCAATAATCCGTGCCTGAACCAACGGAGGTAGTGGAAGGTACGATTCCTGTTTTTCACCGGTTAGCCAAAATTTTGATAGACCCCGGTGCCACTCATTCTTTTGTTAACCCTACATTTATGCCTGGAATTGACATGAAAGTTGAAAGTCTACCTTATGACTTAGAAGTAAGAACACCTACGAGTAATCAAATTTTACTTGCAAATGAGGTGTACAGAAATTGTGATATTTGGGTTGGCGAACGGAAATTAGTAGTCGATCTCATTAGTCTAGCCATTAAGGGGTACGATGTCATTCTAGGTATGGATTGGCTAGCTCATTACCATGCTCGGGTAGATTGTAGGATGAAGGTGGTAGAGTTTTTCATACCAGGTGAGGCAACTTTGAAGTTAGATGTGAGGGGTATGTTAGCCTCATCTGCGCTCATTTCGGGAATAAGGGCTAGGAAATTGCTTAGTCGTGGGGTGCACGGTTATCTAGCTTTTCTAATTAACACTCCGGGAGAGAAGATTAAGTTGGAGGACATGCCGGTAATTCGAGAATATCCGGACGTATTTTCGGAGGAGTTGGGGTCATTGCCACCTGAAAGGGAGATTGAATTTAAGGTTGATCTAGTACCCGAAACTACTCCCATTTCTAAAACCCCTTATCGAATGGCACTTGCTGAGCTTAAGGAGTTAAAAGTGCAATTGCAGGACTTGCTAGAACGGGGGTTCATACATGAGAGCGAGTCACCATGGGGAGCTCCAGTGCTATTTGTTAAAAAGAAGGACGGGAGTTTAAGGTTATGCATTGATTATCGAGGACTGAATGCAGTAACTGTTAAGAATAAATATCCTTTGCCCCACATCGATGAGTTGTTTGATCAGTTACAAGGGGCTATGGTGTTTTCTAAATTGGATCTTCGACAAGGGTACTATCAATTGAGAATTAGAAAGGAGGATGTGCCAAAAACGGCGTTTAACACTCGATATGGGCATTTTGAGTTTGCGGTAATGCCTTTTGGCTTAACCAATGCCCCAGCAGCGTTCATGGATTTAAAGCATCGAGTGTTTAAACCTTACTTGGATAGGTTTGTAGTGGTGTTTATTGATGATATCCTAGTATATTCGAAGTCAAGGGAGGAGCATGAACAACACTTGCGAATAGTGCTGCAAACCCTAAGAGAGCACCAATTGTTCGCTAAGTTCAGCAAGTGTGAATTTTGGCTGGAAAAAGTGGCGTTCCTAGGTCATATAATTTCAAAAGATGGGCTTGCTGTGGACCCGGCGAAAGTGGAAGCTGTAGCCAAATGGAAGCGACCAGAGAATCCCACAGAGGTGCGAAGTTTTCTAAGTTTAGCAGGGTACTACCGCCGATTTATAAGGAACTTCTCAAGAATTGCGGGACCCTTAACTAACTTGACAAAGAAACAAGTAAAGTACATCTGGGATGTTAAGTGTGAGAGTAGTTTCCAAGAACTTAAGAAGCAATTGACTATGGCTCCAGTTTTAGCTTTATCCAATGGGAACGATAGTTACACAGTTTACACCAATGCTTCGAGAGAGGGGCTAGGGTGCGTGTTGATGCAAAATAGGAATGTGATTGCCTATGCGTCTCAAAAGTTAAAACCTCATGAGCAGAACTATCCAACCCATGACTTGGAGCTTGCAGCTGTTGTGTTTGCCTTGAAAAAATGGCGACATTATCTATACGGTGTGACTTTCGAGGTATATACGGATCACAAGAGCCTTAAGTATCTGTTTTCTCAGAAGGAGCTAAATCTAAGACAACGTTGTTGGGTGGAGTTCTTAGAAGATTATGATTGTACGATTAACTATCATCCCGGAAAGGCCAACGTTGTAGCATATGCTTTAAGCCGAAAGGCTCACCTAGCAAGTTCCATGGTGAGAGTGTGAGAACCCGTAATTTTTCCATTTTCTAGGTTTTATTATATTTCTCGGTTTTCTTGTTTTCAATGGCTTGTTTTCTGCAATTTCTGTATCCGGAAAATTTTCTAGATAAATTTTACGAGTAAATATAGTTTTTAGATGATTTTTCTACTATCGAATAGATTTTGAGAAATTAAGAGCGTATACCGGACATGGGACCCACTAGTGCGAAAAGTTCGGAAAAATTCGGCCAACTAGATTAAGTTTTGAATACTGGAATTATTTTATCGGGTGTTAAGAGATAATTAGAGGAAGCTATTTGGATTGATGTGAGAGGGAACAAAGTGATAGACTTGCATTAATAAAAGGTGACAAGTGTCACCATAAGAGTTAGTCTTGCCATTTGACCACTATTCATGCCTTTACCAAATTAATATCAAAATTGACCAAAAATCTTCCATTTTTTCTTCAAGCTTGGCCGAACCTCGTCTTACAAGAAAAGAAAGAAAAGCTTCCAAGTTTCTTGCTCCAATCTTGTCCAATCTCACAAACTAACCGTTTAATCTTGAATTCCTTCCATAAAACCTCTTCAAGTAGTGATTGTGAGTTGGTGTGTGAAGTTGTTTGGAAAGTTAAGGTGACCCATAGCTCTCTCTCACTTTTTTTAAAGGTAAGTTGTGAAGAACCACCCTCCTCCTTTAATTGATGCTTAAATCATGCTTAGTGGTGGTATAAGGTGCCACTTTATGGATTATATTGTGATTTTTGGTTGAATTGATGAACTTTTATAATTTTTGGGGATTTTTCTGTTTTAATATGGACATGATTGTGTGGTCATGTATGATGATTGGAAATGATGTTTAAGGGCTCTATGAGGTGGAAAAAGTGATTAATTGCAATCAATTTTTGTTTTGGACCAAAAATTGAAAAGTAAGGGTTTTGTGATGAACATTCTGTCCGAATTTTTAGGTCCTATATAGAGGCCTAATTGGCCTTAGCTCAAAACATGAAAGTTGTAGGGAATGACATTTTAGAGGTGACTACAAAATTTCAGGTCAATCGGAGTTGTGTAGAGTGAGAAAAGTTGAAATTACTATTGCTGTTCTGGTTTACCCGAAATTGGGATTTGCGACTGTAATTGGTTGTTTTTGCTGGAATTGCTTCCGAATTAGTTGTTGAGGTCTTCTGATGAAATCTATCCCTGTTTCTTAGCTTTCAAATGGTTTTGGAATTTCTGGATTTGGACTTGTAGAGCCTGAGTTATGATCTTTCCGCTAGAATGCATTTTGATGAATCTGTTTTACGTTGTTGATGAAGTATCTTGCATTTTTGACCTGTTTGTACTCAAAACTGGGCTGAGTGACCTTCTGTGATGTTGTAGCCCTGTCTTTTAGCTTCTAAATGGTGGGTCTTTCACCCTCATCCGACAATCGTAGTGCCTTTGGTGCCAAAACCGCAAAGTGACGTCAAAAACTGTTTTCTTGGGTTAAAGCTTATTTCCATTTCCGGATTTTTCTGGTTTCCTTTAATGCTTATATATTCTTATGGAACCTTATTTTGGTAATACTTGGCCTTGGTTTATGACTTGTAAAAGAATCTTATTGAATAGTTTTAAGGCTTGTTTTCATTCCGATCATTTCCTAGCTAACTTTTGTACTTGTACTACTTTGAGCCTAGTGAACGGCTTTTGGGAAATGAGATGACTTTTGTGTGAGATGTTGGGACTGATTTGAGGTAATAGTGAAGCCTTAAGGGCTGGAAAAGTAAGAAATTTAGGGGAAGTGCTGCCCGATTTTCTAGGCCGTTTGGTTCCTTTAAGTTGGATTTGCCTTTTGGTAGAAATGAAAGGCTTTTGGGTTGTTTGCGCCTAAGTCTTCATGTTACCTTTTTGTTTCCAAGAAAATCATGTTTTTGCACCCTTGCATTAGTATTTATTTGGCAAGGCATACGACGTGTAGTCGAGCCTCACTTGTGCATTCCGTTTGCTCGATTTGGATATGAAACCTTCAATTGGTTTATTTTGATTATTTTAGGGTTTCTTGGCGATTAAGGCCAATCTGAAGTGAAAACTTTTGAAGTTGAGCCGGTGAGTGTACCACTCCCCTCCATTGCTGTTTAACTTGATTTCTGCTCTGCAATCTGTTTAATTTGTTTGAGACGAGGGTGTACTTTATCACACTCGTTCTCTTGTCTGTTCATATGCCAATTTACCATGCAAAATTTGAATTTGTTATCTGTGTCTGCATCTGTTCGGATTTCTATGACCTATGAGCTCAATCCTGTGGCTAAGTTATTCGAGTCGGGCCGGCAAGGGCCTGGACGATTAGATAACGAACCACGGTAGTCTGTTCGGGGATTTTGGGTATTGAGACCCTTGATTCCGGGTATACTCGAGTATTACCATTTCTGTTCGTTTGCGGTGAGCGGGCCCGGTAAAGGGGTGTTTGGTGAACGGGATTCGGTGTAAAGAGGGGTCTACGGACGTTGGTTCTATATACGTTGGCGGAGTGTCAACTTCGATCAAGCTTCGGTGACGCAAATGGGAATTTGGCTCCTGAGAGCCACCTGTATCCTTCCTATGTGAATCATTAGTTACTTTGCTTTACATCTAGCATGTGTATCTGATTTGTTAAATGTGAAATGCCATGATTTTTCTGCTATATGTCTGGTACCTCATTGAGCGCAAGCTCACCCCTTTCTGTTCCTTTTGTTTTCCTTACAGGAACCTCTTTTGGAAATCATGATTTTGAAAAGCGAGTTGAGCTAGTTAGATAATCTTTTGTTCTTTTGTATAGCTCCTCGAGGGGAAGCAAACTCTAAATGTACTTCGTTTCACTGGTTCCATCTGAATTGTAAACCCAGCGACATGTATATATGAAAATGTTTTTTTTCCATGTGATTTTGGTAAGTTACTGTTAAGCTTGGCGGTTTTCAATCATTCAATTCTTTTGGGTCCTATCTCGTGTAATATGGGATTTGTGTGATTTGACTCCGTAGTCCTGGCGAGAGCTGGGCAGGCGGTCCGCCAAACCCTTTGGTTCGCCTTAGGGTAAGGTGGGGCTGTCACAGAGAGAGTGGAGCTTGTTGGAAGATGTAGGTGAGTGGAAACCTCGTCTGGAACCAAAGAAGGTGATTTTTGGAAATATTGAGGTGAAGTCGACACTGTTGGATCGGATTAAAGAGGGCCAAGTGAAGGACCCAATGGTGCAAAAGTGGATGGAAAAAGTGAAGAAAGAGGAGTTGCCTAACTTTAACCTAAGTCCTGATGGAATCTTAAAGTTTCGAAATCGTGTCGTTGTACCTAGGGAGGAGGAGTTAAAGAGGGAGATTTTGGAGGAATCACACCGCTCTAGGTACACGGTGCACCCAGGGAATAATAAGATGTACCAAGATCTCAAAAGTCTGCATTGGTGGGATAATATGAAGGCGGAGATTGCCCAGTTTGTACAAAGGTGTCTTACGTGCCAACAAGTGAAAGCTGAGCATCAAAAACCGTCAGGTCTGTTACAGTCTTTAGAGATCCTTGAATGGAAATGGGAGCCCATAACAATGGATTTTGTATCAAGGTTGCCACGAACACAAAAGGGGCATGATGCGATTTGGGTAATAGTGGATCGATTAACTAAGACCGTACATTTCCTGCCAGTAAATAAGAAATATTCTTTGGAGAAACTTGCCAAACTTTATATGGATGAAGTGGTAAAACTACACGGGGTACCAGTAAGCATTATATCAGATAGAGACCCTAGGTTTGTATCCCGATTCTGGCAGAAATTGCAAGAGGCTCTAGGAACTAAGTTGAATTATAGTACAGCATATCACCCGCAAACTGATGGACAATCTGAGAGAACCATTCAAACTCTTGAGGATATGCTGAGAGCCTGTATTGTGGACTTTGGAGGAAGTTGGAGTCGATACTTAACCTTGGTTGAATTTGCTTATAACAATAGTTATCATTCCTCTATTCAAATGGCCCCATATGAAGCTTTGTATGGACGACGATGTCGATCCCCAATCCATTGGGATGAAGTAGGAGAGAAAAAGATTATAGATCCAGCTACAATACCATGGGTTGAGGAAGCCTACGAACGGGTAAAGGTGATCCGCCAAAGACTTCAAACAGCCCAAAGCTGACAGAAAAGTTATGCCGATCATCGGAGGAAGGATTTGGAGTTCGAGATAGGAGATAAGGTGTTTCTTCGAATTATCCCGTTGAAAGGAAAGATTAGAGCAGGAAAAGGGAAAAAGTTGCAACCACGGTACATAGGATGTGAGAACCCAGAAAAAAAAAATTATTTATTTATTATTTTGTTCCTATGCACCGGTTTTCTTTTATTTTCTTTATTATATTACTTTATCAACATTTTATCAGTAAATATAACTTTTAAATCATTTTTCTAGTATAAGGTAGTTCGTGAGAATTTTGGAACGTCTTTTGGTCGTGGGACCCGCTAGTGCATTAAGTGAGAGAAATTTGACCAATTAGGTTAAATTTTGCGTAAAGGGATTTTTGTTACTAGGTATTAGGAGATAATTGGAGGTTGCCTCGATGGATTAGCCATGAGGGACAAGAAGATAGCTCTAGCAAAATAAAGCGCCAAGTGTCCACTTTTGGTTGGACCAAGCTTGCCTAACTTTGCCTAACTTTCTTCTTACATTATTAAAAGTCCAAATTTGACTCAAATAGTCTTCATCTTCTACCTCTCTTGGCCGAAACTCCATTGGAAGCAAAGGAAAGAAGTCTTCAACTTTCATCTACAAATCCTTGCCAAATCTTGAAAACTAACCGATTAATTCCCAAATTAGTCCATAAAATCATCTTCCTAGGAGTGTTTGAAGAGCTTGGTGGTGTTGTTTTGCAAGAAAATCTCTTAAGCTACAACCTTTCTTGAAGAACTAAGGTATCTTGCTTGGAACTCATCTTTTGTTATTAATTTTGGCCAATTGGTGCCTTATAGTAGCTATTTATGCGATTTTACGGAAGATTCGGTGGATTGGAGTGAAGTTTCCTAATTTTCTAATTTTTTCTGGAATTTTTCTGTTTTCCTATGATGGCTATGATTGAGCTTGAATTGGTGGTTCTAAATGGTATTAAATAGCTCTCTTGTGCGTTAATTGTGGTTAATTGCGGAAAATTTCAGATTTAGGGTTTCAAATTGGGGGTTTTCTATAGTTGATTGTTGAACTTCTAATTGGCTATAATTGAAGGGTATTGTGACCCTAATGACGCATATTGAATGGCTTATATATTGTTTGGGTGCTTGTGGTTGTATTGGATGGCTTTTATTGGTTGTCTTGTAGGTTGGAAAAGCTGAAATTTTAGGGGAAATGCTGTCCAAGTGTCTAGGGTATTAGATTCTTGTGAGTTGGGTTGAGATGGAATGGAAATGAACGGTTTTGGGGGTTGTTCCTACTTTTAACCCTAAATGTTATGTTTTTGTTTATTTCCAAGCTATATTTGAGTCTTACCTTAATAGTTCCTATTAAAAGGTATTCGACTCGTGTTTGGGTCTTAATTGTACTTTCTTGATTATTATAGGACATGCCGGTGATCCGAGGCTCACGTCGGGCGAAAACTTGTGACATTTCTTTATTTGACTTGGTGAGTGTACTACTCACATGTTTGTTATACCGTGGTTTTCTTGTACTTGAATTCTGTGACTTGGACTAGTTTTGATTATTGTTTGGACTAGAGGAGGCGAGGGTGTACTTTACCACTCTCGTACTCTCTGGTCTACTTGTTTGTTTATTATATCACTTGAACACTCTTGACTGTACTTGATTTGGTGTCGCTTGGATGCCGACCTTTACTGTAACTCTGGATCTGTACTGTTCACGTTGAACTCTACCTCATTGGAAGTCAATGGACTCGAGCCAGTAAGGACTTGGTCGGGGACATTTGACAAGCCATGGGGACTGTATTTGGGAATCTTTGGGTATGAGACCCTTAATTCCGGTATACTCGAGTAATACCAATTCTGTACTGTGTGGTGTTCGGGCCCGGTAAGGGGAAAGTGAGGTGGACGGATAATTGGAGTAAAGAGGAGTCTACGGTCATGATTACCTAGTGTACATTGACGGAGGGTCAATGAGATGAGATCAAGTATGGCAAAAGAGGAAAAGGGCTCTTGAGAGCCATCCGTATCCTTTTATTCCTTATGCTTGGGTGTTTTGCTTTTGCTTACTTGACGTACGTATTTGGATCGAATATTCCTGTGTTTATGTGTTCTTGGTATATGTACGTGATGGTACCTCATTGGACGAAAGCTCACTCCGTTAAATTTTGTTTTCCTTACAGGGAATTACCTTGTGGACTTTTGATTTTGAAGAATGAGTTGAGTAGAGCTAATTGAGAGATTTTGTATAGCTCCTCAATAGTTGGAACCTAATTGTACTTGGATTTACATGCTTCCTTTTGGCTTGTAAACACGAATGTGGTTTGTAACAGTGTGTGTGTACTCATGTTCAATGTATTCTATTTGGCTTGTATATATTTCCTTTCAGGGGTTGTAAAAAGTTACTTGTATTCGATTGGGTCCTGACGGATTGTGACGTGGTAGTCACTATTCACGTTATGTTTTAACTTTTTTTTTCCGTTTCTTGATTGTTAGCTTGGTTAAGCGCGCTAGTAGATCCCGAACGCCTTGAGTTAGTGTTTGACTGTTTTAGTAGTCCTGGCGAGAGCTGGGCAGGCAGTCCGCTGACCCCTTTGGTACGCCTTAGGGGAAGGTGGGGCTGTCACATAGGACCTTTCAATATACTCCAACGAATAGGAATGGTGGCTTATCGACTTGAATTACCAGCTAGTTTGTCTCGGATCCATGACGTTTTCCATGTTTCTTTACTTAAGAAATACCATCCGGATCCGACTCACATTTTGCCACCAGAAGATGTTGAACTCGACGAGTCCTTAACCTATGAAGAACGACCCATTCAAATATTGGATCGGAAGGTGAAGGACCTGAGAAACAAGCAGATTCCATTAGTAAAGGTTCTATGGAAGCATCATGAAGTGGAAGAAGCAACCTGGGAACTAGAAAAGGACATGCAAGAGAAATATCCCGACCTGTTCACGACGAAAGGTATGAATTTCGAGGTCGAAATTCTTTTAAGGGGGAGAGAGTGTGAGGACTTATAAATTTCTTATATATTTCTTGAAAATTCCCCTTTATTTGAAAATTATTTGGCAATTATTATTCTACACTATCCTACTACTCAATCACGCTAGAAAAGTGCCAATGATCATAGGAAATTAGGGTTTTCCTTTCCGATTTCAATTCGAAGTGAAATAAGATTTTTCGTGTATCCGTAGTGTAATTATCCGGTATGGAGTAAGGATCAAATTTGGTGCTTAAGAGTGACTTTTAGGTGAGAAATAATATGTTATTAGAAGCAATGATAAAAAGTTAGTGAATAGGAAGTAAAAACCCTAGTATGTGTGATTTAAGGAAAAACGGTGCGAACCGACATGTACCGTGCACTACCGATTGAACACCCCACTTGACTACCATTTCCTTACCAGCACATAACCTTGATATTGGTGGAAAATATTCCCCCTCATAGCTATCCTCTTGGCCAAAAAATTGGACTCAAAATGCTAGTGCCAAGTGTTGGCAATTTGTGGCTTTGACTAAACTTAATTTTCTTACCTTCTTATCTTGCAAATTAGCTCATTCTTCCTCATTTTTTTTTCTGGTTTGGCAGAGACAAGAGAGAGAGAAAGAGAGAGCAAGAGAAACAACCTTCTTTCATCTTGATTTGCACCATTTGAGTGAAGGAAACAAGATTCTAAACCGATTAACTTGTGAGTTGTGAACTTGGGAAGCTAAGGGAACAAAAAATTTTAAGAGGAGGTGAAGTATTACTCTTGCAAGCCCTTTTTGTTGAGGTATAAGGTCTGACCCATGGCTTTGGTTATTTTATTTTTATTTAAGTTGTTATATAACTCATGTTTTGGTTAGATTAGTAGCAATACAAGTTGTTGTGATGATTTTGGGGTGATGTATGTAAGCTAGGGTTTGACTGATTTCCTTCTTATACTTGTTGTAGGAGTGGTATATAATGTATATAAGCTTGTATAAGAGGTTGTCCTAGTGATTGAATCAAGAAAATGAAGAGATTGCCCTTGAAATCCCAAAATTCCAGATTTCTGGAATTGTATGCTTCAGTTCTGTCCGATTTCAGTGCCCTATGTTAGAGGCCGAATTAGGCTTGGTACAAAACATTAAAGTTGTAAAGAATGATATTTTGTAGATGTCTACAAAATTTCAGCCCAATCGGAACAACGTAGCCTATGAAAAGACTAAAATACCCTCACTGCCCTAGGACGCATCCAGTGACCCATTTTAGACAGCTCATCTAGTTGACCGTGTCTATTCACTATGATCTGTGCTGATTTAACCATTTTCCAAAACATGAAAGTTTTTGTACTCTGTCTTAGATTTTCAACGCCTTAAAGAACGCCTTAAACGGACTTTGGTAGCCTGAGATATGTCCATTTAAATGTAGTACGGTTAACTAGCCGGTTAATTGGAAGTTGGTTCTGTGAATTGGGAATTTGACTGGGTTACTGGGAATTTGACTAAGTCATTTTCATGAAAGTTGTAGACCTTTGTCTTAGCTTCGAAACAGTATAAGTTGCACACCAATCCGATATCCATAGCTTCGGTTGTGTCCGTTACGTAAAACTCTATCAAATCTGTCTCTTGTTAAACTTCATTTCCGCACTTGTTGTTAGCTTGATTTTGTCCTTGTATTGTCTTGAGCCTATTGAACGGCTATTGAAATTAGATTGTTGTGTGTGTACCTTTGGGTTTGAATGAGGAAAATAATGAAGCCATAAATGGCTGAAAATAGGAAAATACAAAGGGCATGCTGCCCAAATTTACGCTCGAGGACTAGAGAGTTACACTTGCGACTTGGGTAAAGTTGATAAATGAATATCACTTGAACCATCTAGGACTTTTGCTACTTTGGTTATCGAGGGTTATACATTAGAACCTAGCCGAACTTGTACCCTTAGGAAAAGCGGTAATAATCACTCTAAATCTGTTTTCCTTGCACTTTCGACTTAAAAGTTATTTCCAAGTATACATCTTACAAAATTTTTCAGTTTGAAAAGCGAGCAATCGTTTCACGACTATTCTCCAAGTGAATTTCAATTTCTTGATTCTTATTGAACGAAACGTCTAAGTTTCGAACCTTAGTTGATTTTCAAAGTTCTTAAATCAAGTTTTATCGCAGATTTGGACTCCAAACTCGGAGTACCACCCCGACGCGAACACTAGAGGCACTACTTTTGGTGAGTGCTTCCAAATATCTGCTTGAATTTGATATTTGTGATTTCTCTTTGACAAATGTGATTACATGATATATCAGTGATTTAACAGGGCGAGGGTGTACTTTATCGCACTTGCCCTAATGAGACTTGTACTTGTTCATCGATTTCAATTGACTTGCTTTACATGTGTATGAATTATATCTTGCCTGGAATTCCAGAAACCCTGTGGCTAGTTAATCGAGTCGAGCCGGCAAGGGCCTGGTCGATTAGATAACAAACCCTGGGTAACTAGTAATGTCGAGTGGAGTGTTATCTTCTCGGCTAATCGGTATACTCGAATATTACCACCCGTGTTTCATGTGGCGTGCGGGCCCGGATAAGGGGGTTGATCGGTGGACGGAGACTGGCGTGAAGTGGGGTTTTCTTTCTGGACTAGTTATTACTTGAAAGTTGACGGAGTGTCAACTACCAATCGATCAAGCTGGGATGGAGCCGAGACATGAGCCACTGTATCCTTACATGTGAATATGATCCATATATTCTTGATTACCTGAAGTATTATCTCTTTGATTGGACTTGTTTGCTCGCTATTTCACTATTACACTGTTATTACTTTGTTTGATGGCCAATTTGATATTTGGAACTTCACTGAGCTTTGGCTCACTCCATTAGTTTTGTTTTCCTTACAGGGGTACGAGCGAGGCGTGAGACGTGTAAAGACTAGAGTAGTCTAGTTGTTTTGACTTTTGACTTGTACTCGCGCTATTACTCGAATAGAATGTTTTGTATTTGGAATGTATACACTTTGAACCAGTTTAGGTATATTGAGGTTTTGTATCTTGATTGTGCATCAATGTAAATTATAAGCTTGAATTGCGATGTTATTTGTGGTCCTCGGATGTTTGCACGGATACGAGTGAGTGAGTCCTGGCGAGAGCTAGGCAGGCGGTCCGCCGAACCCTTTGGTACGCCTTAGGGGAAGGTGGGGTCGTCACATAAGAAGTACCTTGACAATCAAGACAAGGAGTTCGAGAATTCTCGAATTGAGTCAAAACTTTGTGAATCAAGCGATGATTTTCGAAATTGGACTGAAGCATTGGTCGATTCTATGATGGAAAGAATTATCCAAGTGTTGGATTCACACTTGGAGCAACTTAAACATGTGTCAACTGGTGCTAATAAAGGAAAATTTCATTCTAGTTCCTCGTTGATTGAAGAGCCAATTATGAATGAGTTGCAACCAAGCCATGAACATGAGCTAGACAATGAAAATCAAACCTCATGTACAATGAGTGAGCAATGGCCCGAGAAGAATGGAGTGGGAAAAGGCAATAATAATTTGGCCTTAGTGAAGAGTAAAGAGGAGGGGTTGACCGTGTTTACAAAGGTTGAAAGTGTGAACATTTTGTTTGCTAACCGGCTAACATGTGTTTTGTGTAGTATCTCTTCGTTTGTGCAGATTAAACAAAGTCAAGTAGAGTTGGTCATGACATGTT
Source organism: Coffea arabica (assembly GCF_036785885.1). Taxonomy (NCBI): domain Eukaryota; kingdom Viridiplantae; phylum Streptophyta; class Magnoliopsida; order Gentianales; family Rubiaceae; genus Coffea; species Coffea arabica. The sequence goes on along the minus strand of NC_092323.1, from coordinate 464,175 downwards.
CCATCCCGAAGTCACTTGGACACTTTGTTAGTTTCCATGGAGTTTGTATTCTAGGAACTAAATCTCTTTGGTATCAATTCATGGAACAATGTCCATTCAAACCTGTCCACGCCATTGGAGGATTCATTCGAGCTCATCTTAAAAGGGAAATTCCAGATTCTACTTCTTGTTCTCTACCTATGGTTCATTCATCACCTTTGCCTTATTTTGAGCATGTTACAAGCACTAACTCTTGTTGCTCTTATGTAGGTGTTGATAAGAAGTGTAAAGAACTAGCACTGGAATCTCCAATTGAATCAATTGGTGGAAGGAATATTGAAGTGTCAAAGGGAGTTTTCTCATTTAAATCTTGTTCTACATTGATGTGTGTCTTAACCCACGCAATGACCCAGTCCGAGTTCCATTGGGCCCAGTCACATGTGCACGGGCCAAGCTCTTCAAAGAATCCCTCCAAGCCCTTGTTCGAATAGTCCAAGACCAACATGGAGTCCATAGAGATATTGAAGGCTTGGAAGGAGACAATCAAGTTATCTACACCATGATCCAAGCCCATGAAGAGTCAAGTGGGCCTCCAAGTGAATTGGCCGAATAGGGCCTTAGGCCTTAGTGTTTATTTGAGAGTTAGATTAGTTGTTCTAGTAGAGCATGGGCCGGCCCATCTTGATCCCAAGATGGCCGAATTTCCCTTTCCTGTTTCCCTTAGGTTTTAGTAGCCATTAGCCTATAAAAAGGCTTGCTTTGTAAGGTTTTGAAGTAGACGTTTTATGAATAAAAGTTGCTTAGATTTTCGACTTTCTTCCTTGTGAGAATTTCGAGCCTTTACTTGCTCTTGGCAAGGGTGTTGAGCAATCTCGTGTCTTGTCCTTGATTGTTCTACCGACCTATCCACTGGAGTATTCATCTTCCATTGGAGTCGTCGTTCTACCGTCTTTTACCAATTCGTGTCGTCCGTGTTGGTTCTAGATTCCGCAATCCAAGCGTTAGACAATCTCGCTAGATCCTTGGGCAAACGTGCTACGTGTCTCGAAACGTGTTGATCGAGGACCGTATCTGATGTGTGCATGGACCTCAGCCCATGTAATGACCCAGTCCGGGTTCCATTGGGCCCAGTCACAGGTGCACGGGCCAAGCTCTTCAAAGAATCCCTCCAAGCCCTTGTTCGCATCGTCCAAAACCAACATGGAGTCCATAGAGATATTGAAGGCTTGGAAGGAGACAACCAAATTATCTACACCATGATCCAAGGCCATGAAGAGACAAGTGGGCTTTCAAGAGAGTTGGCCGAGTAAGCATTAGGCCTTAGTAGCTAGTAGAGCTGGAGTAGTTAGTAGTGAGCATGGGCCGGCCCATCTTGACCCCAAGATGGCCGACTGTCTTTTCCTTGTTTTCTTAGGGTTTTAGTAACTCTTAGCCTATAAATAGGCTTGCTTTGTAAGGGTTTGTGGTAGACGTTTTATCAATAAAGTTTGTTATTTTTCGATTCTTCTTCTTGAGATAGAATTCGAGCCTTTCACTTGCTTTGGCAAGGGTGTTGAGCAATCTTGCGTCTTGTCCCTGATTGTTCTACCGACCTATTCCCCTGGAGTATTGACCTTCATCGGAGTGTTGTCTACCGCCTTTAATCAAATCGTGCCGTCCGTTTGATTCTAAGTTCCGCAACCCAAGCGTTGGACAATCTCGCTAGATCCTTGGGCAAACGTGCTACGTGTCTCGAAACAAGTTGATCGAGGAACGTATCAGTTGGCTTCAGAGCTTTGGTGGAGGTATCTTCCGTTATATCCGTAGTTTTGTCTTAGTTTTCCTTGTTTCCGCTGCCTTGTTTTACAAGAAAAAAAAAATTTTGTCTGTGTCATTTGTCTTGTGTCGCTAAATTTCTATTCGGTTAGTGTCTCTTCGTTGTCAAATAATTCTGACCGTGTAGTTTCTTGTCCTTGTCGTGTCAATTTCTGTTCGTTGTGTGGTGTCAAATCTGTATTGGTAGTAGTCGTCGCCTAAGCAAAAAAAAAAAACAGGAAACCACGCGTGCGGCAGCTAGGGTTTCACCCTTGTCGCGAACGTTGAGTTGCAATCTGTCCGCGGGTTTTGTGAGCATTGGTGGCATGCAAAATTCTGTCTTGAACCTACCCAAATCTGTTTTGCTTACGTAGTGTCCCTTAGGCAGCAAGAAAGTCGGAACTAGAGGCGGTTAGGGTTTTCTTAGGTGCGGCTAGGGTTTTCCTTTTGTTGTCAAACCTGTCCAAGTTTATTTGGTGTTATCCGAGTTGTTTTAGTTAATTTTCTAAACTGATTTGGGGTTTAAACTTGTTGGTGTTGTGAATCTTGGAGGGAATCTACAAGAATCTTGGGTTTCTTGAGGTTCTTGAATCTAATCTTGAAACTCTTGAAGCTCTTGAAAGTTTCCTTGGAGGATCTTTGCAAGAACTTGCAGTTTTGGAGCGTTGCTTGTGGTAAAAAAAAAAAAATTATAGCGGGCTGTACGAAACTGGTTTGAACCATTCGGCCAAGTACTTGTGTTGTCCTTTAAGCGAAAAAAAAAATAGAAACGAAAAGAAAAGAAAGAAGAGCATTCGGGTGGCACAAGAAGAAGCAAAGGGAAGTCGAATTTTACTGCCTAAACCAGCCTTACATCTTGCTTCTAAGCCAAACCAGAAAAATTCGAACAAAAAGACAAAAAGAAACTCAAAAGTTTTGACCTACCTCTTCTTGAAATTCTTTTGTGGTTCTTGAGGTTCTTGGTCATCTTGAGCCTTGAACACTTGCACCTCCCTTCGCATAAAAAGTTTCTTGTACGTTCTTGCATCCATACGGGGCCTTCTTGGTTTAGGACTAAATTTCTTGGGAGCTTCTTGAGCAGCCCGTTGGGGGGATCCTTGAGTTACATTGCTCACATTATCTTGGGATGCCATTGTCTTGAAACAAGAACCAAAGCTGCCTTGCCTTGCGAAGAGAAGGAGGAGAACCGAATTGCTTTGTTCTTGAGAGTAGAGGCCGAATTTCTTGGGAGAAAGGTGCGGCTATGAAGAGAGAGATTTTATAGGGATTTAGCTGACTTTGGGGAAGGGTTTAAGAAGAAGGAAATTCTGGAAATTTCGGTTGGGAAGAGTAGGAGCCAAATCGGACTTGCAAGACCACTTGGAGAGGGATTTGGAAGTTTCCAAAGTTGTTTAAGAAAGGTTTCTAAAGAGTTTCTCAGCTTAACTTGTTTTCCCAAAATCACTTTAGGAAACTAGTTCAAACACTTGGATAACTCCTTGTTTCCCACTTGGACACTTTCCTTTATTCACTCCTACGTTTTAGGAACCACTCCTACACTTTAGGAAAACTAGGGTTTCTCTCTTTGTGCTCGTACTTGCGCCTTTGTCCTTGCTGTCCGCCACCATACTCCCTCCAAACTATCCTCTTCTACGCCAATTTTTTCCCTCCATCTTGTGTCTTATTCCGTGATTATTCTTGCGGGACGGTTGATGATAAATCGTTGGACTTGAGCAGCATTTCTCAACTACGTAATCCTACAGGTAAAGGTACTTGGTAAGTCTAATAGTGTTATTGAGTGATAAACACGAGCGGGAGTGCTACACTAAGGGAGTGAAGTGAGGATATATTTGCACGATTTCTTCTTGTTACTAACCTTTTGCAGGGCATCAAGAGAGGCATGGAGCAACAACAACCACCCACTGACTACTCTTTGCTGTTCACCGCCATGAAGAACAAGCTCAGGCGAGTTAGTGAGCAACAAATGGAGGAATTGCACACTCGCTTTGATGAACTTTCCAAGAGTCTCACACGAGGCTCTCGTTCTAGATCTCACAACCGGAGTAACTGTGACACCAGGGGAGCAAATAGTGAAGCCTACTCGGGTAGTGAGGATGATGAACGTGCTGAGAGACCTACGAGGGACACGTCTAAAAACGAACTCAAGGGACTCAAAATTCAAGTTCCCGCGTTCAAAGGCAAGAGTGATCCCGAAGCTTACTTGGAATGGGAAGGCCGCATTGAGATGGTCTTCGACTGCTACGGCTATAGTGAGGAACAAAAGGTTAAAGTTGCCACCGTTGAATTCACCGACTACGCACTAGTTTGGTGGGACCAAGTGAGGACCCATAGAAGGAGAATGGGAGAACCACAAGTCCGAACTTGGCGAGAACTCAAGGTACTGATGCGTAAGAGATTCGTTCCAAGCTACTACAATCGAGATCTCCCCTCCAAACTGCAAACCCTCAGTCAAGGCAACATGAGTGTGGAGGATTATTACAAGGAGATCGAGATGGCCATGATGAGGGCAAACATTCAAGAGGATGGCGAAGCGACCATGGCCAGGTTTCTTAGAGGTCTCAATCCTGACCTTCAGGAAGCCTTGGACCTCTAACATTATGTGGACATCGATGACCATCTTGAGTTAGCCATCAAGGCTGAGTGGGGAAAGAAATTGAGGCGTGGGGCCCGTACCTTCCAATCTTTCAACTCGACTTCATGGAGGGGTAACCAACCACGGAGAGCGACATACGAAGCTGGAAATTCGGCTACCCCAACTTCTTCTAGCCAAATTCAAGGTAATGCCTCCGCCCGTAATACCCATTTTACCCCTAACAAAGCTGTTGATGCATCCAGATCCGCTTCGAAGGCACCTCTTGAGACGCCTAAGACTAGAAGTAGGGACATCAAGTGCTTTAAATGCCAAGGGTTTGGACATATTCAGTCTCAATGTCCAAACCAACGGGTCATGTTAATCACTCACACTGGCGAGATCGTGTCCGATGATGACGATTGTGAGGAGCTGCCCGAACTAGTCAACAACGACTGCCTGGAAGAAGATTCCGCTGGGGAAGCTTGCTCGCCCACACAAGGGGAAGTAGGGTGCTTGGTGGCACGACGAGTACTAACCGCCCGAGTTTAGGATGACGAGCAACTACAAAGAGAGAACCTATTTTACACTCGTTGTAAAATAGGTGACAAAGTGTGTAACCTCATCATCGATGGTAGGAGTTGCACGAATGTGGCGAGCTTGCTCATGGTTGAGAGTTTAGGGCTCCCAACTACTAGACATCCACATCCTTACCGCCTCCAATGGCTAAGTGAGGATGGCGAGGTACGTGTATTCAAACAGGTACACTTTCCCTTCTCCATTGGTAGTTACACTGATGAAGTCGTATGTGACGTAGTGCCCATGCATGCTACACATGTCATCTTGGGGAGACCCTGGCAATTTGACAAACACGTCACATTCGATGGAAGGGCAAACAAGTACACACTTTTGCACGATGGCAAACGTAAGGTCCTCACACCACTCACACCTGCACAAGTTTATGAGGATCAATTAAAATTACAAAGGAAGTGTGACATAGACCGTCAAAAGTGAAAGCAAAAGAGAGATTTTCGAGCAAGCCAACAAGCACCGTCGTAAGATGATTTTCGAGCCTGGAGACTGGGTTTGGCTTCACTTGAGAAAGGAGAGATTTCCCAAGCAGCGACAAAACAAGTTATCCCCAAGAGGAGATGGACCCTTTCGAGTGCTCCAACGAGTTAATGACAACGCTAACAAATTAGAGCTCCCTGGGGAGTATAATGTTAGCGCAACCTTCAATGTCATAGATTTGAGCCCATTTCTTGACGAGGAGGATCCAGATTTGAGGGCAAATCCTTCTCAAGAGGAGGAGACTGATGTGTGCATGGACCTCAGCCCATGTAATGACCCAGTTCGGGTTCCATTGGGCCCAGTCACACGTACACGGGCCAAGCTCTTCAAATAATCCCTCCAAGCCCTTGTTCGCATCGTCCAAGACCAACATGGAGTCCATAGAGATATTGAAGGCTTGGAAGGAGACAACCAAATTATCTATACCATGATCCAAGGCCATGAAGAGACAAGTGGGCTTCCAAGAGAGTTGGCCAAGTAAGCATTAGGCCTTAGTAGCTAGTAGAGTTGGAGTAGTTAGTAGTGAGCATGGGCCGGCCCATCTTGACCCCAAAATGGCCGACTGCCTTTTCCTTATTTTCTTAAGGTTTTAGTAACTCTTAGCTTATAAATAGGCTTGCTTCGTAAGGGTTTGTGGTAGACGTTTTATCAATAAAGTTTGTTATTTTTCTATTCTTCTTCTTGAGAGAGAATTCGAGCCTTTCACTTGCTTTGGCAAGAGTGTTGAGCAATCTTGCGTCTTGTCCCTGATTGTTCTACCGACCTATTCCCTTGGAGTATTCACCTTTATCGGAGTGTCGTCTACCACTTTTAATCAAATCGTGCCGTCCGTTTGATTCTAGGTTCCGCAACCCAAGCATTGGACAACCTCGTTAGATCCTTGGGCAAACGTGCTACGTGTCTCGAAACAAGTTGATCGAGGAACGTATCAGTATCAGTTGGCTTTAGAGCTTTGGTTGGGGTATCTTCCGTTATATTCGTAGCTTTGTCTTAGTTTTGTTGATTCCGCTGCCTTGTTAAAAAAAAAAAAAATCTGTCAACAATTTTTTGTTGTCTTGTTGCGTCAATTCTGTTGGGTGTTTGAGCCCCAATCTGTCCGACATAGTGTGTTAATTTCTGTTCGTTCAATTGTGCATCAAGTTCTGCCCGTTAGCGTCGCTTTGTAGCTTGTCAAATCTGTCAGTAGTCTTGTTCGTTGTTTTAGTGTCCAATCTGCTGTGGTTTGTGCACACTTGGACGTACAAAATTCTGGTTGGAAGTCACGAACCTGTTTAGTTGGTTGGACGTCGCTTGGCAGCAAGAAACCTAACTCTTGTGGCGGCTAGGGATTCCTTGCAGCTAGGGTTTTTCTCTTGCGGCTAGGGTTTGTCTTGCGCTAGGGTCTTTTCTTTGTTCCAAATCTGTCCAAGATGTTTGTGGGTTCATCCAAGTTGTGTTCTTAGTTTTCAAATCTGATTTGTGGTTAATTTTGTTGGTACTTGTGAATCTTGAAGGAAACCTACAAGAATCTAGGGTTCTTGAGTTTCTTGAAAACAAAACTGGAAATTCTTGAAGTCTTGAAACTTGCGTGGAAATTCTTGAGGGATTGTTGATCGTTACTTGTGCCTTGTGGACCGAACCAAATCTGGAATTTTTATTCCAGTTCGGTCAGATTGTTGGTGTTATTCGTTTGCTAAGTTAACAAAAAAAAAAAGAAAAAAAAAAAAGAAACGACAAAGAGAAAAGAGAAGGGCATTCGGGTAGCAAGAAAGCAAAGAAGAGAGCCACACTTTTATTGCCAAATCAGTTTGTTACATCTTGTTTCTACCCAAAACAGAAATTTAAACCCCAAGAAAAGTACTCAAAAATTCTGACCTACCTCTTCTTGTGGTTCTTGATCACCTTGTGACTTGATAACTTGAACCACCCTTCGAGGTTCTTGAATTTCTTGACCACTTTGTTTCTTGAAAACTTGAACCTCCCTTCGAATAAACAACTTTCTATACTCTCTTGCAGTGGTGAAGGGCTTCCTTGGCCTAGGAGTAAAATTCTTGGGGGAGTCTTGAGTAACCCATGGGGGTGAAGCTTGCGTGAGGGCACTTGCATCTTCTTGCCGCGAAGCCATAGTCGAAACTGTCTTGGTTGTTGCGCAAGGAAGGAGGGAAGCCGAAGCTGGTTTGTGCGTGTGTGAGCTCGGGTTGTGTGGAAGGAATCTTATAGGTGTTCAGCCGACTTGATAAAGGATTGAAAGGGGACAACCAAATCTGAGTTAGAGAGGAAATTGTGAGGGCCGAATCTAATTTGTTGGCAAGGGAAAACCGAAACTGTTTGGTAACTCTTCTTGGATTGGGATTTGGAAGTTTCTAAAAGTTGTTACAAGAAGAAAAGGTTTCCCTAAAAGGTTTCCTAAACTAACTTGTTTGCCAAGATCGATTAGGAAACTAAGTAAAACACTTGGATACCCTCTTGGTTTTCACTTGGACACTCTCCTCTATTCTCTCCTAATTTTTAGGATACTCTTCTACATTTTCTACTAAATTCTGAAATTCACTCCTACATTATAGGAAACTAGGGTTTTCTTTCTTTTTGTTCACATTAGCGCCTATCCTTTGCTATCCGCCACTAGAGTCCTCCCAAAGCCGCCTATTTCCATCTTAATTTGCATTCCATTTCGTGTCTTGCTTCTTGATTACTCTTGTGGAAAAAAGTTGGTGGCAATTATTGAGCTTGAGTAGCATTTCTCAACTACCTAACCCGACAGGTAAGGGCATTTGGTAAGGTCATTAGAGTGCTTTGTGAGAAACACGAGAGAGAGTGATACACTAAGGGAGCGAAGTGAGGATATACTTGCATTATTTTTCTTGTTACTAACCTTTTGTAGGGCATAAAGAGGGACATGGAGCAACAACAACCAACCACAGACTACTCCTTGATGTTCACCGCCATGAAGAACGAGCTCAGGCGAGTTAGTGAGCAACAAATAGAGGAGTTGCACACTCGGTTTGACGAGCTATCCAAGAGTCTCACACGAGGCTCTCGTTCAAGGTCTCACAACCGGAGTAACCGTGGCACCAAAAAGGCAAATAGCGAGGACTACTCCGCTAGTGAGGATGAGGAACGACCTGAGAAGCCTAGAAGGGACACGTCTAAGAACGAATTCAAGGGACTTAAAATTCAAGTTCCCGCGTTTAAAGGCAAAAGCGACCCTGAAGCTTACTTGGAATGAGAAGGCCGTATCGAGATGGTCTTCAACTTTTATGACTATAGCGAGGAACAAAAGGTGAAGGTTGCCACTTTTGAGTTCACCGACTACGCCCTAGTTTGGTGGGACCAAGTAAGGACCAGTCGAAGGAGAATAGGAGAACAACGAGTCCGGACTTGGCGAGAACTCAAGGCATTGATGCGAAAGAGATTTGTTCCTAGCTACTACAATCGCGATCTCCACTCTAAACTTCAAACTCTCACTCAAGGTAACATGAGTGTGGAGGACTACTACAAGGAGATCGAGATGGCCATGATGCGGGCAAGCCTTCAAGAAGATAGTGAGGCAGGCATGGCTAAGTTTCTTAGGGGACTCAACCCTGACCTTCAAGAAGCCTTGGAGCTCCAACATTACCTGGACATGCATGATCTTCTTGAGTTGGCCATCAAGGCCGAAAAGGGAAAGAAACTGAGACGTGGGGCCCGTACCTTCCCAACTGCCAACTCAACTTCATGGAAGGGAAATCTATCACGGAGAACAACCTACGAAGCTGAAAATTCGGCTACACCAGCTCCTTCTAGCCGAATTCAAGGTAATGCCTTTAACCGCAATACCAATTATACCCCTAACAAAGCTGTTGATGTATCCAGGTCTGCTTCTAAGGCACCACTTGAGACTCCTAAGACTAGGACTAGGGACATTAAGTGCTTCAAGTGCCAAGGGTTTGGACATATCCAGTCTCAATGTCCAAACCAACGGGTCATGCTAATCACTCACAGTGGCGAGATAGTGTCCGATGATGATGATTGTGAGGAGGTGCCTGGATTGATCAAAGGTGACTATCTGGAGGATGACTTGGCTGAAGAAGATTGCTTTCCTACACAAGGCGAAGTAGGTTGCTTGGTGGCACGACAAGTGCTAACCGCCCGAGTCAAGGAGGACGAGCAGTTGCAACGCGAGAACTTATTTTACACTCGCTGTAAAATAGGTGATAAGGTGTGTAGTCTCATCATTGATGGGGGAAGCTGCACCAATGTGGCAAGTTTGCTAATGGTTGAGAACTTGGGTCTCCCAACTACTAGACATCCACACCCCTACCGCCTCCAATGGCTAAGTAAGGATGGAGAGGTACGTGTTTTCAAACAGGTACGCGTCCCTTTTTCAATTGGTACTTACATTGATGAAGTTGTGTGCGATGTAGTGCCTATGCATGCTACACATGTCATCTTGGGGAGACCTTGGCAATTTGACAAACACGTCACATTCGATGGAAAGGCAAATAAGTACACACTTTTGCACGATGGCAAACGTAAGGTCCTCACACCAGTCACACCTGCACAAGTTTATGAGGACCAATTAAAATTGCAAAAGGAGTGTGACTTAGACTGTCAAAAGCGAAGGCAAAAGACGGTCGACCCTGGCACTTGCTCCACGTCCACTAGTGAGCAATCGATTAAGGGTCAAGTGAGCACACCTAGTGTACCACGTGATCATGCATTGGCTAAAACAAACTCTAGGAAGTAAAACATGATAATTAAGGCTAAGGATGTGCTCAAACTTGTAAATGCTGATCAACTCGTCTTACTCATGATTTGCAAGCACGTGCTACTAGACGTTGCTGAGCTCGATAAGGCATTGCCTTCGAGTATGGTTGCTCTTTTGCAGGAATTTGAGGATGTTTTCCCTGACGAGGTCCCTGATGGCTTACCACCCATTCGAGGGATTGAGCAGCAAATTGACCTGATTCCTGGAGCACCACTACCCAACAAATCTGCTTACCGCATGGGCCTTGAGGAGACAAAGGAACTTCAACAACAAGTTGATGGCCTATTAGGTAAGGGTTGGATAAAGGAAAGTCTAAGTCCTTGTGCTGTGCCTGTGATACTTGTCCCCAAAAAGGATGGAACTTGGCGCATGTGCACTGACTGTAGGGCCGTTAACGAGCTTGTGTTCTTAGGATATGTAGTGAGCTCACGGGGAATCAAAGTAGACGAGTCCAAAATTGAGGCCATCAAGCAATGGCCAACTCCAACATCCGTCCATGAGGTGCACAGCTTCCACGGATTGGCAGGCTTCTACCGACGATTTGTCAAAGACTTCAGCACCATTGCTGCCCCATTGACTGCCGTGACCAAGAAGAATGACAAATTCTATTGGGGAGAAGCCCAAAACCAAGCATTCCTCACCCTCAAAGACAAACTTACACATGCACCTGTTTTGGCATTACCAAATTTTCACAAGACCTTTGAAATTGAATGTGATGCCTCTGGTGTAGGTATTGGGGCCGTTCTCATGCAAGACAAGAGGCCTTGTGCATTCTTTAGTGAGAAGCTAGGAGGTGCTGCCCTGAACTACCCCACGTACGATAAGGAGCTCTACGCACTTGCACGAGCATTGGAGACTTGGCAACACTACCTACGCCCAAAGGAGTTCGTGATACACACTGATCACGAATCCTTGAAATTTCTCAAGGGCCAACCCAAGTTGAGCAAGCGCCATGCCAAATGGGTAAGTTTCATTGACACTTTCTCGTATGTCATTAAGTACAAAACTGGCAAAATGAATGTGGTAGCTGATGCTTTATCTCGTGGACATTCTTTGCTTGCTGTTCTTGATGCTAAGTTGCTAGGGTTTGAAATGCTTAAGGAACTGTACACCCATGACCATGACTTTGGGGAAGTCTATGCATCTTGTATAAAGAATCCACATGGAAAGTATTTCTTGCACAATGGATTTTTGTTTTATGTGGATAAATTGTGTGTCCCTAACTCATCCATTCGTGATCTTTTGATTTGAGAGGCGCATAGTGGTGATCTCATGGGACATTTTGGCATTGTTAAGACTCTAGCTATGTTACAAGAGCATTTTTACTGGCCTCATATGCGTAGAGATGTTGAACGCATGGTTGGTAGATGTGTCACTTGTCATAAGGCAAAGTCTAAAACAAATTCATACAGCTTGTATACCCTATTGTCCATCCCTCACTATCCTTGGGTAGACTTGTCTATGGACTTTGTCTTGGGACTACCTAGGTCACCAAGGGGTAATGATTCCATCTTTGTCGTGGTTGATAGATTCTCTAAGATGGCACATTTTATCCCCTGTCACAAAACTGACGATGCATCTCATATTGCTAATTTGTTCTTCAAAGAAATTGTCCGTCTGCATGGCATGCCTAAGACCATTGTTAGTGATAGGGATGTTAAGTTCTTGAGTTATTTTTGGAAGATTTTGTGGTCTAAACTTGGCACTAGATTGTTATTCTCCACCACCAGTCATCCACAAAGCGATGAACAAACGGAAGTTGTCAATCGCACACTTGGTACTCTACTCCGGGCTTTGATTAAAAAGAATCTTAAGTCATGGGAAGAGTGTTTGCCTCATGTTGAATTTGCCAACAATCGAACTGTCCATAGTGCAACACACTACTCACCTTTTGAGATTGTTTATGGCTTTAACCCCCTGACCCCCCTTGATTTAGTACCCTTACCTTCCTCTAAGCACACCAGTTTAGATGAGAAAAAGAAAGCTGACTTTGTGCGTAGGTTACGCGATGCCGTTCGAGCAAACATTGAGTGGCGTACTCAGCAATACATCCAGCAAGCCAACAAGCACCGTCACAAGATGATTTTTGAGCCTGGAGATTGGGTTTGGCTACACTTGAGGAAAGAGAGATTCCCCAAGCAACATCAAAACAAATTGTTCCCAAGGGGTGATGGACCCTTTCGAGTGCTCCAACGAGTCAATGACAACGCATATAAATTGGAGCTACCTGGGGAGTACAATGTTAGCGCAACCTTCAATGTCGTGGATTTGAACCCATTTCTTGACGAGGAGGATCCAGATTTGAGGGCAAATCCTTCTCAAGAGGAGGGGACTGATGTGTGTCTTAGCCCATGCAATGACCCAGTCCGAGTTTCATTGGGCCCAGTCACACATGCACGGGCCAAGCTCTTCAAAGAATCCCTCCAAGCCCTTGTTTGAATAGTCCAAGACCAACATGGAGTCCGTAGAGATATTGAAGGCTTGGAAGGAGACAATCAAGTTATCTACACCATGATCCAAGCCCATGAAGAGTCAAGTGGACCTCCAAGTGAGTTGGCCGAATAGGGCCTTAGGCCTTAGTGTTTATTTGAGAGTTAGATTAGTTGTTCTAGTAGAGCATGGGCTGGCCCATCTTGATCCCAAGATGGCCGAATTTCCCTTTCCTGTTTCCCTTAGGTTTTAGTAGCCATTAGCCTATAAAAAGGCTTGCTTTGTAAGGTTTTGAGGTAGACATTTTATGAATAAAAGTTGCTTAGATTTTCGAATTTCTTCCTTGTGAGAATTTCGAGTCTTTACTTTCTCTTGGCAAGGGTGTTGAGCAATCTCGTGTCTTGTCCTTGATTGTTCTACCGACCTATCCACTGGAGTATTCACCTTCCATTGGAGTCGTCGTTCTACCGCCTTTTACCAATTCGTGTCATCCGTGTTGGTTCTAGGTTCCACAATTCAAGCGTTGGACAACCTTGCTAGATTCTTGGGCAAATGTGCTACGTGTCTCGAAATGTGTTGATCGAGAACCGTATCATACACCTTCTTACCATCTAGCTAATAATATCCCATTAGTTCTTTACCCGATTTCTGAATTGTTTCAAGTTGAAGGTTATTTTGTTTGTGTAGGTTGTAACGCTGTCCAAAATTTCCCAACTATGATTAAAGACTTGCAACCCGTTTTCGTGCTTATTCCTGCTAAAAGTGGTGCACGTTCGTGCTTCTTCACATGTCCAAAAGCTGGTTACCACGAGCTTACTTTACCAACTCCACCTTGCGCAAATTCATGCGATTCGTATGGAGTGCGTTTCACTTCATTGCTGCCACTTATGTCGGGTGATGCCCACAAATGTGTCAATCAAGATCCGAATGTTGGTCTTACCTCGCTGGTTCGTGCTTCTAGGGCAGTGCAACACATTTGGTTCAATGTTCCACCTCCAGATAGGCAAGTTGTGCCAAATCAGCGACAACCAGGGAAGAATCATACCACCTTGAACAACTAGATTCGGGATTTCTCTAGCTTCCATGAGCATCATTATGAAGATCCTTATCTTGTGCATGAGAATGGTAAGCCGTTGCACAATTGTATGCCTATGACAACTAACTATGAGATTTATTGTGTAGGTGACAATATGACAATCCATGGCCGAAGGCTGATTAGAGAGCTTTGGATTGCTACCTGGAATTTTCACGAGCCTTACACAAGCTCTTTCCTATCTTGGCGCATGTCCTTGTTTGAGAGCCTCATGAAGTTGACCAAACGGTATTTAACTTGGCTCACGACCTTTCATTTGTTCCCACTGTGGCTGACCTCCAAGCGCACTGCCGATTTGAGATGTCATACTACTAACTCTTGTTAGTATCATTCATCTCCATCCAGATTTGAGGACAAATCCTTCTCAAGAGGAGGGGACTGATGTGTGCACGGATGGCGAGATGGATGGCGGCCTTGACTCAAAGCTTTCATAGAGACATTGAAGGCTTGAAGTTGTCTACACATTGATCCAAGTCAATGAAGCATCAAGTAATGTTAGTCATTGGTTGAGTTGGTTGTTATAGTGTCATGTTTTAATTAGTTGGTCTGGTACGGTCCTCGATCAACACGTTTCGAGACATGTAGCACGTTTGTCCAAGGATCTAGAGAGATTGTCCAACGCTTGGATTGCGGGACCTAGAATCAAACGGACGACATGATTTGATTAAAGGCAGTAGACGACAACTTCGATGAAGGTGAATACTTCAGGGGAATAGGCCGGTAGAACAATCAAGGACAAGACGCAAGATTGCTCAACACCCTTGCCAAAGCAAGTTAAGGCTCGAAGCTCTCTCAACAAGAAGAATCGAAAATATGCTGAAACTTTATTAATAAAACATCTACCCTTAATGCTTACAAAGCAAGCCTTTATATAGGCAAGACTAAGGAAACCCTAATATTAAAACCCCTAATATCGACTAGCGAGTTGGTCGGCCACTCTTTGGATAGGGTGGGCCGATCCATGGACTCAATTAAAGGGCCTAAGGGTTCGGCCATCCTTCAACAAAAAGGTGGGCCGAATCCATGGCTAACAAATGGACTAATTTAACTTACGACTCCTAACACTAAGGCCTAATCGGCCATGGGCCGCTTGGGCTCTTCACGGGCTCTCTTCGCGGACTTGGATCATCGTGTAGACAACTGGGTTATCACCTTCCAAGCCTTCAATGTCTCGATGAACCCCTTGTTGGTCTTGAACATTCCGCACAAGGGCTTGGAGTGATTCCTTAAATTGCTTAGCCCGTGCACGTGTGACTGGGCCCAATGGTACTCGAACTGGGTCATTGCCTGGGCCGAGGTCCGTGCACACATCAGTCCCCTCCTCTTGAGAAGGATTTGCCCTCAAATCTGGATCTTCCTCGTCAAGAAATGGGCTCAAATCTGCGACATTGAAGGTCGCGCTAACAGTGTACCCCCAGGTAGCTCCAATTTTTAAGCATTGTCATTGACTCGTTGGAGCACTCGAAAGGGTCCATCTCCTCTTGGGGATAACTTGTTTTGTCGCTGCTTGGGAAATCTCTCCTTCCTCAAGTGTAGCCAAACCCAGTCTCCAGGCTCAAAAACCATTTTATGACGGTGCTTGTTTGCTTGCTGGATGTACTGCTGAGTACGCCTCTCAATGTTTGCTCTAACGGCTTCATGTAACCGCTCACAAAATCAGCTTTCTTTTCCCCATCTAAGCTTGTGTGCTCAGAGGAAGGTAAGGGTACCAAATCAAGGGGGGTCAGCGGGTTAAAGCCATAAACAATCTCGAAAGGTGAGTAGTGTGTAGCACTATGAACAGTTCGATTGTAGGCAAATTCAACATGAGGCAAACACTCTTCCCAAGTTTTAAGATTCGTTTTAATCAAAGCCCGAAGTAGAGTACCAAGTGTGTGATTGACAACTTCTGTTTGTCCATCGCTTTGTGGATGACTGGTGGTGGAGAATAACAACCTAGTGCCAAGCTTAGACCACATTGTCTTCCAAAAATAACTCAAGAACTTTACATCTCTATCACTAACAATGGTCTTAGGCATGCCATGCAGACGGACAATTTCTTTGAAAAACAAAGTAGCAATATGAGATGCATCGTCAGTTTTGTGACAGGGGATAAAATGTGGCATCTTAGAGAATCTATCAACCACGACAAAGATGGAATCATTACCTCTTGGCGACCTAGGTAGGCCTAAGACAAAGTCCATAGACAAGTCTACCCAAGGATAGTGAGGAATAGGCAATGGGGTATACAGGCTGTATGGATTTGTTTTAGACTTTGCCTTATGACAAGTGACACATCTAGCAGCCATGCGTTCAACATCCCTACGCATGTGCGGCCAGTAAAAGTGCTCTTGTAACATGGCGAGAGTCTTAACAATGCCAAAGTGTCCCATGAGACCACCACTGTGTGCCTCTCTAACCAAAAGATCACGAATGGAAGAGTTAGGGACACACAATTTATCCACATAAAATAAAAAACCATTGTGCAAGAAATACTTTCCATGTGGACTCTTTATACAAGATGCATAGATTTCCCCAAAGTCATGGTCATGGGTATATATCTCCTTGAGTATCTCAAACCCTAGCAACTTGGCATCAAGAACAGCAATCAAAGAATGTCTACGAGATAAAGCATTAGCTACCACATTCGTTTTGCCAGTTTTGTACTTAATGACATAGGAGAAAGTGTCAACGAAACTTACCCATTTGGCATGTCTCTTACTTAACTTAGGTTGCCCTTTGAGATACTTCAATGACTCGTGATCGGTGTGTATCACCAACTCCCGAGGGCGAAGATAGTGTTGCCAGGTCTCCAAGACCCTTACCAGTGCGTACAACTCCTTGTCGTACGTAGGATAGTTTAAGGCAGCTCCTCCCAGTTTCTCGCTAAAGAAGGCACAAGGCCTTTTGTCTTGCATCAGGACGATGCCAATACCTACACCAGAAGCGTCACATTCGATTTCAAAAGTTTTGTTGAAGTTGGGTAATGCTAACACAGGTGCGTGTGTGAGTTTGCTTTTGAGGGTAAGAAATGCTTGTTCTTGGGCTTCCCCCCAATGGAATTTGTCATTCTTCTTGGTCACGACAGTCAATGGGGTGGCAATGGTGCTAAAGTCTTTGACAAAATGCTGGTAGAAGCCTGCCAACCCAAGAAAGCTGCGCACCTCCGGAACGGATGCAGGAGTTGGCCATTGCTTGATGGCTTCAATCTTGGACTCGTCCACTTTGATCCCCTGTGAGCTCACTACATATCCTAAGAATACAAGCTCGTTAGTACAAAAATTGCACTTCTTAAGGTTAGCGTATAGACGCGCCTGTCGAAGTGCCTCGAGAACTAATCTCACATGCTCCAGGTGCTCTTGTTCACTACGACAATATATCAGAATATCGTCAAAGTAAACAATAACAAATTTGCCAATGAAATGCCTCAAAACATGGTTCATTAGTCGCATAAATGTACTAGGGGCGTTAGTCAACCCAAAAGGCATGACTAGCCACTCGTAGAGACCATGTTTGGTTTTGAAGGCCGTTTTCCATTCATCGCCTTCTCTCATTCTAATTTGATGATAGCCACTCCTTAAATCAATTTTGGTGAATATTATAGCACCATCTAGTTCATCAAGCATATCATCTAATCTAGGAATAGGATGACGATATTTCACAGTGGTGGCATTAACGGCCCTACAGTCAGTACACATGTGCGAAGTACCATCCTTTTTGGGGACAAGTACCACAGGCACAGCACAAGGACTGAGACTCTCTTTTACCCAACCCTTACCTAGTAGGCCATCAACTTGCCGTTGAAGCTCCTTTGTCTCCTCAGGGCCCATGCGGTAAGCAGGTTTGTTGGGTAGTGGCGCTCCAGGAATCAGGCCAATTTGGTGCTCGATTCCCCGAATGGGTGGTAAGCCATCAGGGACCTCATCAGGGAAAACATCCTCAAATTCCTGCAAAAGAGCGACCATACTCGAAGGCAATGCCTTATCGAGCTCAGCAACATCTAAGAGCACATGTTTGCAAATCATGAGAAGTACAGGCTGATCAGAATTCACAACTTTTCTCACGTCCTTGGCCTTAATGATCATGTTTTGCTTCCTAGTGGTAGGTGTAGTGGGTGATTTGTCATGCGTAACACTAGGTGTGCTCACTTGACCCTTGGTCGATTGCTCATTTGTAGAAGCAGAGCTCTTGCCAGGGTCGGCCGTCTTTGGCTTTCGCTTTTGACGGTCTATGTCACACTCCCGTTGCAATTTCAATTGGTTCTCATAAACTTGTGCAGGTGTGAGTGGTGTGAGGACCTTACGCTTGCCATCGTGCAAAAGGGTGTACTTATTTGCCCTTCCATCGAATGTGACGTGTTTGTCAAATTGCCAAGGTCTCCCCAAGATGACATGTGTAGCATGCATAGGCACTACGTCACATACAACTTCATCAGTGTAACTACCAATGGAGAAGGGAATGCATACCTGTTTGAAGACACGTACCTCGCCATCCTCACTTAGCCATTGGAGGCGGTAAGGATGTGGATGTCGAGTAGTTGGGAGCTCTAAACTCTCAACCATGAGCAAGCTCGCCACATTCGTGCAACTCCCACCATCGATAATGAGGCTACACACTTTGTCACCGATCTTACAACGAGTGTAAAATAGGTTCTCTCTTTGTAGTTGCTCGTCCTTCTTAACTCGGGCGGTTAGCACTCGTCGTGCCACCAAGCAACCTACTTCTCTTTGCGTAGGCGAGCAAGCATCCGCAGCTGAATCATCTTCCAGGTAGTCGTTGTTGACCAATTCGGGCACCTCCTCACAATCGTCATCATCGGACACGATCTAGCCATTGTGAGTGATTAACATGACTCGTTGGTTTGGACATTGAGATTGAATATGTCCAAACCCTTGGCATTTAAAGCACTTGATGTCCCTACTCCTAGTCTTAGGCGTCTCAAGAGGTGCCTTCGAAGCGGATCTGGATGCATCAACAGCTTTGTTAGGGGTAAAATGGGTATTGCGGGCGGAGGCATTACCTTGAATTCGGCTAGAAGAAGTTGGGGTAGCCGAATGTCCAGCTTCGTAGGTCATTCTCCGTGGTTGGTTGCCCCTCCATGAGGTCGAGTTAGAAGATTGGAAGGTACGGGCCCCACGTGATGTGTGCACGAGCCTCGGCCCACACAATGACCCAGTCCGAGTCCCATTGGGCCCAGTCACGCGTGCACGGGCCAAGCTCTTCAAAGAATCACTCCATGTTCTAGTTAGAGTTGTCCAAGACCAACATGGAGTTCACAAAGATATTGAGGGCTTGGAGAGAGACAATATAGTCATTTACACCATGATCCAAGCCCACGAAGAGTCAAGCGGGCCACCAAGAGAATAAGGCCTTTTGCCCCATCAATTAGTTAGCAATTAGTTAATGATTAAGTAAGAGCATGGGCCGGCCCATCTTGCTCCAAGAGCATGGGCCGACTTTTTCCTTTTCCTAGCCTTTAGGATTTTAGTCACTTTAGCCTATAAATAGGCTTGCTTTGTAAGGTTTAAGGGTCAGAACTTTTATCAATAAAATTGTCTTATTTTCGTTCCTTCTTCTAAGAAGAGTGTACGAACCTTTTACTTGCTTTGGCAAGGGTTTTTGAGCAATCTTGCGTTTCGTTCTAAATTGTTCTACCGACCTATCCCGTGGAGTAGTCACCTTCATTGGAGTCGTCGTACTACCATTTTGAATCCAATCGTGTCGTCCGTTTGGTTCTAGATCCCGCAATTCCAAGTGTTGGACATCCTCGCTAGATCCTTGGGCAAACGTGCTACGTGTCTCGAAACAAGTTGATCGAGGAACGTATCACCACGCCTCAATTTCTTTCCCCTCTCAGCCTTGATGGCTAACTCAAGAAGGTCATGAATGTCCACATAATGTTGGAGCTCCAAGGCTTCCTGAAGGTCAGGATTGAGACCTCTAAGAAACCTGGCCATGGTCGTTTTGCCATCCTCTTGCATGTTTGCCCTCATCATGGCTATCTCGATCTCCTTGTAATAATCCTCCACACTCATGTTGCCTTGAGTGAGGTTTGCAGTTTGGAGTGGAGATCTCGATTGTAATAGTTTGGAACGAATCTCTTATGCATCAGTGCCTTGAGCTCTCGCCAAGTTCGGACTCGTGGTTCTCCCATTCTCCTTCTATGGGTCCTCACGTGGTCCCACCAAATTAGTGCGTAGTTGGTGAACTCAACGGCGGCAACTTTAACCTTTTGTTCCTCACTATAGTCGTAGCAGTCGAAGACCATCTCAATGCGGCCTTCCCATTCCAAGTAAGCTTCGGGATCACTCTTGCCTTTGAACGCGAGAACTTGAATTTTGAGTCCCTTGAGTTCGTTTTTAGACGTGTCCCTCGTAGGCCTCTCAGCACGTTCATCATCCTCACTACCCGAGTAGGCTTCACTATTTGCTCCCCTGGTGTCACGGTTACTCCGGTTGTGAGATCTAGATCGAGAGCCTCATGTGAGACTTTTGGAGAGTTCATCAAAGCAAGTGTGCAATTCCTCCATTTGTTGCTCGCTAACTCGCCTGAGCTCGTTCTTCATGGCGGTGAACATCAAGGAGTAGCCAGTGGGTGGTTGTTGTTGCTCCATGTCTCTCTTGATGCCCTGCAAAAGGTTAGTAACAAGAAGAAATAGTGCAAATATATCCTCACTTTACTCCCTTAGTGTATCACTCTCGCACGTGTTTATCACTCAAGACACTCTCTAAGCAATCTTACCCAATGCCTTTACCTGTCGGTTGAGGTGGATGAGAAATGCTGCTCGAGTCCAATAATCGTCACCAACTTTTCCCACAAGAGTAGGCAAGAGTGCAGGACACAATTGGGTGAGATTTTGAGATGGAATGGACGAAATTTGAAAGGTTATGGGCGGTGGGCAGACTTAGGAATGACGCTAAGAAAGGAAGCCCTAGGTTTCCTAAGATGTAGGAGTGGTTCCTAAAACGTAGGAGTGAAAGTAGGAGTGGTTCCCTAAAGCAAGGAGAGAAAATAGGAAAGTGTCCAAGTGAAACAAAGAGTTATCCAAGTATTTTTCTTAGTTTCCTAAATTAATTGGGAAAACAAGTTGGTTTTGGAAACTCCTTAGGAAACCTCTCTTGAACAAACCTTTAGAAACTTCCAAATTCCTCTCCAAAACAGATTTGGATTCTTTCCTTCCTTTAACCGAAATTTCCAGATTTTTTCTCCTTCTTGAACCCTTTCCCAAGGTCGGCTAATTCCCTATAAAAACCCCTCTCTTCACAGCCGCACCTTTCTCCAAGAAATTCGGCCCCCTTCACACTTCAAGGAACAAACAATTCAGCTCCCTCCCTCTCTTTGCAAGGCAAGGCAGCTTTGGTTCTTGTTTCAAGACAATGGCCTCCCAAGATAATGTGAGCAATGTCACTCAAGGATCCCCCTAACGGGCTGCTCAAGAAGCTCCGAAGAATTTTGTTCCTAAGCCAAGAAAGCCCCGTATGGATGCAAGAACGTACAAGAAACTTTTTATTCGATGGGAAGTTCAAGTTTTCAAGACACAAGATGGCCAAGAAATTCAAGAACCTCGAAGGGTGGTTCAAGTTATCAAGGCACAAGGTGATCAAGAATTGCAAGAAGAGGTAGGACAAAACTTTTGAACGCTTTCTTTGTGTAATTTTCTGGTTACAAAAGGTACAAACAGATTTGGCAATACAAGTTTACTTCCTTGCTTGTCTTCTTTGCTTCTTGCCAACCGCGTGCTTCCTCTTTCTTTTCTTTTTCCGTTTCTATTTTTTTTCTTTTTTTCTTTTTTTAACTTAACAACGAAAAGCAAAGGCCACTTGGCCACAAGAAATAATTTCCAGATTCGGTCAGTGTGAAACCCCAACTTTTAGAATACTATTGTTGTTTAGTCTCAAAAAAAAAAATATTATGCTTCCTTTAGTTTAGTTTTATTTTAAGACATTGTTTTGTTTTAAAGACTAGAAACCCTAAATTCCAATAAAAAAATCCTAGTTTTACTTGTGACTACTCGGTTTTCTCAAATCTCTCATATTTTACCCAAAACCCTAACTGGTATCAAGGGAATTGCAAAATCCCTCACGTTTTTCTTAAAAATCTCCTTTTAATTGAAAATTATGATTTTATAATAGCCCTACCACCCAATCACCTCACAATAAGTGCAAATGAACATGAAAGTAAAGGTTTTCCCTTTTCGTTTTTAAGTTAGCGCGAATTAGGGTTTTCACGTTTTTTCGTAGTGTGACTATTCGGTACGGAGTGAGGATCAAATTTGGTAGGTAAGAGTGACTTTTGGATGAGGAAATATCATATGATTTGAAGTGATAATAATAAGTTAGTGATTAGAAGGTAAAAACCCTAGTATACGTGATTTAAGAAAAAACAGCTCGAACCAACGGGTATCGATCACTAACGATTGAACCCACCACTTGACCACCACTTCCTTACCACCACATACCCTTGATATTTTTGCAAAATATCACCCCTCATCCTCAGCCATATAACAGAAATATGTGGCCAAAATGCAAGGAAAAGAAAGCAAAACTTGGATGGCTTTGGTGGTGACAAGTGTCAACCATCTATGGTTTCTTGACCAACCTTTTATCTGACCTTCTTATCTTCCATTTGAGTTCATCTTTCCTCATTTTTTTTTCTGTTTTGGGCCAAGCTTAAGAGAGAGAGAGAGAGAGAGAGAGAGAGAGAGAGAGAGCAAGAGAAACACCTTCAATCCATCTTGAGTTTGAACCATTTGAGTGAAAACAAGAAAAACTAAACCGATTAATCACTAGTTTGGAAGCTTGGGAAGCTTAAAGAACCAAAAATTTCAAGGAGAGGTGGAGGATCATTCTTGCAAGCTCTTGTCTTGAGGTATAATGGCTGATCAACCTTTCTTTCTCCATTAATCATGATTAAGTTGGGTATTAATGGTAGTATTGTGCTTGTGATGCTTGTTTCAAGTGATTTTGATGATTGGATGGATGACTTTTGAGTTAGGGTTTCTTGTGGGTTAAGTGTTATATGATGTATATATATGGTATATAATCTTGTAAAGGAGAAAGTAGTGGTAGTTTTAAGGTAAAAATATGAATTATAGCTTGCATATAACAAAATTCCAGAATTGAGATTTCTTATGGTTCAGTTCTGCCTGTTTCTGTTTGAGTATGTTAGAGGCCGAATTAGACTTAGCACAAAACATGAAAGTTGTATAGAATGATATTAAATGGTTTCCTACAAAATTTTAGCTCAATCGGAGCAACGTAACCTGTGAAAAGACAAAAATACCCTAACTGCCCTAGGAGTAAAGTCAGTGGACAGTTTTGACAGTACACTAAGTTGGTTGCGTTTGTTCACCTGGATACGTACTGAACTAGCTTTTAGTCAAAACATGAAAGTTTTAGTACTTTGTCTTAGCTTTCAACGCCTCCAAGAATGCCTTAAACGGACTTTGGTAGCTTGAGATATGGCCATTAGGAGGTAGTACGGTTAACTGGCCGGTTAGTTGGAATTTGGTTCTGTGAATTGGGAATTTGACTGGGTTACACTGGAAATTAGACTAGGTGGTCTTCACCAAAGTTGTAGCTCTCTGCCTTAGCTTCGAAACGGTATATGTTTCACCTCAATACGATAAGTGTAACCTCGGTTGTGTCCGTTACGTAAAAATACGTCAAATCTGTCTTTTGTTAAACTTCATTTCCGCACATGTCGTTAGCTTGATTTTTGTACTTGTATTACCTTGAGCCTATTGAACGGCTATTGAAATGAAATTATGTTATGTGTAACTTTGGGTTTGATTGAGGAAAATAATGAAGCCGTATATGGCTGGAAAATAGGTAAATACAAAGGGCGTGCTGCCCAAATTTACGCCCGAGAACTAGAAAGAGATACTTACGACTTGAGTAAGGCTTGAGAGCGAATACCACGTGAACCATCTAGGATATTTTTGTCTTGTTTATCGAGATATATAAGTTAGAATTTGGCCAAACTTGTACCCTTGGGAAATGAAATACCAACTACTCCGAAGACGTTTTTCTCGTACTTTCGACTCAAATGGTATTTTCAAACATAATTGTTACAAAGTGTCACAGTTTGAAAAGCGGACGAGTGGTTTACGAATATTCTCCAAATGAATTTCAATTAAGTGGTTCTTATTAAACGAAACATTTAAGTTTCGACCCTTAGTCGATTTCCAAAGTTCTTAAACAATGTTTTATCGCAGATTTGGATTCCACACACGGAGTAATACCCGAACGTAACTCGTAAAGGCACCACATCTTTTGGTGAGTAATTGGGTTGTTATTGATGTGAAATTGTTAAAGTGCTTTGTATATGTTAAATGGGTACTTAGGCGAGGGTGTACTTTATCTCACTCGACCTAAACCCATCCTTTGTTTTGATTTCATATTTGAGAATACATGCCTTATGTTGAGTAACACCCTTTTGCTGTGTGCTGATGGGGGTGATTACATGACTTGAGTATCACCCTTTTGTTGTGTGCTGATAGGGGTGATTACTTGACTTGAATTAAACCCCATTTTCTGTGTGCCGTTTGGGGTAAGTACTTTGTTGTGTACTTTGTTGAGAGATACCATCTATTGAGAGATCGGATATCTCAGGGCTTGGTTCCAGCCCGGTTCCAAGGGTTAGACGAACTATTCGAGCCAGCTGGGGCTTGGTCGAAGATAGTTCCATGCTAACCTTGGGATTTAGTTCTTTGTTAAAGCTTTGACGAAAGCTAAGTTATTTTGTTTCGCTCGAGCTGCTGTGTGCTGTTGACTGGCCAGCGGGGGTTGATAAGGTGAACGGGGAAAGTTAAGTGGAGTCTACGGACCATGAGTACTTTGGTTGACGGAGTGTCAACAGGCGTTCAAGCTCGGGGAATTGAACTGGCTTTGGAGCCACCCGTATCCTACCATTGTGATGTTACTTTTCTGTTGTTGATGTGAAATATCCTGATTTACTTGTTTAATTATGTGAGTTTACATTTTTACCCCTGATTACTCACTAAGAGCTTACCCCATTCCATTTGTTTTCCTTAGCAAGGGGCCGACGCGGGGATCGCTCGGGAAGGTGTTTAGTCTTTTGATTAGAGAATAGTTGAATTTATCCTTGTTATAAGTTGACTAGTAAGATGTATATAGTTGTCGTGGTGGTTGTAGTTATCAGCTTTTCTAGGGTTTACTTTCTGGTACTCGTGATATGTAATTCTTGGAGAATTGGATGTAATATTTGGGATTTATCTTGTATTTCATTTGAGGACCGTAGTGAACGACTGAGTCCCGGCGAGAGCTGGGCAGGCGGTCCGCCGAACCCTTTGGTTCGCCTTAGGGGGAGGTGGGGCCGTCACAGTCAGCCCCCTATTTTTTCCACAAGCAACGCTCAGACATCAAGTTCTCGCAAGAATTCTCCAAGAATTCTCAAAGAAGCTTTCAAGAGCTTGAAGGGTTTGAAGATTGATTTCAGGAAACTCAAGAAACCCTACATCCTTGTAGGTTTCCTTCAAGATTCGCAAGACCCAACAAGTTAACCCAAAATTAGTCTAGAAAATTAAGAAAGCAACTTGGATAGTTCATGAACTGATTTGGACAGATTTGAAAAGATGAAGCCCTAGCCGCCAAAAGCAAACCCTAGCCGCCAAAAACAAACCCTAACCGCCAAGGAAAACCCTAGCCGTCGCCTACTTGTGTGCTTGTTGTTTTGGACAGATTCTTGGTGCAACAATCGACACAAGAGATGGTCAGATTTGTCAAGGCAACAACTACGCATGCATGGATAGATTTGACACAAACAAGGAGCAACACTTACGGGCAGAATGTTATGCAACAACGATTCCTTGTCTAAAAAGGATTAGGCCGCTAGGTCTCTAGCCTATAAAAGGCTCCTTTTGTATAAGCAAAGGGGGTTACGTACTTTGATAATAAAATTTTAGTTTTGTTTTCTCTTCCATTGTTGAGAGAATCAATTCCTTTACTTGCCTTGGCAAGGGTTCTTGAGCAATCTTGCGATTGTCCTTGATTGTTCAACCGACCTATCCACTAGAGTATCCACCTCGATTGGAGTCGTCGTTCTACCGCCTTGAGTCAAGTCGAGTCGTCCTTCTTGATTCTAGGAGTCGCAATCCAAACGGTTGGAAATCTCGCTAGATCATTGGGCAAACGTGTTACGTGGCTTGAAACGTGTTGATCGAGGAGCGTATCAGACATAAGTTGGGCCGAATTATTTAACTCCATTAATTAACTAGACCAACTAATTAAAACATGACACTATAACAACCAACTCAACTAACAAAACCAACTACTAACATTACTTGATGCTTCATTGACTTGGATCAATGTGTAGACAACTTCAAGCCTTCAATGTCTCTATGAAAGCCTTGAGTCAAGGCCGCCATCCATCTCGCCATCCGTGCACACATCACAAATACTTACTTATTCAAGGAAGGTAGCCAAGAGTCATTAGAGAGCTTTGGTGAGATCATTAGATTGTGTAAATTTGAGTGATACACGAGTGACGAGTGCATACATGTAAGTTTGTGTGTTGTGAGGAATTTCTTTCTGTCGCTAACCATTTTGCAAGTCACGTAATCATGCCTAGTGGAGTTGCATCTTGTACATATAATCAAAAACTCTTGGAGAATGAGCCTCTCAAGAGGAGGGGTTCCAAGCAATATACTTCCAAGTACTCTAGTTCCAAACAGTCTAGCTCCAAGCATTCACAACATGAGTTTCATTCACTTAGGGAGGAGATGTGAGAACCTAGAAATTTGATAATTTATCTAGTTTAACTACATGGTACTTTATTTATTAAGTCATCTATTTGGTTATTTATTGATTTGATGATGATTTTTCCTTAATGCATGTGAAAGTTAATGTGTGGGGTAAAATGAAAATTTCCTTTGTAGTGGGGTGTAAAAAGGAACTTTTGGAAAAAAAGAGGACTTTAGTGCAATAAGAGAGAGAATTGGGACACTTGGAGCTAGAGAGCTCTAGAAGGTGACAAGTTTTGGGACACTTGGAGCTAAAGAACTTTAGAAGGTGACAAATGTCACCATAGGAACCAAGGGAGACCTTTGACCAAGTTTTCTTAGCATTTAATCTTTCCTTTCTTGCCTTAAAAATAAATAAATAAATAAAACAACCAAAATCAAGAGGAAAGGAGAGAGAGAGGGCCGAGAGCTAGGAAAAAAAAAAAGAGAAGAAAAGCTCAACTTTTTTTCCTCCATTTTTGCTTCAAATCTTTCCCAACTTTGGATGATTCTTGGAATCTTGCTTGAGCTTGAAAGAAAGTCTTGCTTGGAGGCAACTCTTGGAGGAAACTTGGACTTGTTGCTCGATTGATATTGCTAGGAGAGATATTGGCTTGAAACCCTCTTTTTCCTTCAAGTGTCTAGTAGATTTGTAGTTAGAAAAATTGAATCTTTGATGGGTTGTTGATAGGTTTCCTTGAAACCTTGATTTAGGTAGATGACTTGAGGAAAATTCCTTATATTTTCATGGCAAGCTAGGTAGATGACTTGAGGTTCATTCTTGTGCTTTTATGATGAATGTTTATGGTAGATTTTGGTGTTTTAAAACTTGATGTTGTGGCTTGTGTGTATATTTCTTGGAAAGTTTGAATCTGGGTTGGATTTTGTTGCAAATTTTGGTGAAAAAATTCCGTTTTGAAAGCTTCTCGATGGCCGAAACTTTTGAGTGCTATTAGCCCTTATTTTCAAGAAATTTTGGGGAAAATCTTGCTCTACAAACTATGTTGGGCATTAAACTTTGACTGAGTTGGATTTGGACCAAAATCATGAGCTTAAGTGAGAAGGTTGAGTCAAGGGTTGCTGAAAATTTTGTTATATAGGAGACTCTGAGCAGTCTTGGAAAATCTATTGTATCTTGGTGTAGAAAAATCTAAATTGAGTTCTGCTTGCTGCATTTGAAACTAGATTTAGAATGCTTTGTACCATAAAAATTTCAGAATTTTTCTCAATTCCTATGAATATCTGTGATTTTTCAAAATTAACTGAATTTCCACACCTGTTCTGTCTTTCTACTGGACAAAGTAGCAACTTGAGGTTGGAATTTGACTAACTTCTGGGCAGAATCTTGCAAATGTGCCTACTGGAAAATTGTAACCCTTTGAGTCTATTTTCCAATGGTATAAAGTTTATAATTTTTGGACTTAAAAAACTTGCGATACTATTTTTCAAATAGTGTCGTGCAAAACTGGTGAAAATTCCATTTTCTCAACTTGTTCTTGCTTCCATTTCCAAATTTAAGTTGCAGTTGTTAAACCATTTTGAACTTGGTTTTATGAGTGGAATTGAGGTTTAAATGAAAGGAAATGAGTTTCTTCAAATCATTTTAGGTCAGACAATTTTCAACTTTGTATTTTGAAAGTCTTGTTCTAATTTCTGCAAACGTTTGACTATAATCGATGCTCTTTGTGACGGTCCCACCTCCCCCTAAGGCGTACCAAAGGGTTCGGCGGGTCGCCTGCCTAACTCGCGCCAGGACTCACTCACTCACAACAGTCCTCAAATGAAATACAAGATAAATCCCAAATATTACATCCAATTCTCCAAGAATTACATATCACGGGTACCAGAAAGTAAACCCTAGAAAAGCTGATAACTACAACCACCACGATAACTATATACATCTTACTAGTCAACTTATAACAAGAATAAATTCAACTATTCTCTAATCAAAAGACTAAACACCTTCCCGAGTGATCCCCGCGTCGGCCCCCTGCTAAGGAAAACAAATGGAATGGGGTAAGCAATATGCTTAGTGAGTAATCAGGCGTAAAAATGTAAACTCACATAATTAAACAAGTAAATCAGGATATTTCATATCAACAACAGAAAAGTAACATCACAATGGTAGGATACGGGTGGCTCCAAAACCAGTTCAATTCCCTGAGCTTGAACGCTTGTTGACACTCCGTCAACCACAGTACTCATGGTCCGTAGACTCCACTTACACTACTCTCCGTCCACCTTATCAACCCCCGCTGGCCAGTCAACAACACACAGCAGCTCGAGCGAAACAAAATAACTTAGCTTTCGTCAAAGCTTTAACAAGGAACTAAATCCCAAGTTTAGCATGGAACTATCTTCGACCAAGCCCCAGCTGGCTCGAATAGTTCGTCTAACCCTGGGAACCGGGTTGGAACCAAGCCCTGAGATATCCGATCTCTCAATAGATGGTATCTCTCAATAAAGTACACAACAAAGTACTTACCCCAAACAGCACACAGCAAATGGGGTTTAATTCAAGTCCTGTAATCACCTCCATCAGCACACAGCAAAAGAGCGATACTCAAGTAATGTAATCACCCCCATCAGCACACAGCAAAAGGGTGTTACTCAACATAAGGCATGTATTCTCAAATATGAAATCAAAACAAAGGATGGGTTTAGGTCGAGTGAGATAAAGTACACCCTCGCCTAAGTACCCATTTAACATATTCAAAGCACTTTAACAATTTGACATCAATAACAATCCAATTACTCATTTGATAAAGCTTGGCACGAAAAACGATACAATTCACTGAGCTTGACCGTCACCGTCAAAAGCCTCACAATCTGTATTGACAGATTATATACACACATAAGTGAAACGACCACACAATAGCAGTTTATTACTTAAACGATCGAATACGGTCGAAAACGATAAAAAATAATCAAAACGGTCAAAATGACGTTAAGGCCAAAAGAATGTCGAAATTGGCCGAAACGGCCGGAATGGTAATAAAATACCAAAAGTAGACCTAAACGGTCCAAAACGGCAAAAACGGTTGAGAAATGCACGTGCGCGTCCGTGAAAATGAAAATGGTACAAAACGGGTTACACGATTTGCCCATAATTGGAGCTGTGGTTATCGGATGAAAATGTACTAGATGGTGTCTCGAACCTTAGAAAAAAGGTTACAACTTCCATGAAGATACCTCGACCCATTTTTCAGTGCATCCAAGTTAAATTTGCAAAATACAAAACTAGAACTCCAAAGGCTAGTTTATCTTTCTCGTGAAAATTTGGCGGCATGCCCCTTGTGTTTACCCATTTTCCAGCCATTTATGGCTTCAATATTTTCCTCAAACAAACTCAAAGTTACATACAAAATAATCTCATTTCAATAGCCGTTCAATAGGCTCAAGGTCATACAGGTACAAAATCAAGCTAACGACATGTGCGGAAATGAAGTTTAGCAAAAGACAGATTTGACGTGTTTTTACGTAACGGACACAACCGAGGCTACGCGTATCGGATTGAGGTGTAAATTATACCGTTTCGAAGCTAAGGCAGAGAGCTACAACTTTGGTGAAGACTACCTAGCCTAATTTCCAGTGTAACCCAGTCAAATTCCCAATTCACAGAACCAAATTCCAACTAACCGGCCAGTTAACCGTACTACCTCCAAATGGCCATATCTCAAGCTACCAAAGTCCGTTTAAGGAGTTCTTGGAGGCGTTGAAAAGCTAAGACAAATTAATAAAACTTTCATGTTTTGGAACATGGCTAAATCAGCACGGATCATAGTGAATAGACACGGTCAATTGGATGACCTGTCTAAAACGGATCACTGGATGCATCCTAGGGCAGTGAGGGTATTTTGGTCTTTTCATAGGCTACGTTGCTCCGATTGAGTTCAAATTTTGTATAAAATCATAAAATATCATTCTCTACAACTTTTATGTTTTGTACTAAGCCTAATTTGGCCTCTAGCATGATGAAATAGAACCGGACAGAACTGAAGCTAAGATTTCCAGAAATCTGGAATTTTTGTTATTTCAAGCTATAATTCATATTTTCACCTTGAAACTACCACTACTACTACCTTTACAAGATCATATACCACATATATGCATCATACAACACCAACCCACAAGAAACCCTAACTCAAAAGTCATCCATCCAATCATCAAAACTCTTTGAAACAAGCATCACAAGCACTATACTAACATCAATACCCAACTTAATCATGATTAATGGAAAAGAAATGGTTGATCAGCCATTATACCTCAAGGCAAGACCTTTCTAGGATGATCCTTCACCTCTCCTTGATATTCTTGGTTCCTTAGGCTTCCCAAGCTTCCAAACTAGTGATTGATCGGTTTAGTTTTTCTTGTTTTCACTCAAATGGTGCAAATCAAGATAAATTGAAGTTGTTTTCTCTTGCTCTTTCTCTCTCTCTTATTCATGGCTAGGAGGAAGAAAATGAGGACAATTTGTGTGTTTTTTGATGATAAATATGGAGGAAAATGAGTTAGGCAAGAAGCCATAGATAGCCGACAAGTGGCACCACCAAAATCCATCCAAATTTTATTTTCTTTTCCTTGCATTTTGGCCACATATTTTGGTTATATGGCTGAGGATGAGGGGGGATATTTTGTAAAAATATCAAGGGTATGTGGTGGTAAGGAAGTGGTGATTAATGGGGGGGTTCAATCGGTAGTAATCGATACTCGTCGGTTCGAGCCGTTTTTCTTAAATCGCGTATACTAGGGTTTTTAACTTCTAATCACTAACTTATTATTATCACTTCTAATCATATAATATTTCCTCATCCAAAAGTCACTCTTACCTACCAAATTTGATCCTCACTCCGTACTGAATAGTCACACTATGAAAAAACGTGAAAATCCTAATTCGCGCTAACTTGGAAACGGACAACGAAAACCCTTACTTCCATATTCATTTACACTTATTGTGAGGTGATTGGGTAGTAGGGCCATAAAAAATGAATAATTTCCAAATAAAAGGGTATTTTTAAGAAAAACGTGAGTGGTTTTACAATTCCATAAATTGAATTTAGGGTTTCGATTAAAATATGAGAAATTTAAGAAAACGGTCAGTCACAAGTGAAACTAGGGTTTTGATTAGACTTTTAGGGTTTCCAGTCTTTTAAAATAAAACAAGGTTTTAAATCAAACCCAAAGAAATAACTTTAGTTTCTTCTTTAAAACAAAATAATGGTTTAAAATAAAAATAAACTAAAGAAACCGTAATATCCTCATTGAGACTAAACAAAAAATGATCCTAAAAGTTGGGGTATCACACTCTTGTGCTCCAAATGACTTTGGCAACGTTGATTTAGTAAGTACATGAGGTTTTCTTCTCGATTGCAACATGAAAATATTATATTTTGATAGGTTATATGGGCATAAAACTTGTAAATTGATGCATTTTCTAAATGAAGTTTTGAAATCTCAATTTCTTCATGTATTTTGGTTTTGTATTGCTAGTCTTTTAATATAGTATATGACCACAGGACTCGAGAGAGTATAAGAGGACGAACCAAGGTTAAAGTGAAGGGTTGCATTGATTGGTGAGTGTTCCAATGCATGTTATTTGACTTGAGAAAATGCTATTATTTGCTTAAGAGCTCTTTTTTGAATGACATGCGAATAAGTGAATGACTGTTGTGATTTTCTTGTCTTGTTAATTTGCTATGAGCGTATGTTTACATTGCATGAATGCATGATAAATGTGCAAGAATGTAGGCTGATGTGTACTTTATCGCATCGGCTAAACTGAGCTTAACCCTATGCTGGCACTCTATCTGAGACCCGCCATTTGCG
The DNA here is from genome assembly GCF_036785885.1 of Coffea arabica. Lineage (NCBI taxonomy): Eukaryota > Viridiplantae > Streptophyta > Magnoliopsida > Gentianales > Rubiaceae > Coffea > Coffea arabica. Next base: position 431,966 of record NC_092323.1, on the reverse strand, counting down.
AGGTCGGATCACCTGGATAGCTTTGACTTTATAACTTACCAATGTTAAGTGCAAAGTTCAAAACTCTTTACTGAAAGGCCTTGAGTACAATGTTAAATGTTTAATGTTAAATGAGGGGAATTGTTGATTTTTCGGAGGGCATAAGGTGAATGTTAAATGAGGGAATTGTTGATCTTTCGGAGGACATAAGGTAGGAGTTCGGAGGTTATAAGGTGGTAAAATGTAGGGGATTGTTTATTGGCAGTTATAAGGTGAATGTTGCTCCCTATGAGCCCCGTATCCTTTTAGTTTTTAAATTATTGTTCCTCCTTGTATTTACTTGAACGAATGATTGAATGCACACATGAATGTTATTGTTTAGGAAGTATTTTACATTGAAAGATTCCTATTACAATTAATTGTTGCACTACCAGTTTCTAAAGTTGAGTATCAATTTATTTGAACCTATAGTACTTGGGAAAATGTGCTTACATATTAAATTCTGTTATTCTCTTATTTTTTCTGTTTACCTGGAATGCTCACTGGGCGTAAGCTCATCCAACGTTTTGTTTTTCTTAACAGAATTCGGATCCGAGAGTGCTCAAGAATATTGTTGGAATGTTTTGAGAGAATTTAAGTTTTTATTTTAGTAGAAATGATTGTAGTGTATATATTTTTGGGTTGTAATTAAGATAGACTCCGAATGATGATTCTTTTGTTCGCGAACATATGGATGTATGTAAATGTTATTTTGGGGTGTAATAAGTATTATTTTGGTTAGTTTAGAAATTTCAAATAATTCTTGCTATGGTTGTAGTGAGTCCTGGCGAGAGTTGGGTAGGCGGCCGCTGACCCCTCTGGTTCACCTTTGGGGAAAGTGGGGCTGTCACAGGAGATGGATCCTTATCGTGCTTTGTGTGCATATGAAAGATATAAGCATACTTGTGATGAGTATGAGAAGGAACAAAGAAGTTTATGTCAAGCATCTAGGCTAAGGTCATCCTCAAGTAAACGAGATTCATTTAAGGAGTATCGTGACAATTGAGTCATGGAACCTAAGAAATCTTGAATTGAGTCAAAGTCGCGTGAACCAAAGGATGACTTCCGAAGTTGGACTAAAGAATTGGTTAATTCTATGATGAAAGAGATTATGACATATTTTCAAAACATCATTTCTTGAGAGTTGCTCTTGTGGTTCAATGAGAGTTGCTCTTGAACATCTAGAATCATCTGGTGTTCGCTTGACTTATCAATCAAGTTCATCATCCTTGATTGTGGCACCTTCTAACATTCCTAGGGTTATAGTATCGAGGTTCAAATCATGGTGATACAAACGTCGCCAACGGTTGTGACGAAACCCGTAAGAGATTAGACTCAGGATCGACAAGAGGATACCAAGCTTGGAGCGGATGACCTCAACCTGTTAATCACGTGGTTAACGAACCTTGGTATAAAAGTAGAGGACGCCACAATCTAGTGTGATTCTAGATTGATAAGTCACGAACACCTAGATAAATTCTAAGGTATTCAAGAAGCCTTGGAGAAACCAAGAAACTCCCAATTTGTATTGTATTAATTGAATGATTGAATGAATAAAACATGACCCTTGGTAGGCTATTTATAGCCATACAAATGGAAAACCTAACGTGTAATGGAAAGGCTAGACCTAAGGGAAATAAAACGAAGAAGGCTCCTACAATTTAGGGGTACTAGAGTTGGCCCTTTCTAGCTTGCAAGCTGGCCGACTTTGCCCTTGAATTGAAATGACAAAATAAGACTCCAAACAACTACTTAAACGGCTAAACAAGATACTCAAACTAGAAAGCCTTCAATTGTCATCCTCCTTGATTTGAACCACATGAACAACCTTCATTACTTCATGCTCAAGTCCCTTAATGACTTTGGGGATAATTTCTTGGCTTTGCAACTCACGAACAAGTCTTTGGAGTTCCTCTCGCATCTTCTTAGCATGTGCGCACGTCACAGGTCCTAAAGGTACTCGAACTATGCTCAATGGTGTCTCTTGGTTAGTATCATCCCCCTCCTCTTGAAAAGGATTTGTCCTCAAATCAGCTTCATCGTCTACAAGAAAAGGAGATAGATCAGAGACATTGAATGTTGCGCTTACATTGTACTCACCGGGGAGGTCTAGCTTGTAAGCATTGTCATTGATGAACTTGATGACTTGAAATGGCTCATCTCCTCATGGAAGGAGTTTATTGCGTCTTTGGACCGGGAACCTCTCCTTGCGTAGATGCAACCACACCCAATCTCCAGGCTCAAACACCACGCGGTGGCGTCCCTTGTTAACCCTTTGAGCCACTTAATCCATTCTTCGCTCAATGTTTAAGCGGACCTACTCATGCAACTTCTTCACAAAATCTGCTCGTTTAGCACTATCTATGTTAATGCGCTCAGAAGAAGGTAAAGGTGATAAGTCTAGTGGTGTTGAAGGGTTAAAACCATAGACTATTTCAAATGGTGAGAAATGAGTAGAACTATGCACCATACGGTTATATGCGAACTCAACATGGGGTAAACACTCTTCCCATGTTTTTCCTAATGATTTTCCTATGCGAATATTTTTCCTAATGATTGCACATAAGAGTGTAGACAATGTGCGGTTGACGACCTCAGTTTGACCATCAGTTTGTGGGTGACTAGTAGTAGAAAAGAGTAATTTAGTACCCCTTTTTCCCCACAAAGTTTTCCAAAAGTAACTCAAAAATTTGACATCCCTATTAGAGACAATTGTCCTAGGCATGCCATGCAATCTAATGATTTCTTTGAAAAACAAATCAGCAATGTGAGATGCATCATCTGTTTTGTGACATGGTATAAAATGTGCCATTTTTTAAAATCTATCAACAATAACAAAGATGCTATCATTACCCCTCTTTGACCTAGGTAACCCCAAAACAAAATCCATGGAAATGTCAGTCCAAGGTTCCTTAGGTACAGGTAAAAGACTATAGAGGCCATAGGGTTGAAGTTTGGATTTAGCTTTGTGGCAAGTGATGCACTTGGCCACCATTCGTTCCACATCGCGCTTCATCCTTGCACAGTGGAAATGTTCTTGAAGGATAGCTAAGGTTTTAGCCACACCAAAATGTCCCATCAAGCCACCTCCGTGTGCTTCCCTAACAAGTAAAGAGCGAATAGAGCAGTTAGGTATACACAGTCGATTGAGGTAGAAAAAAAATCTATCAAAGATGTAGAATTTACCTTGAGTTGCTGAACCACAAGAATCATAAATACCTGAGAAATCTGGGTCATTGGAGTATAGCTCTTTAACTAACTCAAACCCTAATAGCCTTGCATTAAGTTGAGTGAGTAAAGAGTAACGACGTGATAACGCATCAGCAACAACATTAGTTTTCCCAACTTTGTACTTAATCACATAGGGAAATGTTTCAATAAATGCAATTCACCTAACATGCTTATTCAACTTGTGTCGTGACTTAATGTGCTTAAGTGATTCATGGTCAGTGTGTATGACAAATTCTGATGCGGTTGAGCACGAGACCCATGGTACTCCAGTAGACCCTGTGAAGGTGCCCCAAGACCCAGTGACACGAGCACGGAGTAAGAGATTTAAGGAGTCGCTTCAAGCCTTGGTTCATGCCGTCCAAGCCCAAGAGAAACCGCCCATTGAAGGGATTGAGTTGGAAGATCCTTGCAAGACGACTAAAGTGTTACTTACAATTGAAGATACGCTCCACTGATGTTTGTCACGGATGTTACATTCAGTTTTTTTGAGATTATTGAATACAATTTCCAGAATTTCATCTATTCCTTGTGGCAGAAATTCCTTAGCTTGAGAAAGCTAAGTTGAACATCCTAGAGTTGATCCTAGGTTGCTCTTGACTTATCAATCAAGAACACACACTTGATTGTGGCGTCCTCTACCGTTGAATCTGTTCTTGAGTGGTCCAAGTTTGGGTTCAACTCCATCAAATCGTCAACGTGTTCCTCTAGATCCGAAGTAACTTCCGTGTCTCGCATCAAATTCCCTTGGTCTCAAATAATGTTGCCAAGTCTCCAAAGCACAAATCAAAGGGTACAACTCTTTATCATAAGTGGAATAATTCAAAGCTGCCCCATTGAATTTTTCACTAAAGTATGCAATTGGTTTGCCCTCTTGCATTAAGACAGCTCCTATACCCACCCCAGATGCATCACACTCGATTTCAAACATCTTGTCAAAGCATGGTAATGCAAGTAATGGTGCGTGTGTGAGTTGGTGTTTAAGCATTTGGAAAGCACGTTCTTGAGCATCACCCTACACAAATGGCTCATTTTTCTTAATTATAGCAGTTAAAGGTGCAACAATGGTACTAAAAATCTTTAACAAATCGTCCATAAAAACTAGCAAGACCATGAAAAGCTGCATACCTCACCCACCGTGCTTGGAGTAGGCCATTCGCGAATTGCTTTGACCTTCTCCTCGTCCACTTTGATTCCCTGTTTACTCACAACAAAGCCTAGGAAGACAAGTTGATCAGTACAAAAGGAGCACTTCTTAAGGTTAGCATAGAGTTTTTCCCTTCGAAGTACATCAAGAACAAGTTTCACATGCTCAACATGCTCATCTAGGCTCCTACTATAAATCAGTATGTCATCAAAATATACAACTACAAACTTTCCTAGAAAGGGACGAAGTACATGGTTCATTAACCTCATGAATGTACTAGGTGCATTAGTTAGTCCAAAGGGCATAACTAACCACTCATACAAGCCATGTTTGGTTTTAAAGGCCGTTTTCCATTCATCTCCCTCTTTCATCCTAATTTGATGATAACCGCTTTTTAGATCAATTTTAGTAAAAATCACAGCACCATATAACTCATCTAACATATCATCAAGTCTAGGAATAGGGTGACGATATTTTACCGTTATTGCATTGACGGCCCTACAGTCAGTGCACATTCGCCAACTTCCATCCTTTTTAGGCACCAAGATGACGGGAACAACGCACGGACTTAAGCTTTCCCACTCCCATCCTTTTGTTAGAAGCTCTTCGATTTGGCGTTGGAGTTCCTTTGTCTCATCTGGTCCTATTTTGTAAGCTGGTCTGTTAGGAAGTGAGGCATCTGGAACCAAGTCGATTTGATGCTCAATTCCCCTTATTGGTGGTAGTCCATTTGGAATCCCATCGGGGAAGACATCATCATAATCCTACAAGAGAGAGACAATACTAGATGGTAAAGTGTTAATAAGATTACTTGTAATAACCAACACCTATTTGCACAAAAGTACAACAATAGGTGTATTAACACTCAAAACTTTTCTTACTACATTGGCTTTTATCAGTAGATTTTGCCTTTTCTCTTTCTTTTCTATTTTGGCCGGCTCACTACATGCCTTTTCCCTCTCAATTTTCTCGGCCTTGTTATTTTCTTTTGAGCTCTCGGCTTTTTCCATCTTTTTCTTTCCATTCTCGAGCTCACTTTCCTTTATCAAGCTTTCCTGATCTTCACGAACTTGGCTAGGAGTAAGTGGCACAAGAATAATCCTCTTCGCGCCTTGTTTGAAGGAGTATTTATTGGTAACGCCATCAAACGTGACTCCTTTGTCAAATTGCCATGGTCTCCCCAATAATATATGGCATGCTTGCATAGGGACCACGTCGCATAATACCACATCCTCATACTTCCCAATTTGGAAAGGTACTTGGACTTGCTTGGTGACACACGAACATCCCCACTATCGTTCAACCATTGCAAACGATAAGGTGTTGGATGGCGTAGAGTGGGTAGTGCTAGTTTCTCCACCATCAAGGCACTAGCAACATTAGCACAACTACCCCTATCGATGATCAAGCTGCATACCTTTCCTTTGATATAGCATCGGGTGTATAAAATGTTCTTCCTTTGTGCATGGTCAGCGGTCTTGACTTGGGTTGCTAAGGCTCGCCTAACAACGAGTCCAACTCGCTCGTTGACGGGCAATGCTTCCTCTTCTTCTTCTTCTTCCTCAGGTGAGGGCAGCTCCTCTTTTTCATCCTCATCATCGGTGAGAAACTCACCATTTGGCAAGATGATCATGGTGTGTTGGTTAGGGCATTGACTAGCGATGTGCCATCGGCCTTGGCATTTGAAACATTTGGTATCTCGGTTTCGACCCATGCCCGACTCGATGGCAGTCCTCGATGGTGCCTTAGACTCCCACTTAGGCATATCCAGTCTTGATCTAGAGGGGATGGAACCACTCGACCCTTTATCCTCCCTTTTTGGTGGTGTAGTTCGAGGATAAATGGGTGAGAAGTTGGAGTAATTCCGAGATGGACCCCTCCTCTTAATCGTCCTTTCAATCTTGATGGCTTTCTCCACCAAGTTCCACATAATGGTGTAATTCCACTTGCTCGGCAATTTCGGTCCATAATTCATTCAGGAAGCGCGCCATAGTCACCTCTCGATCCTTTGTGATGTCTGCTCGCAACATAAGTACCTCCATCTCCTTATGGTAGTCCTCGACGCTTCGAACTCCTTAAGTCACTGTAGTAATGACTTGGTATGAATCGCTTCCTCATTAATCGCCTCAATTCGGTCCAAGTTTGTACGGCAGGTTCACCACTCCTCTTTCAACTAGTGGAGAGTTGATCCCACCACACAACGGCGTAGTCGGTGAATTCGACCACGGCCAACTTGACCTTTTGCTCCTCCGAGTAGGTATTGCAATCGAAGGCAAGTTCAATCCGCTTCTCCCACTCCAAGTATGTATCAGGGTCCGATCGTCCTTGGAAGGGAGGAATCTTCACTTTTATTCCCGGAATGTGGTCACTTGTTGGTCTATTTTCTCGCTTGGATCTCCGTTGGTAAGGCTCATAGTCGTGGTCCAAGTTAGAGTCGCTAGACTCGTGCGCATATATCCTACCACGGCTGCCTTTGGAACCTCCTTGGGACAACTCCAAACTATCGATGCGTTGGTGCATCAATTCAAGTTTTTGGTCCATCATGCATCCCAATTCGCTTTTTATTACCTCTGTGAAAAGTTTAAGATCAAAAACTTGGGAGCTCACTCCTCCCTCGTTAGCCATGGGGAAGTAGAGGGTATGAAAATAATAATGGAAAGAAGCAAAGTTTACCTCACACACTTCCTCACGTGTATACGCTCGCTCTCGTGTATAATCACTCTAATGAACTCACCAAGGTGTTTTCAAGGCTCCTCGGTTAACTCCTTGAAGAAGTTAGAACTCCTTCTAGAGCTGTTCAACTTATCAACCAAGGTCACAAAATTCATAGCAATTGGACGGACAAGATGAACGAACTGACCAAGAATAAATGACGACTCAAGGCTGAATTTTATGAAGCCTAGATACGACGCTATTGGCTCTTTTTTGCTGGAATTTCGTTTTGCTATTGCCTTTGGGTTCGGGCTGGTGGTTTTTATGGAGTATTGGTGCTATTTTGGGATGTTTAAAAGGTAGGTTGTCTTAGACCTTGATGGTAAACTAATTCGGTTCACAAGGTTTTGCAACCGAAGTGTAGATCATGTGCTAAAGGTTGGTGGCTGTTAGGGTGTAGTGCGGCTGTTTAGGTAACAAGGGTGTAGGGCGGTTGCTTAGGTCTGATGTGGGGAGGTTAAGGGTGTTTTAGGAAGACTTGGACTTGGTTTCTTGGGTTTCTTGGCTGACTTCAATCCCAAAGGCTTTGGAGAGTAGAAGTGTTTCAAGGTTGGGACTTGTTTTCCAACTAGGAGACTAGAGCTGAGGCTTCCTTTCCTCTTTTTTTTTCTGTCGTTTCTTTCTTTTTTTTCCCTTGCGGTTCTCTCTAATTGTTGTTTCAAGATCTCAGATTTTCTGTCCCAACAACTCAGATTCAGATCAGCTTCAAGTTTGCCAAGAAAGTTGAAGTCTTCCTTCCCAAGTTTTCAAGAAACCCTCGATGTGTAATCAAGAACTACCAAATCAGTCTTGGTTGATCCAAGAACTCCAAGATTTTCGATCAAGAAGCTCAAGAACTACCCAAGTTAGGTTTTGGTGTCCAAGATTTGCAAGAATCAACACAAAAATTCAAGGTTGAAAGGAAAAAACAGTTTCGGCAATTCAAGAAGAAAAATTTCCAGCAAACACGACTCAAGAACAATGGTACGCGACTTACTTTTTTTTTGACACTTTTGCTGGGTTGTTTTCACAACCAAAGTGACACAAAAGTAGACTACAATCTGGCCAAAATCAGTAGCAATTTGCAACAAAGAGTTTCTGGACAGATTGCTCACAATAACACAAGACACGATATGAAGGCACAAGAAAGCCCTAGCGGCTGCAAAATTTTCTTTTGGTCTTGTTTCCGTTATTTTTTTGTTTTTCTGGGCAAAACACAAACAACCACAACAACTAATGACAACTAGACGCTAGAACACGATGCAAGAATTCTGGAAAAATTAACAGACAACAATCTAGACACGAAAACAGGATTTTTTTTTTTTTAAGAAACACAAAACAGAATTTGAACTTGCTAGACTAGAAACCCTAGTGGTAGGAATTTTTTTTTTTGGACACAACAAGAACGACTCTATGACTAACACAACTAGACACGAATAAACAATGAACAAATCTGGAAAAATTAACGCAAAACACAAAACCAAAAATTCGACAAACACCAAATCAGAATTTTGAATAACTTGACCCGAAACGAAAACAAGTAAAGGGATGTAACATGATACCTCTTAACTAGCTTTGATACCAACTGATACGAACGTCGCCAACTGTTGTGACGAAACCTGTAAGAGATTAGACTCAGGATCGACAAGAGGATACCAAGCTTGGAGCGGATGATCTCAACACGTTAATCACGTGGTTAACGAACCTTGGTATAAAAGTAGAGGACGCCACAATCTAGTGTGATTCTAGATTGATAAGTCACGAATACCTAGAGAAATTCTAAGGTATTCAAGAAGCCTTGAAGAAACCAAGAAACTCTTGTCGCGCCCCACTTTTTGATGATGTTGTGGTGAAAGTGTGTAGTGGAATGTGAACGTGTGTAAATGAAAAGTAAAAGGCCATGGGACTTGAGAATGCGACGATTTGGCCAAACAAAGTTCAAAAGGGGGTTTTTAATGAAAAATGGAGTCGCCACTTGGTATAGAGTTAGGGTGTACCAAGTCACCCAAAAAGAAATTTTCTAAAGGAAAGATAGAAAGAAACCCCTTTTGAACGACTCCTAGTCCACGTAAACCAACGAAAAAGGTTCGGGAGTCACATTTGACGAAGGGGAAGGCAAGGATAAAAATCCAAGGCACCCCTTCGACCTAGCCAAGGCTAGTTGTGTGATTTAGCCCCACCTTTCCTAATTTTTCTACCCAAGTATGTATCGCGTGTTGGATATGACTATATGAATGCAAAAACCTAGACCTAGGGGGACATGGGGAAATTTCTCTTCAAAGGTTGAGTGGTGCCAATCACATTAATTGTGAAGCCCAATAATGATCCTTTGGAGAGGTCACACATAATCCTAAATGACGTAAAAATGAGTGGAGTGCATGCCATGTGAAAATGTGAGTTTGTGTGAAGTGAGAGAAGTGATAAAATAATAGGATGTAAGTGGAGGTGTGCAAATGTATTTACAAGGTGAGGTGAGTAAAGAATGATAATGTGAAAACAACATAAAGTGCATGTGTGCGAGTGATATTATATAAAGTGTAAGTGGTTGAGTGAAAACGTGCAAAATTAAAGTAGTGTGAAGTGAGAAAAAGGATAGAATATGAAGTAAGTGTATGTGATAGTGAATGAATAAAATGCATGAATCCTATAGGAATGCATCAAGATGGGAACGGGGAGTCCTAACTTTGTGACTTTAATCTTCCCTTTGATTAGAAGGGGGAACTAGCGTGCTAAGGCTATTGGATAGCCACACTCGCTCGTTTCCCTTATCGAAAGGGGACACTCAAGCAAATGAACCCTATAACTAGTATGAGATGCAAAACCTAAAAATGAGGGGAAAAAGGGGTTCGAGGAGCATGCCAATGATAAAACTAAGAAAAATGCATGACATATAGTGAACACGCAAATATGCACTAACAAAAGGGGATGGCCTATTGGGTCTAGCGTTGGACTAGCCCTTTCTATGAATTCCTAATGAAATAATGAGCCACAACTAGCATTGGACTAGTGTGGTGACGTACATTCATCCATCACATTCATTCATGGCTATGGAAAGCGATTAGACATGCCAAACACCTATAAACACATAGCACATAACAATTAGCATGCTCGACTAGATGCAAGAACCTAATAAAGCAAATTAACACATAGCAACAAAAGCAAGCAATCAAGCTAATGAACCTATTACATTTGCTAGCTAGGCACATGTCTTCAATAGGTCTTCATCAAGTGCTTTCCAAGCCCTATCTATTACAAGCCAAGAGGTGTACACATACCCTATAAAGAATAACTTAAATAAAAAGCAAAAGTAAATAAAGAAAATGAAAGGAATTAAAGAAAAACAAGGGAAGCAAGTAGACATGCAATTTTCACGTAGCACGTTGGATCACATAGGAGAGACAAAAAAAAGATAAAAGAAGTTATACCTCTCTTGAGTTGATGTCCTAAATGGAGTGAAATCATTTATTTATCCTCCAAAATAAAAGAAATGGTCAAGGTACCAATTTATTTGGGAAAATAGGCAAACACAAGCTCACTTGGTCATAAAGCCCCTAAAGTCATGAATTAAATGCAACTGAAACAAAGCATGGTAATTAATTAAAACAAACAAGCAATGAAGTTGTAGAATTAAAATTGTCAAGGACCAAATTGAGGAAATTATTCAATTGGTTGGGTCATAGTGAAACAAAGGGGACTTGGGGGGTTGGAATGTAATTTTTCCTGAAAGGTATCTGCATGCATGTATACGTAGGAAGCAAAATTTTCTGCAATGAATTCAAATGAATGAACTGCTGCAACATTTTATAACTTCAGCAAATCTCTTTCCTTGCAACCATGTTCATGCCAATTCCTTATTCAAATTAAACACATTCATGCAAACAAACTAAGAGAGAAACATGCTGGAAGTATTATTTAATAAAATCAGCAAAGCTTGGAACCGAAATGGAAGAAAACAACAAGATAAAGCCGTGAGTTTCTGGTTCAGCAAACTGAAATGCATTTTCCAGCAAATGCTCAAACATGATTCAAACATTTTAGGCTCAAACATGCCAACTCAAACCTCACTTATCCCATTGAAGACAACATCCATTACCACATGACAACAAGAAAAACTGGTCTGCCCAACAACAAAGAAAGAACGAAAAATGCAGCTAGAGTTCCTGCAACAAACAAGCAGGCTGCTGCATTTTGTTCCACTTTTTCCTTACACACACAAACATCAATGCCAAACCTTCCCTCTCATCCCTTCAACACCAAATGAAACAAGCAAAGGATATCTAAAACCAATTTCAAAAGCTGTTGCAGGACAAAAATTGCAGCACCAATGACAAGAAAGAAAAAAAAAAGAAAGGGACTTGCGGCAGCATGCATGTTTTAAGCGCAACAGTTTTTCCTTTTCTCATTGATCACATATATCATGCAAATGAAACCCAAGCTAGCAAAAATGCACAACTCAATATTTTACTGCTGAAAGCAAGACACGAAACTACACAAGCAACTACAATCCAGCCCATAGACCCCAAGCTACGGGTGAGAACTTCAAGCCTCACTGTTGCAACAAACCGAGAATCTTACACTAATTGCAGCAAGCTTCATGCACGAAACTCAGTCCAGGGCAAAACTAATCCAGACAGGAGGATCGTAAAGCATTCTTCATACTTTTAGGCAGCCAAATTCCTTAGACTTAAGCACAAAAATTTCGAAGAGAGTAAAATGCAAATCTGGAAAATATATTCACAAAGGAGCATGCAAATCTGGAACAAGCAAAAGAAATCAGCGGTATTCATTTTTTGTTGCCAGCAAAGTAATTTATTCATAAACTCAAACCAGTCAAACATGAAACAGAGAGGGACCAAGTGACATTGGAAACAAAATGGCAAACACTGGACGCTGACTCCTCTATCATGTAAACATCAAGCATTGGTTCCTTTCTTTATCATATAGACATCATCCACAGCCACAAGACTGGACCTTTTACCCACAGATAAGAAATAAACTCTTGGTGATCATGAAACAAAAGGGGCGGCAGAGTAGACAAGCAAAGCAGTGATCTTTCCATAAGCAAAGTCACTAAACATTATTCAAAGAGATGCAGGGATCTAAAGGGAAGGAACTACTTACAGTACTCAGGCTTTCTTGATGAAGATCCGCCTCTGCTGGTGGCGTGAAGGTGAGCAAATCCTTTGCTCAGGTTTGTTGCTTCAGGTTACAGCTTCCTCGGTTTTCCTCTTGCCTTCTTCCGAATCTCAAGTTCTGATTTTTCTTTCGTTTCCCCCAAACTCGCGGGTCTCCCGTTCCTTCCAGTCTTTCCAGTCTTTCTCTCCTCACCTCCCAGATTCTAACCGTCACCCTAGCTCTCTTTTCCTCAGCTTTTACCTCTCTCAAAGTTCTAACCTTTTGCACAGCCCTCTGTTTTCTCCTCCGGACCCAGCCGTCACTTACCAATCTCTCCTTTTTCCTCTCTGTTTCGTTTTTTGCCTTTAAACCCTCTCCTGTGTGCTAGCTCTCTCCCGCTGCTCTCTCTCTTTTCAGTTTCTCTACCAGCCGTCAACTTCTATCTCACTCTCTGTATCCTCCCCCCTCCCTTGCGGCTGCCTTGCTCTTTTCTATTTATACGGGAACCCCAACAAGACCTAAACCCTCAACCATTTTCCAACAAATTGCAGCTAAGGGGCTGCCCAGTCCTCTGTTTGCAAGCTGCATAAAAACGCAGCTTGCATGCGCGACATCTCTTTTTTTTCCATTGGACGAACAAGTTGATAATAGTAAAAATAAATAACAAAACAATTTAATTACCATTGGACGAAAAATAAATAAGCTAGAAACAACAAAGTGCAAATTCCAATTCATTTTTTTTCATTTTTCCATTTTTCATTTTTCCTTTTTTTCTTTAAATAATGAAACTAAATCCTAAACAACTAAAACATATTTTTTGAACACTTTTCTTTTTCCTTTGAGAAATTATAGCTAAAATGGTTAAAATAACTAAAACTAAAAGTAAATAAAACTAAATGTGACGAATAAAAATAGAACAAATAAAAACAAATAGTAAATAAATAAATAATAAAACACCAAAAATTTGGTGTCTACAACTCTCAATTTGTATTGTATTAATTGAATGATTGAATGAATGAAACATGACCCTTGGTAGGCTATTTATAGCCATACAAATGGAAAACCTAACGTGTAATGGAAAGGCTAGACCTAAGGGAAATAAAACGAAAAAGGCTCCTACAATTTAGGGGTACTAGAGTCGGCCCTTTCTAGCTTGCAAGCTGGCCGACTTTGCCCTTGAATTGAAATGACAAAATAAGACTCCAAACAACTACTTAAATGGCTAAACAAGATACTCAAACTAGAAAGCCTTCAATTGTCATCCTCCTTGATTTGAACCACATGAACAACCTTTATTACTTCATGCTCAAGTCCCTCAATGACTTTGGGGACAATTTCTTGGCTTTGCACCTCACGAACAAGTCCTTGGAGTTCCTCTCGCATCTTCTTAGCATGTGCGCGCGTCACGGGTCCTAGAGGTACTCGAACTATGCTCAATGGTGTCTCTTGGTTCGTATCACATGGGGATTAGAGAGGTCCAAGTAGAAAATTCTGCTAAAATTCAAGCTTGCGATAATCACCATCGATCCGGGGTTCGTTGTCATGAATTTCATCATCAACGGGATTCGTATCATGAAGCCTTTGCTAGAGTACTACATTAGTGTTAATCAATCTACCTTTATTCCTAGGAGATAAATCATTGATAATATTAGGAGAAATGGATCCAATGTTTTTATGGCCTTGAAACTTAACATATCCAAAGCCTATAATAGAGTGGAATGGCTATTTGTGGTTTGGATTAGGTGGATTCTAAAATATATGTCTTTTGTGACTTATTCTATAAATATAAATGGTGAGAGGAGAGGTTTTGTGAGACCTACTAGAGGAATCAGACAAGAAGATCTGCTATCTCCATTCTTGTTTCTCCTAGTTTCTAAAGGACTATCTAACCTACTGAAGAATGCTATGTAGGATCACAGTATTTTTGGGTTAAAAATAGCTCATTCTATTCCAACTCTATCTCACCTATTTTCGACAGATGGCACACTTATCTTCTGTAGAGCCAACAAAAAGGAGGCTTGCAAGTAATGAAGATACTTGAAACATATGGGGAGGCTTCAAGACAAATTATCAATGCTGAGAAATCTTCAAAATTTTTCAGTAAGAACACAGATGAGAGAAGGAAGGATGAGATCTTGAGCACGTTGGATGGTATGAAGTTAGCAAAACAAAGCAAATATCTAGGTCTCCCAATGGTCATTGGGAGATCAAAGAAGTAGTTGTTTAATTCCATAAAAGAGGAAGTCATCAGCAGACTGGAGGGTGGAAAGAAAAACTCCTAAGTCAAGTAGGAAATGAAGTTTGTTAAAATCAGTGGTTTTAGCCCTACCAACATATGATATGAGGTATTGTAAAATACTGTGCATGGATATCTGTAGAGAAATGGCAAGGTTTTGGTAGGGGAAAAAAAGAGAAAGAAAGAGGATTCATGGAGTAGACTGGAAAAAATTGTCTGGACTGAAAAGAAAGGTGGGTTTGGGTATCAAGGATCTCCAAAGTTTTAACAAGACAATGTTAGCCAAACAACGTTGGAAAATGTTGACTGATGTGAATCCACAATCTAGACAACCAATTCACCAACGGTTTAGCAGCGAAAATTTGACCCAAATCTAATCCCCGAGATAACGAACACTATTGATATTATCTCAACCCGTTACCTAACGAATTAGTGAACCAAACTATAGGTAGAGGAATGCCACAACCAAGGAGTTACTTGATTGATACGTTCAATTGAACAATTTGAGAAAGATTCTCAAATATTCAAAGAGGCTCTCTTGGAAAGAGAAAAGTGAAAAACTCACAATTTTATTGATGTCAAAAATTGATTATGAAGGTCTCTTGCCTTGGCTATATATAGCCATACAATTTGAAAACCCTAACTCGGCTAGGCTAGGCCTTTGGGCCGATTCTACTACTCAAATCCACTATCTAATGGTCAGCTTATAATCGATCCAATGAAGGCTTTAAGCTGGCCCAACATAACCCAATAAAAGCTAATTAACCAACATAAGTAATAGTGAGCCTAGACTCTATAAATCGGATCCATGAGGTCTTGGACCGAATTTATTCCTAGCACATAAAATAGAAATCTAGAAAATAAACTACTAACTATTACTAAAAGATTCAATCTCTTGCAGCCCAAAACATGGCCCATAAGCGGCCATATTTCGTATCATTCCCCTCCTCTTGAAAAAGATTTGTCCTCAAATCGTGTTTGGAAATGAATGGTACTACAAGAGTTGGCAGTATGACACCTCAAATCTCCACATATTGGCTCTCTTGGAATGAATGATACTTGCATACGTCATGATTATTGTAATTCGGTGCACATGTCTCTTGGTCAGCTTGAAAATGCTCACAATCCGCCATGGAAAACTCAAGGCTTTACTCCAACCACTCCAAAGCTCTCTAATCAGCCTTGTGTCACGAATGGTCGAATTTGGACCTACACAATAAATCACACGATTAGCATTTGTAGGTATAAAATCACTTGACAGCTTACCATTCACATTCATAAGATAAGGATCTTCATAGTGACGCTCAATCAGGTTAGAAAAGTCCCTAATATGATTGTGCAAAGTTACATAATTCATTGCAATTTGTTGTTGGTATGGCCTATCTTGCACAAATGGAGCAAGATCGAGATAGGCAGCTTTTGTACCTTCAAATTGAAGAATAAAATCAGGTTGTAAGGAATCAGAATTTGGGACGATGAGGAAAGAATTATCACCAACGAAATAAGAAGGAAGTTTATAACAAGTTTCAAGTGTAGAAACTGATGAGCAACCCTAGGGAAAGACCCTCCTAGAACCTCCCAACTTTGTAATATCAGAGTTGGACCTTTTCTCCCAATGGAAATTGAACTCGATTGTTCTCATGAACTCAAGACCTCTGACACACGAAAGTAATCAGCAACCTTAAGCAAATAATGATGGATGAAAAGACACCACGATTAGGGAACAAACTAATCGATAAAGTCTGATTTGAATCCTAAGCTATGAACTCAAGAATTCAAGAGTAAGTTCGATTAAGAACTTGAAGGAAAATTCCTCACGATTTCTGGTTGTAATATTCCGTCCCTTATTTTGAAAGACAAGAAGCCTTATATAGGCATGTAAAAGACCTAAACTAAGCTGCCAACAAAAACCTAATCCGACTTGGAATTTCCCTTGCTAAACTCGGCCCAAGCCCAAGTGCAACTAGGAAAACCCTAATCAACTTAATACGAACAAATAACGTTGGTGCTTGACTAAAGCAAGCTTATGACCAACTAGGTAAGCTACTTTAAGGATTAAAACTAGAGGACAACATGTCCTTTGTGCGATTACTAAACTAGGCAGCTTTAAAACAACTACTAACTAAGCTAACAAGTATGAGATCATTCTTTCACTTTAAACGTACAAGTGAACAAGGTAACTTCATGGTCCACCAAATCTTCAAACTTAGCTTGCTCCTTGTTTGTACGGTGAATGATTAAGGCTTGTAAAGCTTCCTTCACCCTCTTGGATCTTGATCTTGTCATCGAACCACCAATGTTGACCAAAGGATCCTTAACCCAAGGTTGAAGTTGTTGTGCACCCTTATCCGCATCATTCCTTCTCTCCTCGAAAGGATTCGTCCTCGAATCTTCAAAGTCTGTATCAAAGTCAAAAGGAGATAGGTCTGACACATTAAAAGATGCACTTATGCCATACTCACTTGGAAGTTTCAATTTTTAGGCATTGTCATTTATCCTCTCCAGGACACGAAAAGGTCCATCTCCTCTTGGATGTAATTTGGTCCGTCGAGATGTTGCAAACTTTTCTTTCCTCATGTGCACCCAAACCCAATCACCAGGTTCGAATACAACATGCTTCCTACCCTTATTCGCATGTTTTGCATATTGCGCATTTTTCTTCTCAATTTGAGCTCGAACTCTCTCATGCAAGGTCCGAACAGCTTCTACCTTTTTGACACCATCTGCGCTTAAACACTCATCAACAGGAATAGGTGATAAATCTAGAGGAGTTAGCGGCTGAAACCCATAAACAATTTCAAAAGGAGAATGAGTGGTTCGGTTATATGCAAACTCAATAATAGGCAAACATTCTTCCCACTTCTTCAAATTCTTTTGAACAATGGCTCGAAGTAAAGCACCAAGGGTTCGATTGGTTACCTCAGTTTGACCATCCGTTTGAGGATGACTAGAAGTAGAAAATAACAACTTAGTTCCCAACTTTCCCCAATGTGATTTCTAGAAATAGCTTAAGAATTTCACATCCTTATCACTTACAATAGTATGCGGTACCCCATGTAATCTAACCACGTCCTTGAAGAATAAATCAGCAATATGGCGCGCATCATTTGTTTTCCTACAAGGGATAAAGTGAGCCATTTTAGAAAATCTATCCACTACAACAAAGATACTATCCATACCTCTAGCAGATCTTGGTAAACTAAGCACAAAATCCATGGATAAGTCTGTCCAAGGAGCATGAGGTACGGGTAGAGGAGTGTACAATCCATGAGGATTACTTCTTGACTTTGCCTGCTTACACTTCAAACACTTATCACAGATGTTAGCAACATCACGCCTCAATTTAGGCCAATAGAAGTGTTCATGCAAAATGTCAAGAGTTTTATCAACGCCAAGATGTCCCATCAACCCTCCGCCATGGGCTTCTTTAACAAGTAGTTCCCTAAGTGAACAGTTGGGAATACATAGGCAATTTTCTTTGAACAAGAAACCTTCATGCCTATAAAACTTTTGAAATGCAGCATGTGCACAAGCTTGAAACACATTAGAAAAATCATCATCATGTGCATACAAGTCTTTAATGTGCTCAAAACCAAGTAACTTAGTGCTCATGGTAGTGATCAAGGTATACCTCCTAGGTCTATCTCGACCTTCTCTTGCCTGCCTTTGGTTTTTCCTTGATCGAAGTGAGGTGTTAGAATGATATCCCTCATCATCTGCATCATGATCAGCATTCTGAACACTCGAAACCCTATTGTGTGTATCTCCGGTACCCTGCATGTGAGGACCCGTAAAATTCTTTATATTTTTCTTAAAAATGCCCTTTTATTTGGAAATTATTACTTTCTAATAGCCCTACTACTCAATCACCCCACAATAGGTGTAAATGAACCTAGAAAGTAGGGTTTCACTTTTCGTTTTCATGTTAGAGCGAATTAGGGTTTTCACATTTTTTCGTAGTGTGACTATTCGGTACGGAGTAAGGATCAAATTTGGTGCTTAAGAGTGACTTTTAGGTGAGAAATAATATGTGATTAGAAGCAATGATAAAAAGTTAGTGAATAGGAAGTAAAAACCCTAGTACGTGTGATTTAAGGAAAAACGGTGAGAACCGACGTGTACCGTGCACTACCGATTGAACACACCACTTGATCACCACTTTCTTACCATATAAGCTCATTAATATTTGTGCAAAATATCCCTCCATTCTCAGCTACCTTTGGCCGAAAATGTTGACCAAATTTGCAAGGAAAAGAAAAAAAATGAGTGGAAATTGGTGATGCCACTTGTTGGCCATCTAGGGCCTTGACCAAGACCAAATTGTCTTGCCTTCTTATCACCATTTAGCTTCCTTTCTTCATCATTTTCTGCTTGCTTTGGCCGAGAGAGAGGGAGAGAAAAAAACCAAGGGAGAGATACACCAATCCATCTTGAGTTTGAGTCACTTAAGTGAGAAAACAAGAAACTAATCCGATTAAAACTTTCTTTGAGTGTTTAGCTAGTGGTGTGTTGGTGAAAGTTTGGAAGGAAAAGCTAGGGCTGCTCTTGGAAGTAACTTTAGTAAGGTAATAATGCTGATTTACCATTTCTTACTCTTAATCTTGCTTAACTTGGCATAGCACCTTAAATTTGTGGTGGATGATAGCTATTATAATGATTTGGATGGATATAGTGTATGTTCTTGAGTTACATGAGTTAGGGTTTGAATGATTTTCTGCCTATACTTGCTGTATGGATAGTATATGTTGTATCTAAGCTAATATAAGAGGTTGTGGTAGTGATTGAAGCAAGAAATGAAGAAAGTTTCCTTTGAAACCGTAAAATTTCAGATTTCTAGAAAACTGTAGCTCAGTTCTGTCCGGTTACAGTTCATGATGTTAGAGGCTGAATTAGGCTTAGCATAAAACATGAAAGTTGTAGAGAATGATTTTTATAGTTTCCTGAAAAATTTCAACTCAATCGGAGCAACGTAGTCTGTGAAAAGACCAAAATACCCTCACTGCCCTAGGATGCATCCAGTGATCAGTTTTAGACAGTTCATCCAATTGACCGTGTCTAATCACTATGATCCGTGCTGATTTAGCCATTTGTCAAAACATTAAAGTTTTAGTACTTTGTCTTAGCTTTTCAACGCCTCCAAGAACGCCTTGAACGGACTTTGGTAGCTTGAGATATGGCCATTTCGAGGTAATACAGTTAACTAGCCGGTTAGTTGGAATTTGGTTCTGTGAATTGGGCATTTGACTGGGTTACACTAGAAATTAGACTAGGTGGTCTTCACCAAAGTTGTAGCCCTTTGTCTTAGTTTCGAAACGGTATAAGTTGTACCTCAATCCAATAAGCGTAGCCTCGGATGTGTCCGTTCCGCAAAAACCCATCAAATCTGTCTTTTGTTAAACTTCATTTCCGCACATGTCATTAGCTTGATTTTTGTACTTGTATTGCCTCGAGCCTATTGAACGGCTATTGAAATGAATTTGTGTTGTGTGTAACTTTGGGTTTGATTGAGGAAAAGAATGAAGCCATAAATGGCTGGAAATAGGAAAATACAAAGGGCGTGCTGCCCAAATTTATGCTCAAGGACTAGAGAAATATACTTGCGACTTGAGTAAGGGTTAAGAGTGATTACTACTTGAACCATCTAGGATATTTGCATCTTCTTTTTTCCGAGGTATATAAGTAAGGACTTGGCCGAACTTGTACCCTTGAGAAATAAAATAATGACTGCTCAGAGTATGTTTTCCTCGTACTTTCGACTCAAATAGCATTTCCAAGTATAAATGTTACAAAGTTATATAGTTTAAAAAGCGAGCGAGTGTTTCACGAATATTCTCCAAGTGAATTTCCATTTCTTGATTCTTATTGAACGAAACGTCTAAGTTTCGAACCTTAGTCGATTTTTAAAGTTCTGAAACAAAGTTTTATCGCAGATTTGGACTCCGAACCCGGAGTATAACCCAAACGTGATTACTAGGGGCACTTCATTTTGGTGAGTGCTTCCAAATACCTGATTGAACTGGACACTAGTTTCCAATACTTGATCAATATGAGTAAATGATATATGATTGGTTTGATCGGGCAAGAGTGTACTTTATCGCACTTGCACTTATTTGATATATACTTGTTTATTGTTGAAATCGATTTGATATACTTGTTTATGATGTGCACACTTCCTGGAATTCCAGAAACCCTGTGGCAAGTTACTCGAGTCGAGCCGGCAAGGGTCTGGTCGATTGGGTAACGAACCCTGGGTCTCATGTTTGGCGAGTGGAGTGATATCTCCTCGACTAATCGGTATACTCAAGTATTACCACCCGTGTTTATTGAGGATTTTGGGCCCAGTAGGGGGTTTGAATGGTGGACGGAGAGTAGTGTAAGTGGTGCTCTACTGGATTGGTTCCTTTACTTGAAAGTTGACGGAGTGTCAACTATTACGTGATCAAGCTCCTGATGATGAAATGGGAAGTTGGCTCCTGAGAGCCGTCCGTATCCTTATGCTTTGGAATGATTATTGTTTATTGGATTATTGTTTCTTCTGAAAACTTTTATACTCGCTCATTTTTAGATCGCTACTTGAAGTGTTATTGCTCACTGTTATGAACTCTTCATGCTCGTTACTTTGCTATATCGAAAACTTGTACTTATAAATAATGGTCAATTTGCTATTTGGAACCTCACTGGGCTTTTAACTCATTCCACGCCATTTATTTTCCTTACAGGGGTACGAGCGAGGCGTGAGATGTGTAAAGACTAGCGTAGCCTAGTTGTTTGTGACTTTTGACTTGTACTCGCGCTATCACTCGATTAGGATGATTGTACTTGGATTGTATACACTTTGAACCTGTTTGGGTATATAGAGGCTTTGTATATTGATTGTGCATCGATGTAAATTATAAGTGTGAATTGTGATGTTATTTATTATCTATGGATGTATGCACGTGATACGAGTGAGTGAGTCCTGGCGAGAGTTGGGCAGGCGGTCCGCCGAACCCTTTGGTACGCCTTAGGGGGAGATGGGGTCGTCACAGGTGGTATCAGAGCTCCTATCGAGCTCGTTCCGGGAGAAGGTTCTCGGACTGTGGGGATTGACTTGTTAAGTGTGAAACAATTGTCTATTGTTGGGGACCTTAGATATGTATGTTGGGTAGGAATCTCTAATACGGGTGATTTGCTCTTGAGCTTGGCCTGCTTGAGTGGTGAATTATCATATTTTCGGATTCTTGTCCCCGAGTACCAAAGAGTGATACCTTTATGATAAGTTGAGATCTCGCGTAATATTAGGATAAGTTTGGATGGCGAAAGCAAAGGCACGGGGAATGCGAATAGTCTGGACTTTAAATATATTAAAGATATTCGTGGGATTTGGGATCCTAATTATTCACGTGCTTCGAGTTTTGATTAAGTGTAGTACCTGAGCAATACCTAGAGTTAATGTCCTATAGGTTATGTGACTTGTTTGCTATGTATATAAAGAACCTGTTTATTATGCATTTTATTGCCTCTGTTTATCCTTTTGAAACGTGCTACATGAACCATACCTTACCTTGTTTATATGTCTATAGTTGGTTAAACCCAAAACATGGAGGGTAGAAGAAATCAAGCCAGGGGAACTAACCGAGGACGCGGTCCTAGTCGTGGCCGTGGGGGTAGACAAGCACAGGAACCGGTGCAAGATGTGACGGTCCCACCTCCCCCTGGGCGTACCCTAGGGTTTAGCGAACTGCCTGCCCAGCTCTCGTCAGGACTCACTCACTCGCATCAATGAAAATAAGGTGCAACCTTGATAATAAACGAAATAACGGTTCCCAAGATTGGAACATACGAATACATTCATTTCTATCTCAATCATCCATACAGTCCCAAATATATCAAAAGATTTAAGTTCTCAGTACATTCAACCCTAATCGAGCGACTAGCGCGAGTACAATTACAAAATTCAAAACAACTAGACTACGCTAGTCTGTACACGTATCACGCCTCGCTCGTACCCCCTGTAAGGAAAACAAGTGGTGTGGAATGAGCTAAAAGCTCAGTGAGGTTCCAAATAGCAAATTGACCATTATTTAGAAGTACAAGTTTTCGATATAGCAAAGTAACGAGCATGATGAGTTCATAAAAGTGAGCAATAGCACGTCAAGTAGCAATCTCAAAATGAGCGAGTGTAAAAGTTTTTCAGAAGAAACAATAATCCAATAAACAATAATCATTCCAAAGTATAAGGATACGGAGGCCTCTCAGGAGCCAAATTCCCATTGCATCACCAGGAGCTTGATCACGTAATAGTTGACACTCCATCAACTTTCAAGTAAGTAACCAATCTAGTAGGACACCACTTACACTACTCTCCGTCCACCATTCAAACCCCCTGCTGGGTCCAAAATCCTCAATAAACACGGGTGGTAATACTCGAGTATATCGATTAGTCAAGGAGATATCACTCCACTCGACAATCAAGAGACCCAGGGTTCGTTATCCAATCGACCAAACCCTGGCCGGCTCGACTCGAGTAACTTGCCGCAGGGTTTCTGGAATTTCAGGAAGTGCGCACAACATAAACAAGTATATCAATTCAATTTCAACAATAAACAAGTATATATCAAATAAGGGCAAGTGCGATAAAGTACACTCTTGCCCGTTCAAGCCAATCATATATCATTTAATCATATTGATCAAGTATTGGAAACAAGTGTCCTGTTCAATCAGATATTTGGAAGCACTCACCAAAATGAAGCGCTCATAGTAATCACGTCTGGGTTATACTCCGGGTTCGGAGTCCAAATCTGCGATAAAACTTTGTTTCAGAACTTTAAAAAATCAACTAAGGTTCGAAACGTAGACGTTTCGTTCAATAAGAATCAAGACATGGAAATTCACTTGGAGGATATTCGTGAAACACTCGCTCGCTTTTCAAACTATATAACTTTGTAACATTTATACTTGGAAATGCCATTTGAGTGGAAAGTACAAGGAAAACGTATTTCTAGTAGTCATGGTTGTATTTATCAAGGATACAAGTTCGGCCAAATCGTTACCTATATACCTCGGTAAAAGAAGACGCAAATATCCTAGATAGTTCAAGTGGTAATCACTCTTAACCCTTTGATACGTTCCTCGATCAACTCGTTTCGAGACACGTAGCACGTTTGCCCAAGGATCTAGCGAGGTTGTCCTACGCTTGGTTTGCGGAACCAAGAATCAAACGGACAACACGTTTGATTAAAGGCGGTAGACGACACTCCGATGAAGGTGAATACTCCAGGGGAATCGATCGGTTGAACAATCAAGGACAGAACGCAAGATTGCTCAATAATCCTTGCCAAAGCAAGTTAAAGGCTCGAATTCTCTCTTAAGAAGAAAATGAAGTTGCTAAGAACTTTATTCATCAAACTTGTATCCTTAATCTTACAAAGCTAGCCTATTTATAGGCTAAACAAAACCCTAAAGAAACCCTAAGAGGGGAGTCGGCCATCTTGACTCCAAGATGGGCCGGCCCATGCCTTCTACTAAGCAACTATTCCAACTGAATAAGTAATAAAGACTAAGGCCCTACTCGGCCGACTCACAAGGAGGCCCATTTGACTCTTCATGGGCTTGGATCAAGGTGTAAGTTACTTGATTGTCTCTTTCTAAGCCTTCAATATCTCTATGGGCTCCATGTTGGTCTTGGACAACTCGAACGAGGGCTTGGAGGGATTCTTTGAAGAGTTTGGCCCGTGCACGTGTGACTGGGCCTAATGGGACTCGGACTGGGTCATTGCGTGGGCCCTGATCCATGCACACATCAGTCCCCTCCTCTTGAGAAGGATTTGCCCTCAAATCTGGATCCTCCCCGTCAAGAAATGGGCTCAGGTCCGCGACATTGAAGGTCGCGCTAACATTGTATTCCCCAGGTAGCTCCAATTTGTAAGCGTTGTCATTAACTCGGTGGAGCACTCGAAAGGGTCCATCACCTCTCGGGGATAACTTGCATTGTCGCTGCTTGGGGAACCTCTCCTTTCGTAAGTGTAGCCAAACCCAATCACCAGGCTCGAAGATCATCTTGCGACGGTGCTTGTTAGCCTGCTGGGTGTATTATTGCGTACGCCTCTCAATGTTTCCTCGAACGGCTGTATGTAACCTGCGCACAAAATCGGCTTTCTTTTTCCCATCTAAGCTTGTGTGCTCAGAGGAAGGTAAGGGCACCAAATCAAGGGGGGTCAGGGGGTTAAAGCCATAAGCAATCTCAAAGGGAGAATATTGTGTTGTACTATGCACAGTTCGATTGTAGGCAAATTCAACATGAGGTAAGCACTCCTCCCAAGACTTAAGATTCTTTTTAATCAAGGCCCTAAGTAAAGTGCCAAGTGTGTGATTGACAACTTCAGTTTGTCCATCACTTTGTGGATGACTAGTGGTGGAGAATAATAACCTAGTGCCCAGTTTGGTCCACAAAGTCTTCCAAAAGTAACTCAGGAACTTCACATCTCTGTCACTAACAATAATCCTAGGCATGCCATGCAGACGGACGATCTCTTTGAAGAATAAATTAGCAACATGAGATGCATCGTCAGTTTTGTGACAAGGAATAAAATGAGCCATTTTAGAAAATCTATCAACCACCACGAATATGGAATCATTACCCCTTGGCGATCTAGGCAAACCTAGTACAAAGTCCATAGACAAGTCAACCCAAGGATGGTGAGGGATCGGTAATGGGGTATACAAGCCATATGGGTTTGTCTTAGACTTTGCCTTGTGGCAAGTAGCACACCTACCAACCATGCGTTTAACATCCCTACGCATATGGGGCCAGTAAAAGTTCTCTTGTAACATGGCCAGAGTCTTGGCAATGCCAAAGTGGCCCATGAGACCACCACTATGTGCCTCGCGAATCAAAAGATCACGAATGGAGGAATTAGCCACACACAGTTTATCTACATGGAATAGAAATCCATCATGCAAGAAGTACTTTCCATGCGGGTTCTTAACACAAGCAGCATAGATATCACCAAAGTCATGATCATGTGTGTAGAGTCCCTTGACCATTTCGAACCCTAGTAACTTGGCATCAAGAAAGGCAAGCAAGGAATGTCTACGTGATAAGGCATCAGCTACCACATTCGTTTTGCCAGTCTTATACTTAATGACATAAGAGAAAGTGTCAATGAAGCTTACCCATTTGGCATGTCTCTTACTCAACTTGGGTTGCCCTTTGAGGTACTTCAATGACTCGTGATCAGTGTGTATCACGAACTCCCGAGGGCGAAGATAGTGTTGCCAGGTCTCCAAGGCCCTCACTAATGCGTACAACTCCTTGTCGTACGTGGGGTAGTTTAATGCAGCTCCTCCCAACTTCTCACTAAAGAAGGCACAAGGCCTCTTGTCTTGCATGAGGACTGCTCCAATACCTACACCATAAGCATCACATTCAATTTCAAAAGTCTTGTTAAAGTTTGGTAATGCTAACACAGGTGCATGTGTGAGTGTGTCCTTGAGGGCGAGAAATGCTTGTTCTTGTGATTCTCTCCAATGGAACTTGTCATTCTTCTTTGTCACGGCGGTCAATGGGGCGGCAATGGTGCTAAAATCTTTGACAAATCACCGGTAGAAGCCCGCCAATCCAAGAAAACTGCGCACGTCAGGAACGGATGTGGGAGTTGGCCATTGCTTAATGGCCTCAATCTTAGATTTGTCCACCTTGATGCCCTGCGAACTTACCACATAGCCTAAAAACACAAGCTCATTAGTACCAAAGGTGCACTTCTTGAGGTCAGCGTATAGACGCGCCTGTCGAAGTGTCTCAAGAACTAATCTCACATGCTCTAAGTGCTCATGCTCACTACGACTATAGATCAGGATGTCATCAAAGTAAACAATGACAAATTTGCCAATGAAATGTCTCAAAACATGGTTCATTAGTCGCATGAAGGTGCTAGGGGCATTAGTCAAGCCAAAAGGCATGACTAGCCACTCATAGAGACCATGTTTGGTTTTGAAGGCTGTTTTCCACTCATCGCCTTCTTTCATCCTAATTTGATGATAGCCACTCCTTAAGTCAATTTTGGTGAAAATAATAGCACCATCGAGTTCATCAAGCATATCATCAAGTCGAGGAATGGGATGACGATATTTGACAGTGATAGCGTTTACAGCCCGACAATCAGTGCACATGCGCCAAGTACCATCCTTTTTTGGGACAAGTATCACAGGCACAACGCAAGGACTTAGACTCTCTTTCACCCAACCCTTACCTAAGAGGCCATCAACTTGCCTTTGAAGCTCCTTGGTCTCCTCAGGGCCCATGCGGTAAGCAGGTTTGTTGGGTAGTGGTGCTCTAGGAATGAGGTCGATTTGGTGCTCAATCCCTTGAATGGGTGGTAAGCCATCCGGGACCTCGTCAGGGAAAACATCCTCAAATTCCTGCAAGAGAGCTACCATACTCGCAGGGAATGCCTTATCGAGTTCAACAACATCTAAGAGCACATGTTTGCAAATCATGAGGAGTACAGGCTGGTCAGAATTCACAACTTTTCTAACGTCCTTAGCCCTAATAATCATGTTTTGCTTCCTAGTGGTGTGTGTAGTGGGTGAGTTGTCACGTGTAACACTAGGTATGCTCACTTGACCCTGGGTCGATGGCTCACTTGCAGAAGTGGAGCCTTTTCCAGGGTCGACCGCCTTTTGCTTCTTCCTTTCACGGTCTTGTTCACACTCTCTTTGCAATTTTAATTGGTCCTCATATACCTGTGCAGGTGTGAGTGGTGTGAGGACCTTGCGTTTGCCATCATGCAAGAGTGTGTACTTGTTGGCCCTTCTATCGAAGGTGACGTGTTTGTCAAATTGCCATGGTCGACCCAAGATGACATGGGTGGCGTGCATAGGCACGACATCACAAACAATTTCATCAGTGTAAGGTCCAATGGAAAAGGGAACGCGTACCTGTTTGAAGACACGTACCTCTCCATCCTCACTCAGCCATTGGAGGCGATAAGGGTGTGGATGCCTAGTGGTTGGAAGTCCTAAGCTCTCAACCATGTAAGCTTGCCATGTTTGTTCAGCTCCCACCGTCGATGATGAGCCTACACACCTTGTCACCCACTTTTCAACGAGTGTAAAACAGGTTCTCCCTCTGGAGTTGCTCGTCCTCTTTTACTCGGGCGGTTAACACTCGTCGTGCCACCAGACACCCTACTTCTCCTTGTGTAGGCGAGCAATCTTCCTCAGCCGAGTCTTCATCCCGGCAGTTGCCTTTGGTCAATTCGGGTATCTCCTCACAGTCGTCATCAGCGGACACGATCTCGCCATTGTGAGTGATTAAAATGACCCATTGGTTTGGACATTGAGATTGAATGTGCCCAAACCCTTGGCACTTAAAGCATTTGATGTCCCTACTCCTAGTCTTAGGAGTCTCATGGGGTGCCTTCGAAGTAGACCTGGATGTATCGGTAACTTTGTTAGGGGTAGAATTAGAATTTCGGCTAGGAGCATTACCTTGAAGTCGGCTTGAAGAAGTTGGTGTGGCCGAATATCCAGCTTCGTGGATCGCCCTCCGTGGTTGGTTGCCCTTCCATGAGGTGGAGTGTGAAGACTGGAAGGTACGGCCTCCTCGCCTCAGTCTCTTTCCCCTCTCGGCCTTGATAGCGAGTTCAAGAAGGTCATGCATGTCCACATAGTGTTGGAGCTCTAAGGCTTCCTGAAGGTCTAGGTTGAGACCTCGAAGGAATCTAGCCATGGTTGCTTCGCTATCTTCTTGAAGGTTCGCCCTCATCATGGCCATCTCGATCTCTTTGTAGTAGTCCTCCACACTTATGTTGCCTTGAGTGAGGGTTTGCAATTTCGAGTGGAGGTCTCGGTTGTAGTAGCTTGGAACGAATCGCTTTCGCATCAATGCCTTGAGCTCTCACCAAGTCCGGACTCGCGGTTCTCCCATTCTCCTCCTATGGGTCCTTACTTGGTCCCACCAAACTAGGGCGTAGTCGGTGAACTCAACGGTGGTGACTTTGACTTTTTGTTCCTCGCTATAGTCGTAGCAGTCGAAGACCATTTCGATGCGGCCTTCCCACTGTAAGTACGCCTCAGGGTCACTCTTGCCTTTGAACGCGGGTACTTGAATCTTAAGCCCCTTTAGTTCGTTCTTGGGCGTGTCCCTTCTAG
This sequence comes from Coffea arabica, assembly GCF_036785885.1. NCBI lineage: Eukaryota > Viridiplantae > Streptophyta > Magnoliopsida > Gentianales > Rubiaceae > Coffea > Coffea arabica. The sequence goes on along the minus strand of NC_092323.1, from coordinate 403,398 downwards.
GCTTCTCGGGTCGCTCCTCATCCTCACTAGCGGAGTAGTCTTCGCTATGTGCCTCTTTGGTGCCATGGTTACTCCGGTTGTGGGATCTCGAACGAGAGCCTCGTGTGAGACTCCTGGACAACTCGTCAAAACGAGTGTGTAACTCCTCCATTTGTTGCTTACTGATTCGCCTGAGCTCATTCTTCATTGCGGCGAACAACAATGAGTGATCGGTGGTTGCTTGTTGTTGCTCCATGTCTTTCTTGATGCCCCTGCAAAAGGTTAGTAACAAGCAAGGAAAGTGCAAGTATAGCCTCACTTCACTCCCTTAGTGTGTCCCTCACGCTCGTGTGTAGTGCTCAATTCACTCTATTAGACTTACCAAGTGCCTTTACCTGTTGGTTTAGGTAATTGAGAAATGTTGCCCGAGTCCAATAATCGTCACCAACTTTTCCCCACAAGAGTAAGCAAGAGTGTAGGACACAATTGGATGATATATTTGAGATGGAGTGGTCGGATTTGAAGGTTGTTGGGACGGACAAACTTGAAAAAAAAATGCTAAGAAGAACAAAACCCTAGGATTCCTAAGATGTAGGAGTGGGTCCTAAAACGTAGGAGTGTAAGTAGGAGTGGTCCCCTAAAGCAAGGAGAGAAAGTAGGAAGGTGTCCAAGTGATCTTAGAGTTATCCAAGTTCTTACTTAGTTTCCTAAAGCATTTGGGAAAACAAGTCAGCCTTGAAGTCCTCCCTTGACCAACCTTTAACACTTCCAATGGCTTCTCCAAAATCAGATTCAGCCTTTCTCCCCTTTGGCCGAATTTTTTCCAGAATTTCCTCCCACTTAATCCTTTCCTAAAGTCGGCTATTACTCCCTATAAAACCTCCTCTCACAGCCGTACACTTCACACCCAACACAAACCAGATTTGGTGGCTTCCTACTTCAACCGAATTGGTCCTCTGAAATTTCCAGATTTCTTCCCTCTTAAGTCCTTCCCAAAGTCGGCTAACCTTCCTATAAAAAACCCTCCTAGGCAGCCGCACCTTCCTCCAAGAAGTTCGGCTCTCTCTCTACTCCAAACCAGTTTTCAATTCGGCCCCTCCCCCTCCAAGACAGCGTAGTCCTTGTTCAAGACAATGGCTTCCCAACGTAACGCGAGTAATGTTACTCAAGAATCTCCCAAGCGACTTGTTCAAGGAACTCCCAAGAAATTTACGCCTAAACCAAGAAAGCCTCGTATGGATGCAAGATCTTACAAGAAACTTTTTATATGGAGAGAGGTGCAAGTCTTCAAGACTCAAGATGACCAAGAACCTCAAGAATCTCAAAGGGTGATACAAGTGATCAAGGCTCAAGGTGATCAAGATTTTCAAGAAGAGGTTGGCCAAAACTTTTGAGTTTCTTTCTATTTGCTGTCCGAATTTTCTGGTTTGTTGGAAACAATATGTAATGGTTGTTGTTTTGGCAATAAAACCCAAGTACTTCCCTCTTCCCCTTGTTCGGCCTTTGTTCCACCCGAATGCTCTTCTCCTTTTTTTTTTGTTTTTGTTTTCATTCCGATTCTCTTTTTTTTTTTTTGACTTAGCAATATAACTACACCTGGCCGAAAGGTTTAAAACCAGGTTCTGGTCAGCCCCCAACTTACTACAACCAACACCCCCAAAAACTCCAAGATTTTATCAAGAACTTTCAAGAACTTCAAGATTAATTTCAAGAAACTCAAGAAACCCTAGATGCTTGTAGTTTCCTTCAAGATTCACAACTCCAACAAGTTTGATCCACAAATCAGTTTAGAAAACTAACTAAAACAACTTGGATGACCCAAACAAAGCTTGGACAGATTTGACAACAAAGAAAAAACCCTAGCCGCAACTTGGAAAAACATAGCTGTTTTTTTTTTTTTTTTTTTTTTTTGTAGTTCGGCTATAACCCAATGCTGGGTAGAATTGATGCAACAAGAGCACAAAATCTGGTCAGATTAGAGCTAGCAACAATATGCACAACTTTGGACAGAATTGGGAAAATTGATTAGCGACTTGCAAGGACAACAAGCCGTGGACAGATTTGTTGCAACCAAGGAACCTAGGGGCGGACAGCTTTTGGAAGTGCAACTATGGGATGCTAATGGACACAAATGGTCAGATTTAAACACACAACTGAAACCAGAATTTGACACGATAACAAACGAAATTAGTGCGGACAGAATATTTTTTTTTTTTTGACACAAGGCAGCGGAATTCAACAAAACTAAGACAAAATAACGGATATAACGGAAGGTACCTCAACCAAAGCTCTGATACCAGATACGTTCCTCAATCAACTCGTTTCGAGACACGTAGCACGTTTGCCCAAGGATCTAGCGAGGTTGTCCTACGCTTGGTTTGCGGAACCAAGAATTAAACGGACAACACGTTTGATTAAAGGCGGTAGACGACACTCCGATGAAGGTGAATACTCCAGGGGAATCGGTCGGTTGAACAATCAAGGACAGAACGCAAGATTGCTCAATAACCCTTGCCAAAGCAAGTTAAAGGCTCGAATTCCCTCTTAAGAAGAAAACGAAGTTGCTAAAAACTTTATTCATCAAACTTGTATCCTTAATCTTACAAAGCTAGCCTATTTATAGGCTAAACAAAACCCTAAAGAAACCCTAAGAGGGGAGTCGGCCATCTTGACTTCAAGATGGGCCGGCCCATGCCTTCTACTAAGCAACTATTCCAACTGAATAAGTAATAAAGACTAAGGCCCTACTCGGCCGACTCACAAGGAGGCCCATTTGACTCTTCATGGGCTTGGATCAAGGTGTAAGTTACTTGATTGTCTCTTTCTAAGCCTTCAATAACTCTATGGGCTCCATGTTGGTCTTGGACAACTCGAATGAGGGCTTGGAGGGATTCTTTGAAGAGTTTGGCCCGTGCACGCGTAACTGGGCCCAATGGGACTCGGACTGGGTCATTGCGTGGGCCCTGATCCATGCACACATCACTCTTACTCAAGTTGCAAGTATATTTCTCTAGTCCTCGAGAGTAAATTTGGGCAGCATGCCCTTTGTATTTTCCTATTTCCTGCCATTTATGGCTTCATTATTTTCCCCATTCAAACCCAAAGGTACACACACAACAATCTAAATTCAATAGCCGTTCAATAGGCTCAAGACAATACAAGGACAAAAATCAAGCTAACAACAAGTGCGGAAATGAAGTTTAACAAGAGACAGATTTGATAGAGTTTTGCGTAACGGACACAACCGAAGCTACTCTTATCGGATTGGGGTGAAACTTATACCGTTTCGAAGCTAAGACGAGGGTCTACAACTTTCATGAAGATGACTTAGTCAAATTTCCAGTGTAACCCAGTCCAATTCCCAATTCGCAGAACCAACTTCCAACTAACCGGCTAGTTAACCGTACTACATTTAAATGGCCATATCTCAGGCTACCAAAGTCCGTTTAAGGCGTTCTTGGAGGCGTTGAAAAGCTAAGATAGATTAATAAAACTTTCATGTTTTGGAAAATGGCTAAATCAGCACGGATCATAGTGAATAGACACGGTCAACTGGATGAACTGTCTAAAACCGATCACTGGATGCATCCTAGGGCAGTGAGGGTATTTTGGTCTTTTCACAGGCTACGTTGCTCCGATTGGGCTGAAATTTTCTAGGAATCTATAAAATATCATTCTATAAAACTTTCATGTTTTATTCCAAGCCTAATTCGGCTTCTAACACAGGGCACTGAAACCGGACAGAACTGAAGCATACAATTCCAAAAATCTGGAATTTTGGGATTTCAAGGGCAATCTCTTCATTTTCTTGATTCAATCACTACCACAACCTCTTATACAAGCTTATATACATCATATACCACTCCTACAATAAGTATAAGAAGGAAATCAGTCAAACCCTAGCTTACATACATCACCCCAAAATCATCACAACAACTTGTATAGCTACTAATCTAACCAAAACATGAGTTATATAACAACTTAAACAAAAATAAAAGAACCAAAGCCATGGATCAGACCTTATACCTCAACAAAAGGGCTTGCAAGAGTAATACTTCACCTCCTCTTGAAATTTTTGGTTCCCTTAGCTTCCCAAGTTCACAACTCACAAGTTAATCGGTTTAGAATCTTGTTTCCTTCACTCAAATGGTGCAAATCAAGATGAAAGAAGGTTGTTTCTCTTGCTCTCTCTTTTTCTCTCTCTCTTGTCTCGGCCAAACCAGAAAAAGAATGAGGAAGAATGAGCTAATTTGCAAGATAAGAAGGTAAGAAAATTAAGTTTAGTCAAAGCCACAAATTGCCAACACTTGGCACTACCAAAACCATCCAAAATCTTTTTTTTCTTTCCTTGCATTTTGAGTCCAATTTTTCGGCCAAGACGATAGCTATGAGGGGGGGATATTTTCCACCAATATCAAGGTTATGTGCTGGTAAGGAAATGGTAGTCAAGTGGGGTGTTCAATCGGTAGTGCACGGTACACGTCGGTTCGCACCGTTTTTCCTTAAATCACACATACTAGGGTTTTTACTTCCTATTCACTAACTTTTTATCATTGCTTCTAATCACATATTATTTCTCACCTAAAAGTCACTCTTAAGCACCAAATTTGATCCTTACTCCATACCGGATAATTACACTACGGATACACGAAAAATCCTATTTCAGTTCGAATTGAAATCGGAAAGGAAAACCCTAATTTCATATGATCATTGGCACTTTTCTAGGGTGATTGAGTAGTAGGATAGTGTAGACTAATAATTGCCAAATAATTTTCAAATAAAAGGGAATTTTTAAGAAATATATAAGGAATTTAAAAGTCCTCACACTCTCTTCCCCTTAAGAAAATTTCGACCTCGAAATTCATACATGCACTCCTAAATAGCGTAGTGTATTTTCTTGTATATCCGTTTCTAGCTCTCAGGTCTCACTGTAGCCAAAATTTAGCTTAACAATAGAAATCACGAATCGTACCTTCTACTATCTCCGATGATTCAGGTAATGCCTGTTGATCCAAGGCGTACACTCTAGCTGGCACTCTTGGCTTAGTCCCTCCTACATTTGCTTGTTCAGGATTTAGGTGTAATCTACGGGGACAAGTTGCAAACTGGTGCTCGGTGCTACCACACCATAAACATTTTCCTGCCTTTCGCCAACAATCACTCTCCGTATGATTGGCTTTTCCACAGTACCCACAAGATACTTGAGGGGCTGAGGTCTGACCTCCTTGTGAGGCACCTCTTGCTTGGCCCCAGTCACGCGAAGCTCCTCTTGGAGTACTTTCCTTAAATGTCCCTGAAATTTTCTCACCACCATCTCCCCGACCTATCTTAGAGGATGGCATATCTAAATCATCCTGTCCTTGCCTTTGACTTCCTCCAGGCGCACCTCTCCTTTTTGCATGAAAAGCTCTCACTTGTGCCATAGCAATTTCTATTCTTTGGGCCTTCTCCAAAACCTCCGTAAACGTATTATTCTGGACTGCCGCCAAGGCCTCTTGTATTTCCACATTGAGCCCTTGCACAAACCTCCGTACTCTTCTTTGCTCCGTAGCTATCAGTTCAGGAGCAAATTTAGACAACTTCGTAAATTGAGTTTCATACTCAGCTATACTCAAAGTTCCCTGTCGGAGGTTAATAAAATCGTCCTCTCTCTTTTCCTGGACGATAGGTGGAAGGTATTTCTCGTTAAACTCCCGCACAAAATTCACCCATGTCCATGCGGTCCCCTCTCTCTCCCACTTAGCCCTCACTACATTCCACCAAGCCCTGGCCGGTCCCTCAAACTGGAAAACCGCAAATTGTACTTGCCTATCCTCTGTATAATTTAAAGCGGCAAAGATGTTGATCATGGCTTCAAGCCATCTCTCAGCTCCTTCCGAGTCTGGTCCTCCCAAGAACTTAGGTGGAGAGTACTTCTGGAATCTCTATAAGGCCCAATCTTGCCCCATATCGGGGTCCCTAGGTTGATTTACAGGGGCTTGACCCTGTTGTTCCACTAAACGGGCCAGAATATTAGTCATTTGTTGGATTGCAGTTGCCACTTGATCTCCCTCTATAGCCTGGGGTCCAGGTTGTGGCTCGACCATTGCACTTCCCTCATCTCTCGGTTCCCGCACCGGTTCTTGTGCTTGCCTACCCCCACGACCACGACCAGGACCACGTCCTCGAGTAGTTCCCCGATCCTGACTTCTTCTACCTTCCATGCTTCGCGACTAATCAACTATAGCAATATAGCCAGCTAATCAATGATAGAATATAGCCACTAAATAACTATATAAATATAAACAGAATAAAATAAGGCTCAAATAAACCTTTCCAAATCATAAAACAGGGGTAATGCAACACATTCAATCAAAACAAGTCACATCAAAACTCAAAGCACGTGAATAATAAGGATCCCAAATCCCATGAATATCTTCACACTATATTTCAAGTCCAGACTATTCGCATTCCCCGTGCCTTTGCTTTCGCCATCCAAACTTATCCTAATATTACGCGAGATCTCAACTTATCGTAAAGGTATCACTCTTTGGTACTCGGGGACAAGAATCCGAAAATATGATAATTCACCACTCAAGCTGGCCAGGCTCAAGAGCAAATCACCCGTATTAGAGATTCCTACCCAAAATACATATCTAAGGTCCCCAACAATAGACAATTGTTCCATACTTAACAAGTCAATCCCCACAGTCCGAGAACCCTCTCCCGGCACGAGCTCAATAGGAGCTCTGATACCATCTGTGACGGCCCCACCTCCCCTTGGGCGTACCCTAGGGTTTAGCGGACCGCCTGCCCAGCTCTCGCCAGGACTCACTCACTCGCATCAATGAAAATAAGGTGCAACCTTGATAATAAACGAAATAACGGTTCCCAAGAATGGAACATACGAATACATTCATTTCTATCTCAATCATCCATACAGTCCCAAATACATCAAAAGATTTAAGTTCTCAGTACATTCAACCCTAATCGAGCGACTAGCGCGAGTACAATTACAAAATTCAAAACAACTAGACTACGCTAGTCTGTACACGTCTCACGCCTCGCTCGTACCCCCTGTAAGGAAAACAAATGGTGTGGAATGAGCTAAAAGCCCAGTGAGGTTCCGAATAGAAATTGACCATTATTTAGAAGTACAAGTTTTCGATATAGCAAAGTAACGAGCATGAAGAGTTCATAAAAGTGAGCAATAGCACGTCAAGTAGCAATCTAAAAATGAGGGAGTGTAAAAGTTTTTCAGAAGAAACAATAATCCAATAAGCAATAATCATTCCAAAGTATAAGGATACGGAGGGCTCTCAGGAGCCAAATTCCCATTGCATCACCAGGAGCTTGATCACGTAATAGTTGACACTCCGTCAACTTTCAAGTAAGTAACCAATCTAGTAGGACACCACTTACACTACTCTCCGTCCACCATTCAAACCCCCTGCTGGGCCCGAAATCCTCAATAAACATGGGTGGTAATACTCGAGTATACCGATTAGTCGAGGAGATATCACTCCACTCGACAATCAAGAAACCCAGGGTTCGTTACCCAATCGACCAGACCCTTGCCGGCTCGACTCGAGTAACTTGCCACAGGGTTTCTGGAATTCCAGGAAGTGTGCACATCATAAACAAGTATATCAAATCGATTTCAACAATAAACAAGTATATATCAAATAAGGGCAAGTGCGATAAAGTACACTGTTGCCCGTTCAAGCCAATCATATATCATTTAATCATATTGATCAAGTATTGGAAACAAGTGTCCAGTTCAATCAGGTATTTGGAAGCACTCACCAAAATGAAGTGCCCCTAGTAATCACGTCTGGGTTATACTCCGGGTTCGGAGTCCAAATCTGCGATAAAACTTTGTTTCAGAACTTTAAAAAATCAACTAAGGTTCGAAACGTAGACGTTTCGTTCAATAAGAATGAAGACATGGAAATTCACTTGGAGGATATTCGTGAAACACTCGCTCGCTTTTCAAATTATATAACTTTGTAACATTTATACTTGGAAATGCCATTTGAGTGGAAAGTACAACGAAAACGTATTTCTAGTAGTCATGGTTGTATTTATCAAGGGTACAAGTTCGGCCAAATCCTTACCTATATACCTCGGTAAAAGAAGACGCAAATATCCTAGATAGTTCAAGTGGTAATCACTCTTAACCCTTACTCAAGTTGCAAGTATATTTCTCTAGTCCTCGAGGGTAAATTTGGGCAGCATGCCCTTTGTATTTTCCTATTTCTTGCCATTTATGGCTTCATTATTTTCCCCATTCAAACCCAAAGGTACACACACAACAATCTAATTTCAATAGCCGTTCAATAGGCTCAAGACAATACAAGGACAAAAATCAAGCTAACAACAAGTGCGGAAATGAAATTTAACAAGAGACAGATTTGATAGAGTTTTGCGTAACGGACACAACCGAAGGTACTCTTATCGGATTGGGGTGAAACTTATACCGTTTCGAAGCTAAGACGAGGGCCTACAACTTTCATGAAGATGACTTAGTCAAATTTCCAGTGTAACCCAGTCCAATTCCCAATTCGCAGAACCAACTTCCAACTAACCGGCTAGTTAACCGTACTACATTTAAATGGCCATATCTCAGGTTACCAAAGTCCGTTTAAGGCGTTCTTGGAGGCGTTGAAAAGCTAAGATAGATTAATAAAACTTTAATGTTTTGGAAAATGGCTAAATCAGCGCGGATCATAGTGAATAGACACGGTCAACTGGATGAACTGTCTAAAACGGATCATTGGATGCATCCTAGGGCAGTGAGGGTATTTTGGTCTTTTCACAGGCTACGATGCTCCGATTGGGCTGAAATTTTCTAGGAATATATAAAATATCATTCTATACAACTTTCATGTTTTATTCCAAGCCTAATTCGGCCTCTAGCACAGGGAACTGAAACCGGACAGAACTGAAGCATACAATTCCAGAAATCTGGAATTTTGGGATTTCAAGGGCAGTCTCTTCATTTTCTTGATTCAATCACTACCACAACCTCTTATACAAGCTTATATACATCATATACCACTCCTACAACAAGTATAAGAAGGAAATCAGTCAAACCCTAGCTTACATACATCACCCCAAAATCATCACAACAACTTGTATAGCTACTAATCTAACCAAAACATGAGTTATATAACAACTTAAACAAAAATAAAAGAACCAAAGCCATGGGTCAGACCTTATACCTCAACAAAAGGGCTTGCAAGAGTAATACTTCACCTCCTCTTGAAACTTTTGGTTCCCTTAGCTTCCCAAGTTCACAACTCACATGTTAATCGGTTTAGAATCTTGTTTCCTTCACTCAAATGGTGCAAATCAAGATGAAAGAAGGTTGTTTCTCTTGCTCTCTCTTTTTCTCTCTCTCTTGTCTCGGCCAAACCAGAAAAAAAAATGAGGAAGAATGAGCTAATTTGCAAGATAAGAAGGTAAGAAAATTAAGTTTAGTCAAAGCCACAAATTGCCAACACTTGGCACTACCAAAACCATCCAAAATCTTTTTTTTCTTTCCTTGCATTTTGAGTCCAATTTTTCGGCCAAGACGATAGCTATGAGGGGGGGATATTTTCTACCAATATCAAGGTTATGTGCTGGTAAGGAAATGGTAGTCAAGTGGGGTGTTCAATCGGTAGTGCACGGTACACGTCAGTTCGCACCGTTTTTCCTTAAGTCACACATACTAGGGTTTTTACTTCCTATTCACTAACTTTTTATCATTGCTTCTAATCACATATTATTTCTCACCTAAAAGTCACTCTTAAGCACCAAATTTGATCCTTACTCCATACCGGATAATTACACTACGGATACACGAAAAATCCTATTTCAGTTCGAATTGAAATCGGAAAGGAAAACCCTAATTTCCTATGATCATTGGCACTTTTCTAGGGTGATTGAGTAGTAGGATAGTGTAGACTAATAATTGCCAAATAATTTTCAAATAAAAGGGAATTTTTAAGAAATATATAAGGAATTTACAAGTCCTCACACTCTCTTCCCCTTAAGAAAATTTTGACCTCGAAATTCATACATGCACTCCTAAATAGCGTAGTGTATTTTCTTGTATATCCGCTTCTAGCTCTTAGGTCTCACTGTAGCCAAAATTTAGCTTAACAATAGAAATCACGAATCGTACCTTCTACTATCTCCGATGATTCAGGTAATGCCTGTTGATCCAAGGCGTACACTGTAGCTGGCACTCTTGGCTTAGTCCCTCCTACATTTGCTTGTTCAGGATTTAGGTGTAATCTACGGGGACAAGTCGCAAGCTGGTGCTCGGTGCTACCACACCATAAACATTTTCCTGCCTTTCGCCAACAATCACTCTCCGTATGATTGGCCTATCCACAGTACCCACACGATACTTGAGGGGCTGAGGTCTGACCTCCTTGTGAGGCACCTCTTGCTTGGCCCCAGCCACGCGAAGCTCCTCTTGGAGTACTTTCCTTAAATGTCCCTGAAATTTTCTCACCACCATCTCCCCGACCTATCTTAGAGGATGGCATATCTAAATCATCCTGTCCTTGCCTTTGACTTCCACAAGGCGCACCTCTTCTTTTTGCATGAAAAGCTCTCACTTGTGCCCTAGCAATTTCTATTCTTTGGGCCTTCTCCAAAACCTCCGTAAACGTATTAATCTGGGCTGCCGCCAAGGCCTCTTGTATTTCCACATTGAGCCCTTGCACAAACCTCCGTACTCTTCTTTGCTCCGTAGCTATCAGTTCAGGAGCAAATTTAGACAACTTCGTAAATTGAGTTTCATACTCAGCTATACTCAAAGTTCCCTGTCGGAGCTTAATAAAATCGTCCTCTCTCTTTTCCTGGACGATAGGTGGAAGGTATTTCTCGTTAAACTCCCGCACAAAATTCACCCATGTCCATGCGGTCCCCTCTCTCTCCCACTTAGCCCTCACTACATTCCACCAAGCCCTGGTCGGTCCCTCAAACTGAAAAACCGTAAATTGTACTTGCCTATCCTCTGTATAATTTAAAGCGGCAAAGATGTTGATCATGGCTTCAAGCCATCTCTCAGCTCCTTCCGAGTCTGGTCCTCCCAAGAACTTAGGTGGAGAGTACTTCTAGAATCTCTATAAGGCCCTATCTTGCCCCATATCGGGGTCCCTAGGTTGATTTACAGGGGCTTGACCCTGTTGTTCCACTAAACGGGCCAGAATATTAGTCATTTGTTGGATTGCAGTTGCCACTTGATCTCCCTCTATAGCCTGGGGTCCAGGTTGTGGCTCGACCGTTGCACCTCCCTCATCTCTCGGTTCCCGCACCGGTTCTTGTGCTTGCCTACCCCCACGACCACGACCAGGACCACGTCCTCGAGTAGTTCCTCGATCCTGACTTCTTCTACCTTCCATGCTTCGCGACTAATCAACTATAGCAATATAGCCAGCTAATCAATGATAGAATATAGCCACTAAATAACTATATAAATATAAACAGAATAAAATAAGGCTCAAATAAACCTTTCCAAATCATAAAACAGGGGTAATGCAACACATTCAATCAAAACAAGTCACATCAAAACTCAAAGCACGTGAATAATAAGGATCCCAATCCCACGAATATCTTCACTATATTTCAAGTCCAGACTATTCGCATTCCCCGTGCCTTTGCTTTCGCCATCCAAACTTATCCTAATATTACGCGAGATCTCAACTTATCGTAAAGGTATCACTCTTTGGTACTCGGGGACAAGAATCCGAAAATATGATAATTCACCACTCAAGCTGGCCAGGCTCAAGAGCAAATCACCCGTATTAGAGATTCCTACCCAAAATACATATCTAAGGTCCCCAACAATAGACAATTGTTCCATACTTAACAAGTCAATCCCCACAGTCCGAGAACCCTTGCCGGCTCGACTTGAGTAACTTGCCGCAGGGTTTCTGGAATTCCAAGAAGTGCGTACAACATAAACAAGTATATCAATTCAATTTCAACAATAAACAAGTATATATCAAATAAGGGCAAGTGCGATAAAGTACACTGTTGCTCGTTCAAGCCAATCATATATCATTTAATCATATTAATCAAGTATTGGAAACAAGTGTCCAGTTCAATCAGGTATTTGGAAGCACTCACCAAAATGAAGTGCCCCTAGTAATCACGTCTGGGTTATACTCCGGGTTCGGAGTCCAAATCTGCGATAAAACTTTGTTTCAGAACTTTAAAAAATCAACTAAGGTTCGAAACGTAGACGTTTCGTTCAATAAGAATGAAGACATGGAAATTCACTTGGAGGATATTCGTGAAACACTCGCTCGCTTTTCAAATTATATAACTTTGTAACATTTATACTTGAAAATGCCATTTGAGTGGAAAGTACAAGGAAAACGTATTTCTAGTAGTCATGGTTGTATTTATCAAGGGTACAAGTTCAGCCAAATCCTTACCTATATACATCGGTAAAATAAGACGCAAATATCCTAGATAGTTCAAGTGGTAATCACTCTTAACCCTTACTCAAGTTGCAAGTATATTTCTCTAGTCCTCGAGGATAAAATTTGGGCAGCATGCCCTTTGTATTTTCCTATTTCCTGCCATTTATGGCTTCATTATTTTCCCCATTCAAACCCAAAGGTACACACACAACAATCTAATTTCAATAGCCGTTCAATAGGCTCAAGACAATACAAGGACAAAAATCAAGCTAACAACAAGTGCGGAAATGAAGTTTAACAAGAGACAGATTTGATAGAGTTTTGCGTAACGGACACAACCGAAGCTAAGCTTATCGGATTGGGGTGTAACTTATACCGTTTCGAAGCTAAGACGAGGGCCTAGAACTTTAATGAAGATGACTTAGTCAAATTTCCAGTGTAACCCAGTCAAATTCCCAATTCACAGAACCAACTTCCAACTAACCGGCTAGTTAACCGTACTACATTTCAATGGCCATATCTCAGGGTACCAAAGTCCGTTTAAGGTGTTCTTTGAGGCGTTGAAAATCTAAGATAGTTTACTAAAACTTTCATGTTTTGGAAAATGGCTAAATCAGCACGGATCATAGTGAATAGACACGGTCAACTGGATGAACTATCTAAAACGGATCACTGGATGCATCCTAGGGCAGTGAGGGTATTTTGGTCTTTTCACAGGTTACGTTGCTCTGATTGGGCTGAAATTTTCTATGAATCTATAAAATATCATTCTATACAACTTTCATGTTTTATGCCAAGCCTAATTCGGCCTCTAACATAGGGCACTGAAACCGGACAGAACTGAAGCATACAATTCCAGAAATCTGGAATTTTGGGATTTCAAGGGCAATATCTTCATTTTCTTGATTCAATCACTACCACAACCTCTTATACAAGCTTATATACATCATATACCACTCCTACAACAAGTATAAGAAGGAAATTAGTCAAACCCTAGCTTACATACATCACCCCAAAATCATCACAACAACTTGTATAGCTACTAATCTAACCAAAACATGAGTTATATAACAACTTAAACAAAAATAAAAGAACCAAAGCCATGGGTCAGACCTTATACCTCTAAAAAAGGGCTTGCAAGAGTAATACTTCACCTCCTCTTGAAATTTTTGGTTCCCTTAGCTTCCCAAGTTCACAACTCACAAGTTAATCGGTTTAGAATCTTGTTTCCTTCACTCAAATGGTGCAAATCAAGATGAAAGAAGGTTGTTTCTCTTGCTCTCTCTTTTTCTCTCTCTCTTGTCTCGGCCAAACCAGAAAAAAAAATGAGGAAGAATGAGCTAATTTGCAAGATAAGAAGGTAAGAAAATTAAGTTTAGTCAAAGCCACAAATTGCCAACACTTGGCACTACCAAAACCATCCAAAATCCTTTTTTTTCACTTCGAATTGAAATCAGAAAGGAAAACCCTAATTTCCTATCATCATTGGCACTTTTCTAGGGTGATTGAGTAGTATGATAGTGTAGACTAATAATTGCAAAATAATTTTCAAATAAAAGGGAATTTTCAAGAAATATATAAGGAATTTACAAGTCCTCACACAAGAACCGAGAGAGGAGAGAGAGGCAACGATTGAGCCACAACCTGGGCCCTAGGCTGTAGGAGGAGATCAAGTGGCAATTGCGATCCAACAAATGACCAATATCGTCGCTCACTTGGTGGAGCAACAGGGTCAAGTCCCAGTGAATCAACCTAGGGATGATATGGGGCAAGATAGGGCCCTAGAGAGATTCCAAAAGTTCTCTCCTCCTAAGTTCCTGGGAGGACCAGACCCTGAGGGAGCTGAGAGATGGTTAGAGACCATGATCAATATCTTTGCCGCGTTAAACTATGCAAAGGAAAGGCAAGTACAATTTGCTGTTTTTCAGTTTGAGGGTCCGGCCGAGCCTGATGGGATGTAATTAGGGTTAAATGGGAAAGAGAGGGGACTGCATGGACTTGGGTGAACTTTGTGCGAGAGTTTAATGAGAAATACCTCCCACCTATCGTCCAGGAGAAGAGAGAGGACGATTTTATTAAGCTTCGACAGGGAACTTTAAGTGTATCTGAGTATGAAACCCAATTTACGAAACTATCTAAATTTGCTCCTGAACTGATAGCTACAGAGCAAAGAAGAGTCCGGAGGTTTGTGCAAGGGCTCAATGTGGAGATACAAGAGGCCTTGGCAGCGGCCCAGATTAATACGTTTACGGAGGTTTTGGAGAAGGCCCAAAGAATAGAAATTGCTAGGGCACAAGTGAGAGCTTTTCATGCAAAAAGGAGAGGTGCGCCTGGTGGAAGTCAAAGGCAAGGACAAGGTGATTTAGACATGCCACCCTCTAAGATGGGTCGAGGAGATGGTGGTGAAGAAATTTTAGGGACAACTAAGGAAATTACTCCAAGAGGAGCCTCGCTTGGTAGGGAGCAAGCAAGAGGTGCCTCACAAGGAGGTCAAACTCGAGTATCTTGTGGGTACTGTGGGAAGGCCAATCATACGGAGAATGATTGTTAGCGAAAGGCAGGAAAATGTTTATGGTGTGGTAGTGCCGAGCACCAGCTTGCAACTTGTCCCCGTAGGTCACACCTAAACCCTGAACAAGCAAATGTAGGAGGGACTAAGCCAAGAGTGCCAGCTAGAGTGTACGCCTTGGACCAACAGGCATTACTTGAACCATCGGAGATAGTAGAAGGTACGATTCGTGATTTCTATTGTTAAGCTAAATTTTGGCTACAGTGAGACCTGAGAGCTAGAAATGGATATACAACAAAATACCCTACGTTATTTAGGAGTGCATGGATGAATTTCGAGGACGAAATTCTTTTAAGGGGGAGAGAGTGTGAGGACCCGTAAAATTCTTTATATTTTTCTTAAAAATGCCCTTTTATTTGGAAATTATTACTTTCTAATAGCCCTACTACTCAATCACCCCACAATAAGTATAAATGAACCTAGAAAGTAGGGTTTCACTTTTCGTTTTCAAGTTAGAGCGAATTAGGGTTTTCATGTTTTTCCGTAGTGTGACTATTCGGTACGGAGTAAGGATCAAATTTGGTGCTTAAGAGTGAATTTTAGGGGAGAAATAATATGTGATTAGAAGCAATGATAAAAAGTTAGTGAATAGGAAATAAAAACCCTAGTACATGTGATTTAAGGAAAAAACGGTGCGAATCGACGTGTACCGTGCACTACCGATTGAACACACCACTTGATCACCACTTTCTTACCATATAAGCTCATTAATATTTGTGCAAAATATCCCCTCATTCTCAGCTAGCTTTGGCCGAAAATGTTGACCAAATTTGCAAGGAAAAGAAAAAAAAATGAGTGGAAATTGGTGATGCCACTTGTTGGCCATCTAGGGCCTTGACCAAGACCAAATTGTCTTGCCTTCTTATCACCATTTAGCTTCCTTTCTTCATCATTTTTTACTTGTTTTGGCTGAGACAGAGGGAGAGAAAAAAACCAAGGGAGAGATACACCAATCCATCTTGAGTTTGAGTCACTTAAGTGAGGAAACAAGAAACTAATCCGATTAAAACTTTCTTTGAGTGTTTAGCTAGTGGTGTGTTGGTGAAAGTTTGGAAGGAAAAGCTAGGGCTGCTCTTGGAAGTAACTTTAGTAAGGTAATAGTGCTGATTTACCATTTCTTACTCTTAATCTTGCTTAACTTGGCATAGCACCATAAATTTGTGGTGGATGATAACTATTATAATGATTTGGATGGATATAGTGTATGTTCTTGAGTTACATGAGTTAGGGTTTGAATGATTTTCTGCCTATACTTGCTGTATGGATAGTATATTTTGTATCTAAGCTTATATAAGAGGTTGTGGTAGTGATTGAAGCAAGAAATGAAGAAAGTTTCCTTTGAAACCGTAAAATTTCAGATTTCTGGAAAACTGTAGCTCAATTCTGTCTGGTTCCAGTTCGTGATGTTAGAGGCCGAATTAGGCTTAGCATAAAACATGAAAGTTGTAGAGAATGATATTTTATAGTTTTATAAAAAATTTCAGCTCAATTGGAGTAACGTAGTCTGTGAAAAGATCGAAATACCCTCACTGCCCTAGGATGCATCCAGTGATCAGTTTTAGACAGTTCATCCAATTGACCGTGTCTATTCACTATGATCCGTGCTGATTTAGCCATTTTCCAAAACATGAAAGTTTTAGTACTTTGTCTTAGATTTTCAACGCCTCCAAGAACACCTTAAACGGACTTTGGTAGCTTGAGATATGGCCATTTGGATGTAGTATGGTTAACTGGCCGGTTAGTTGGAATTTGGTTCTGTGAATTGGGAATTTGACTGGGTTACACTATAAATTAGACTAGGTGGTCTTCACCAAAGTTGTAGCCCTTTGTCTTAGCTTCGAAACGGTATAAGTTTTACCTCAATCCGATAAGCATAGCCTCGGATGTGTCCATTCCGTAAAAACCTGTCAAATCTGTCTTTTGTTAAACTTTATTTCCGCACATGTCATTAGCTTGATTTTTGTACTTGTATTGCCTTGAGCCTATTGAACGGCTATTGAAATGAATTTGTGTTGTGTGTAACTTTGGGTTTGATTGAAGAAAAGAATGAAGCCATAAATGGCTGGAAATAGGAAAATACAAAGGGCGTGCTGCCCAAATTTACGCTCGAGAACTAGAGAAATATACTTGCGACGTGAGTAAGGGTTAAGAGTGATTACTACTTGAACCATCTAGGATATTTGCATCTTCTTTTTTCCGAGGTATATAAGTAAGGACTTGGCCGAACTTGTACCCTTGAGAAATAAAATAATGACTGCTCGGAGTATGTTTTCCTTGTACTTTCGACTCAAATGACATTTCCAAGTATAAATGTTACAAAGTTATATAGTTTGAAAAGCGAGCGAGTGTTTCACGAATATTCTCCAAGTGAATTTCCATTTCTTGATTCTTATTGAACGAAACGTCTAAGTTTCGAACCGTAGTCGATTTTTAAAGTTCTGAAACAAAGTTTTATCGCAGATTTGGACTCCGAACCCGGAGTATAACCCAGACGTGATTACTAGGGGCACTTCATTTTGGTGAGTGCTTCCAAATACCTGATTGAACTGGACACTAGTTTCCAATACTTGATCAATATGAGTAAATGATATATGATTGGTTTGATCAGGTAAGAGTGTACTTTATCGCACTTGCCCTTATTTGATATATACTTGTTTATTGTTGAAATCGATTTGATATACTTGTTTATGATGTGCGCACTTCCTGAAATTTCAGAAACCCTGCGGCAAGTTACTCGAGTCAAGCCGACAAGGGCTTGGTCGATTGGGTAACGAACCCTGGGTCTCATGTTTGTCGAGTGGAGTGATATCTCCTCGACTAATCGGTATACTAGAGTATTACCACCCGTGTTTATTGAGGATTTTGGGCCCAGTAGGGGGTTTGAATAGTGGACGGAGAGTAGTGTAAGTGATGTTCTACTGGATTGGTTCCTTTACTTGAAAGTTGACGGAGTGTCAACTATTACGTGATCAAGCTCCTGATGATGAAATGGGAAGTTGGCTCCTGAGAGCCGTCCACATCCTTATGCTTTGGAATGATTATTGTTTATTGGATTATTGTTTCTTCTGAAAACTTTTATACTCACTCATTTTGAGATTGCTACTTGAAGTGTTATTGCTCACTGTTATGAACTCTTCATGCTCGTTACTTTGCTATATCGAAAACTTGTACTTATAAATAATGGTCAATTTGCTATTTGGAACCTCACTGGGCTTTTAGCTCATTCCACGCCATTTGTTTTCCTTACAGGGGTACGAGCGAGGCGTGAGATATGTAAAGACTAGCGTAGCCTAGTTGTTTTTTACTTTTGACTTGTACTCGCGCTATCACTCGATTAGGATGATTGTACTTGGATTGTATACACTTTGAACCTGTTTGGGTATATAGAGGCTTTGTATATTGATTGTACATCGATGTAAATTATAAGTGTGAATTGTGATGTTATTTATTATCTATGGATGTATGCACGTGATACGAGTGAGTGAGTCCTGGCGAGAGCTGGGCAGGCGGTTCGCCGAACCCTTTGGTACGCCTTAGGGGGAGGTGGGGTCGTCACATTGCATCTCAATGGCAGCCAACCTATCGGATAATTGTGTCATCACAAATTCATGTCTCGCCGCTTGTTTTCGAAGAGCTTGGAGCACCAGTTTGAGTGACACGTCGGCCTCAGACTGCTCGGATATGTTCCCTTCTTGAGACATATTGTCAAACCTGCAAAACAAATGTGTCCTAGTCTACCTTGCAAAGCACTCGTGTATCACTCAAGGAAAAACACACTCACTCTCAACTTTCCTTCTCGAAGTTCTTAAAACAACTTAAAGTCTCAAAAATTCTAGAATTAATTACCCTATAAGCAAGTAACAAGACACAAAGCAGAATTTTTTGTAAATCTTAGAAAACTCTACCCGAAGCTAGAACTTTTTTTGAGCTGCTATTTTTGCTGAGTTTCTGGTCAGTATTTTGGAGGGTAAGTGGTGCTTTTGGGGTGCTCAAATAATGCAAGAACCAGTCCTCAAATTTCAATCAAATCGGTTCGGAAAAACTAGCTCAACCGATTTTAGAAACTCAAGAATTCAAAGGCGGTTTGGCTAAGGTGTTTGTGGTAGTTTAGGTTTGGTTTTGGAAACTGATTTGGGTGTGTTTTGGGGCTGGTTAGGTCGTTTGGGGTTGTTGGAATTCACTCAAGATTGGAAACTCAAGATTTGGAAACCAATCAAGAATTGGAAACTCAAGGTTTTGGGAAATCAATCAAGATTTGGAAACTCAAGGTTTTGGGAAACCAATCAAGATTTGGAAACCAATCAAGAATTGGAAACTCAAGGTTTTGGGAAACCAATCAAGATTTGGAAACTCAAGGTTTTGAGAAACCAATCAAGAATTGGAAATCAATCAAGAATTGAAAACCAATTAAGATTTGGAAACTCAAGATTTGGAAACTTTATTTCCTTTGTGTGAGAGCCGATTCCTTCTCTTCTTCTTCTTTTTCATTTTTTTTTCATTTTTTTTTCTTTGGCTCTTCAAGGAACACAAATTCAGGTCACACCAACAATTTCAAGAAACGGATGAAAGGTTATGCAAATTCCAAGAAAACCCTAGTTCTTGATTTGTTGTTCAAGAACTTTCGAAACAAGACTTGGTGGTCCAAGAACTTCAAGAATTTTGTTCAAGAAGCTCAAGGACTTCCCCAAATTATGTTGTGGTGTCCAAGGTTTGCAAGAACAACAACCAATACTCAAGAAATAGGCAAAACAGAATTTCAGCAATACTCAAAAAAAATTCCAGCAACTTGGACACTAAAGCAATATAAGGTACATGACTTTTTTTTTTTTGTTAATAAACCCTAAGTTCGACAGCAAGAAAAAAGAGAAAAATCAGATTTTTTTTGACTCGGATTAACAGTAACGTGAATAGTACGCTATAGTCGATGAACAGTGATTCGCTACAGTACGATGAACAGTGATTCACTACAGTTTTTTTGGGACAAAAGACACAAACTAACAAGATATGAGCAACTTCAATTGAAAGAGAATCAACCTTGTGATACCCCGAAAATTAGGAGGTTGTTTGTAAAGAAAATACTAAAGTGTATTTCTTTGGGTTTGATTTAAAACCTTATTTTGTTTTAAAAGACTAGAAACCCTAAAAAAATTTTAATCAAAAACCCTAATTTACTTGTGACTAACCGGTTTTCTTAAATCACTCATATTTTAATTGAAACCCTAAGTTTAATCACTGGAATTGTAAAATTCCTCACGTTTTTCTTAAAATGCCTTTTATTTGGAAATTATTCATTTATTATGGCCCTAATACCCAATCATTCCTCAATAGGTGCAAATGAACCTAGGAAGTAGGGTTTCACTTTTCGTTTCCAAGTTAAGAGCGAATTAGGGTTTCACGTTTTCCCGTAGTTTGATTATTCGGTACGGAGTGAGGATCAAATTTGATAGGTAAAAGTGACTTTTGGATGAGGGAATACTATATGACTAGAAGTGATAATAATAAGTTAGTGATTATAAGCTAAAAACCCTAGTATACGCGATTTAAGAGAAATCGCGTCAAACCGACGGGTATCGATCACTACCGATTGAACCCACCACTTGACCACCACTTTCTTACCACCACATACCCTTGATATTTTTGCAAAATATCCCCCCCCCCCTCATACTCATCCATATGGCCGAAATTTGTGGCCAAAATGCAAGGGAAAGAGAGAGAAATTTGCATGGCTTTGGTGGTGGTGACAAGTGTCACCACCCTATGGCTCTTTGATTAATTTTTTTTTCTTGTTCTTTTATCCTTCATTTCAGCTTATTTTCCTTCATTCTTTCTATTTTTTTGGCCGAGCAAGGGAGAGAGAGAGAGCAAGAGAGAAAAACCTTCAATCCATCTTGAATCCAACCATTTGAGTGCAACCAAGGAAAACTAAACCGATTATTCACTAGGTGGAAGCTTGGGAAGCTTGAGGAACCAAAAAATTTCAAGGAGAGGTGAAGGATCATCCTTGCAAGCTTGTATCTTGAGGTATAAAGGCTGATCAACCATTCTTTTTCCATTAATCATGATTAAGTTGAGTATTAATGTTAGTATTGTGCTTGTGAACTTGTTTCAAGTGATTGTGATGATTGGATGGATGATTTTGAGTTGGGGTTTCTTGTGGGTTAGGTGTTGTATGATGTATATATATGGTATATGATCTTGTGAAGGTGAAAGTAGTGGTAGTTTCAAGGTGAAAATATGAATTATAGCTTGAAACAACAAAAATTCCAGATTTCTGGAAAATTGTGGTTCAGTTCTGCCTGATTCTATTTCAGTATGTTAGAGGCCGAATTTGGCTTAGAACAAAACATGAAAGTTGTATAGAATGATGTTTTATGGTTTCCTACAAAATTTCAGCCCAATCGGATCAACGTATCCTGTGAAAAGACCAAAATACCCTCACTGCCCTAGGATGCATCCAGTGATCTGTTTTAGACAGTTCATCCAATTGACCGTATCTATTCACTATGATCCGTGCTGATTTAGCCATTTTCCAAAAAATGAAAGTTTTAGTACTTTGTCTTATCTTTTCAACGCCTCCAAGAACGTCTTAAACGGATTTTGGTAACTTGAGATATGGCCATTTGAAGGCAGTACAGTTAACTGACCGGTTAGTTGGAATTTGGTTCTGTGATTGGGAAATTTGACTGGGTTACACTGGAATTTGGACTAAGTGGTCTTCATCAAAATTGTAGGAATTTGTGTTAGCTTCGAAACGGTATAAGTTTCATCCCAATTCGATAAGCGTAGCTTCGGTTGTGACCGTTACGGAAAAACACGTCAAATCTGTCTTTTGTTAGATCTCATTTCCGCACATGTTGTTAACTTGATTTTGTACTCATATGACTTTGAGCCTATTGAATGGCTGTTGTGATGAATTTATATTGTGTATAACTTTGGGATTGGCTGAGGAAAATAATGAAGCCATAAATGGCTGGAAAAATTAGGTAAACACAAAGGGCGTGCTGCCCAAATTTACGCTCGAGAACTAGAGAACTATACTTGCAACTTGAGTAAGGGTTAAGAGTGAATATCACTTGAACCATCTAGGATATTTGCATCTTCTTTTACCGAGGTATATAAGTAAGGACTTGGCCGAACTTATACCCTTGAGAAATAAAATAATGACTGCTCGGAGTACGTTTTCTTTGTCACTTCGACTTAAATGGAGATTTCAAAGTTTTACGAGCAAGCATAAGTTTTACAAATATTTTACTCATAGCCTTTGGTTTAAATGTACTCTTTTCACTTCCAAAACTATACTTATACTTTGTACTAGTAGTTATTCGGATTTTTTTTGGTTCACTTAAACTTTGGAGGGGTTTAACTGTAATATTTTCTCTTGGCTATTATTAGGGTTTCTTGGCGATTGAGAGTGTTATCCGGGAGGATACTTTGGACATTATTTTGCTTAAATAGGTGAGTGTTCTATATACGTTTTGTTTCTATGACTATGTAGGTTGTTGTGACTATGTGATTATTTGTGAATATTTGATTAAATGTTAATTGTTTTCTATGATTTCTCAAATGAACTTTCGCTAGGTGAGTGTGTATTTTATCGCACTCGACCTAAATAAATATGAAATTTTTGATGATTAAATGTTGAAATACTAGTTGTGCATGAATGTAAGCCTTTTGACTGAACTGGGCCCTTGCCTTTGTTACTGATCGACTCGAGCCAGAAGCGGACTCGGTCGGGCTATTTGGTGACTTGGGTGAATGTTTGGTATACTCGAGTATTACCTTGTTGTCGGGTGGAGTCCGGCCAATATCCGGATGGGGGTGAAAAGCCTGGCCAACGTCCAGGAGGAGGTGAATGATAATGAATGAATGAACGTCAAAAACGAGAGGTTTTACTTACAAAAATGCATTTTTTTAAATAATTGGAGGAATAAGGGAATGAAAGGGGAACGAACGAACGAATTGCTCCTTGTGAGCCTGTATCCTTTTAATGAATGTATTATCATTGCTTTATATTGGACATGTTTTTTTGATTATTTGTTATTACATGATTAATGTCCTTGTTTAATTACTTGTTTCTATGTATAGAACCTCACTGAGCTTTTAGCTCATTCCTTTAGTTTTGTTTTCTTTAACAGGGGACGGCGAGCAGGATGAGAACTCTGTATAGACTAGCCTAGTCTAGTTCTTTGATTTTGTAATGGTTCTCGCCCTAGTGCTTGGCACGGGTTGGATGTGTGTGGAATTGAGAATCTTTGTATATTCGATGTTTGCACTCCCTTTTGAGATAGTGGTGTACATAAGTTTTGCTTTAAATTTTGGATCGTCGTTATATTTATTCTTGTGGGTTTATTCTGGTTTTGTTTGAGGGTTGAAGTGAACGACTGAGTCCCGGCGAGAGTTGGGGAGGTGGTCCGCCGAACCCTCTGGTTCGCCTTAGGGGGAGGTGGGGCTGTCACAAACCTGATGCTCTGATACCAACTGATAAGCAACCCTAGGGGAAGACCCTTCTAGAACCTCCCAACTTTGTAATAACAGAGTTGGACCTTTTCTCCCAATGAAAATTGAACTCGATTGTTCTCATGAACTCAAGACCTCTGACACACGAAGGTAATCCGCAACCTTAAGCAAATAATGATGGATAAAGAGACACCACGATTAGGGAACAAACTAATCGATAAAGTCTGATTTGAATCCTAAGCTATGAACTCAAAAATTCAAGAATAAGTTAGATTAAGAACTTGAAGGAAAATTTCTCACGATTTCTGGTTGTAATATTCCGTCCCTTATTTTGAAAGACAAGGAGCCTTATATAGGCATGTAAAAGACCTAAACTAAGCTGCCAACAAAAACCTAATCCGACTTGGAATTTCCCTTGCTAAACTCGGCCCAAGCCCAAGTGCAACTAGGAAAACCCTAATCAACTTAATACGAACAAATAACGTTGGTGCTTGACTAAAGCAAGCTTATGACCAACTAGCTAAGCTACTTTAAGGATTAAAACTAGAGGACAACATGTCCTTTGTGCGATTACTAAACTAGGCAGCTTTAAAACAACTACTAACTAAGCTAACAAGTATGAGATCATTCTTTCATTTCAAACGTACAAGTGAACAAGGTAACTTCATGGTCCACCAAATCTTCAAACTTAGCTTGCTCCTTGCTTGTATGGTGAATGATCAAGGTTTGTAAAGCTTCCTTCACCCTCTTGGATCTTGATCTTGTCATCGGACCACCAATGTTGACTAAAGAATTCTTGACCCAAGGTTGAAGTTGTTGCGCACCCGTATCCGCATCATTCCCCCTCTCCTCGAAAGGATTTGTCCTCAAATCTTCAAAGTCTGTATCAATGTCAAAAGGAGATAGGTCAGACACATTAAAAGATGCACTTATGCCATACTCACTTGGAAGTTCCAATTTGTAGGCATTGTCTTTTATCCTCTCCAGGACACGAAAAGGTCCATCTCCTCTTGGATGTAATTTGGTCCGTCGAGATGCTGGAAACCTTTCTTTCCTCATGTGCACCCAAACCCAATCATCAGGTTCGAATACAACATGCTTCCTACCCTTATTCGCATGTTTTGCATATTGCGCATTTTTCTTCTCAATTTGAGCTCGAACTCTCTCATGCTAGGTCCGAACAACCTCTGCCTTTTTGACACCATCTGTGCTTAAATACTCATCAACAGGAATAGGTGATAATCTAGAGGAGTTAGCGGCTGAAACCCATAAACAGTTTCAAAAGGAGAATGAGTGGTTCGGTTATATGCAAACTCGACAATAGGCAAACATTCTTCCCACTTCTTCAAATTCTTTTGAACAATGGCTCGAAGTAAAGCACCAAGGGTTCGATTGGTTACCTCAGTTTGACCATCCGTTTGAGGATGACTAGAAGTAGAAAATAACAACTTAGTTCCCAACTTTCCCCAAAGTGATTTCCAGAAATAGCTTAAAAATTTCACATCCCTATCACTTACAATAGTACGCGGTTCCCCATGTAATCTAACCACGTCCTTGAAGAATAAATTAGCAACATGGCGCGTATTATTTGTTTTCCTACAAGGGATAAAGTGAGCCATTTTAGAAAATCTATCCACTACAACAAAGATACTATCCATACCTCTAGCAGATCTTGGTAAACCAAGCACAAAATCCATGGCTAAGTCTGTCCAAGGAGCATGAGGTACTCCTTGACTTTGCCTGCTTACACTTCAAACACTTATCACACATGTTAGCAACATCACGCCTCATTTTAGGCCAATAGAAGTGTTCATGCAAAATGTCAAGAGTTTTATCAACGCCAAAATGTCCCATCAACCCTCCGCCATGGGCTTCTCTAACAAGTAGTTCCCTAAGTGAACAGTTGGGAATACATAAGCAATTTTCTTTGAACAAGAAACCTTCATGCCTATAAAATTTTTGAAATGCAGCATGTGCACAAGCTTGAAACACATTAGAAAAATCGTCATCATGTGCATACAAGTCTTTAATGTGCTCAAAACCAAGTAACTTAGTACTCATAGTAGTGATCAAGGTATACCTCCTAGGTCTATCTCGACCTTCTCTTGCCCTCCTTTGGTTTTTCCTTGATCGAAGTGAGGTGTTAGAATGATATCCCTTATCATCTGCATCATGATCAGCATTCTGAACACTCGAAACCCTATTGTGCGTATCTCCGGTACCGTGCATTTCAATGGCAGCCAACCTGTCGGATAATTGTGTTATCGCAAATTCATGTCTCGCCGCTTGTTTTCGAAGAGCTTGGAGCACCAGTTTGAGTGACACGTCGGCCTCAGACTGCTCGGATATGTTCCCTTCTTGAGACATATTGTCAAACCTGCAAAACAAATGTGTCCTAGTCTACCTTGCAAAGCACTCGTGTATCACTCAAGGAAAAACACACTCACTCTCAACTTTCCTTCTCGAAGTTCTTAAAACAACTCAAACTCTCAAAAATTCTAGAATTAATTACCCTATAAGCAAGTAACAAGACACAAAGCAGAATTTTTTGCAAATCTTAGAAAACTCTACCCGAAGCTAGAACTTTTTTTGAGCTGCTATTTTTGCTGAGTTTCTGGTCAGTTATTTGCAGGGTAAGTGGTGCTTTTGGGGTGCTCAAATAATGCAAGAACCAGTCCTCAAATTTCAATCAAATCGGTTCGTAAAAACTAGCTCAACCAATTTTAGAAACTCAAGAATTCAAAGGCGGTTTGGCTAAGGTGCTTGTGGTAGTTTAGGTTTGGTTTTGGAAACTGATTTGGGTGTGTTTTGGGGCTGGTTAGGTCGTTTGGGGTTGTTGGAATTCACTCAAGATTTGGAAACCAATCAAGAATTGGAAACTCAAGGTTTTGGGAAACCAATCAAGATTTGGAAACCAATCAAGAATTGGAAACTCAAGGTTTTGAGAAACCAATCAAGAATTGGAAATCAATCAAGAATTGAAAACCAATCAAGAATTGGAAACTCAAGATTTGGAAACCTGATTTCCTTTGTGTGAGAGCCGATTCCTTCTCTTCTTCTTCTTTTTCGTTTTTTTTTCATTTTTTTCTTTTGTTTTTCATTTTTTTTTTTTGCTTTGGCTCTTCAAGGAACACAAATTCAGGTCACACCAACAATTTCAAGAAACGGATGAAAGGTTATGCAAATTCCAAGAAAACCCTAGTTCTTGATTTGTTGTTCAAGAACTTTCGAAACAAGACTTGGTGGTCCAAGAACTTCAAGAATTTTGTTCAAGAAGCTCAAGAACTTCCCCAAATTATGTTGTGGTGTCCAAGGTTTGCAAGAACAACAACCAATACTCAAGAAATAGGCAAAACAGAATTTCAGCAATACTTAAAAAAAATTCCAGCAACTTGGACACTAAAACAATATAAGGTACATGACTTTTTTTTTTTTTTGTTAATAAACCCTAAGTTCGACAGCAAGAAAACAAAGACAAATCAGATTTTTTTTGACTCGGATGAACAGTAACGTGAATAGTACGCTACAGTACGATGAACAGTGATTCACTACAGTTTTTTTTTTGGGACAAAAGACACAAACTAACAAGATATGAGCAACTTCAATTGAAAGAGAATCAACCTGATGCTCTGATACCAACTGGTGAGCAACCCTAGGGGAAGACCCTCCTAGAACCTCCCAACTTTGTAATATCAGAGTTGGACCTTTTCTCCCAATGGAAATTGAACTCGATTGTTCTCATGAACTCAAGACCTCTGACACACGAAGGTAATCAGCAACCTTAAGCAAATAATGATGGATGAAGAGACACCACGATTAGGGAACAAACTAATTGATAAAGTCTGATTTGAATCCTAAGCTATGAACTCAAGAATTCAAGAATAAGTTCGATTAAGAACTTGAAGGAAAATTCCTCACGATTTCTGGTTGTAATATTCCGTCCCTTATTTTGAAAGACAAGAAGCCTTATATAGGCGTGTAAAAGACCTAAACTAAGCTGCCAACAAAAACCTAATCCGACTTGGAATTTCCCTTGCTAAACTCGGCCGAAGCCCAAGTGCAACTAGGAAAACCCTAATCAACTTAATACGAACAAATAACGTTGGTGCTTGACTAAAGCAAGCTTATGACCAACTAGCTAAGCTACTTTAAGGATTAAAACTAGAGGACAACATGTCCTTTGTGCGATTACTAAACTAGGCAGCTTTAAAACAACTACTAACTAAGCTAACAAGTATGAGATCATTCTTTCACTTCAAACGTACAAGTGAACAAGGTAACTTCATGGTCCACCAAATCTTCAAACTTAGCTTGCTCCTTGCTTGTATGGTGAATGATCAAGGCTTGTAAAGCTTCCTTCACCCTCTTGGATATCTTGTCATTGGACCACCAATGTTGACCAAAGGATCCTTGACCCAAGGTTGAAGTTGTTGCGCACCCGTATCCGCATCAGAAACTCCCTTTGAAACTTCATTATTCCTCCCAATAAGCAAATCAGGCTCATGGTTGAAATTGAACATCAATGGATGACAAAGAGATACAACACTTATGATGCAAACTCCATGAAAAGTTTGATATTCACCAATGGATTTAGGAATAAAACATGCCAAGACCAGCTCAATTTTTCCTTGCTTAACCTGCATAAAAGTAGAAACACTAAACAACATAGAGTTAAGATCGTTAGAAAAAATGTATGATCTCACATCCTTTCTCGCAATCAACTCACTCTTAAAATTTTTAATCTCTTTCTCATGCTCAATAGCTGACTTTTTCCTCTCATTATTATCAACCTCTTTCTCCTTTTCAACTCCCTCGAATTTTACCTCATCAGTCACAATTCCCTTATCTAGCTCTTTCTTTATACTATAACGCTCATGCTCACTTTTCATGTATGCTAGATCAATACAAAGTTGGTCATAAATAAGTGATACAAGTGCAGAACGACGACCATTCAATAAGAAGGAATACTTATTAGTATGTCCATCATATTTAACTTCTCGCCTCAATATTCATGCTTTACCCAGCAATACATGTGTCACTTGAATTGGGACTACATCACACAACACTTCATCCACATACTTGCCAATTTGAATAGGTACAAGTGTGTGTTTAGTAACCCAAACATCAACATGAGCACTCGGCAACTTATACGATTGAAGATGATCAATGGTTGGAAGATTTAATTTGTTAACCATGATAGCGCTTGCAAGATTGACTTCACGACTCCTATCAATGGCCAAGTTGCAAGTTTTATCTTCGACACCACAACGAGTATAAAACCAATCATGCAACTGAGATTTGAGATGTCCAACTGCTCATCTATACCACGTAATACCACTTCTTTGACTCCCTTAGGATCAGGAAGAAGATATTGTAAGCTAGCCTTTAAATGCCTTGTATTCGCCATGATGTATGAGGAAACTTGCAAAAAAATTAGTGAAACAAAAGATACACTCGTCACTCGTGTATCACTCAAGTGTTTAAAACACTCAATGCTCTCACTAATCACTTCTCAAATCCCTTGATTGCTTCCTTTGAAGAAATCAGAAATTTCGTCCAAGTAATTCAATCAAACTTTAATCAAGTTTTCCCCAAAAGTGGCGTATGAGTAGCTGGAATTTAAGACTGAATGAAGACTCAAAAGGCAGCAATTATACAAGCAAAAATTCGCTGGAATCTTTTTGTTTCAGTCCGCAAAAGAAGGACTCAAAATGTTGTGAGAGTTTTACTTCGACAAGGACTGACTAGACTGGTTTGGGTTTCTTTCGAACACTCCTAACAATCTGTAAGCGACTCAAAGAATACCAGTTTATAGCTCGGATAGAATGCAAGGTTTGGTGACACAAGAAAACAAGATGGCAAAAATTTAGAGTCCTAGAAGGACTCTACCTACGTTGCATGCGGCTGGTTTTGTTCTTGGGAGGTTATACCCAATGTTTCTTGGGTGTTTGTGGGCTGTGGTTTCATGTTGGCGGCTGGTTCTCCCCGATTCAAGTAGACAAGTTTGAGGTGGACAGGTTTGGTGGGGCTAGGGTTTGTCCTAGCAAACCAAGTCGGTTAGGGTTTCCCTTGTCAAGGAGGTTTCCTTTTCCAAGAGGGTTTCTTATTTCTTGTGATCCGATTCTGGTTCCCTCTTTCTTTTCTTTCTTTTTTTTTTGGTTCAACCAGAATGCTTTTCTTTCTTTTGAATTTCGGATCAAGGTTTCAAGAACAAGAATGATTGGGCAGCCGCTAAGGTAGCCTTGCAAGGCAGCCGCAAGTTCCAAGGCAGCCTTGTGCAAGGCAGCCGCAAAACAAGAACTCGGTTCAAGCGGTGATTAGCCTTGTTCCAAGGTTCCAAGAGCAAGAGCCTATTGGTATTTGTGCCAATCAAGGCCGCCACTAAGTGTACCAAGATTCGGTGAAACAACCCAGCAATTTTATATAAAGACTTCCAAGATTCACCAAGAAAATAGATCAAGAAATCAAGATTTTCAAGAAACAAAGGTAAGCTTTTCAAGGGTTCCAAGGAAGATAATTGCAAAATAGATTCAGCTTTTTTGTGCAGAACAAACAATTTTCCCAGCCCTCTTGTTCAAAGAAAACACTTCGGTATCGAGAATTAACCAGCGACCATGATACGAACGGCACCAACCTTGTGATGCAACCCGTATAGAAAGGCTAGGATCTAGAAGGCGCAGACTCACGTTGATGATGAACGAACGCAGCGGATTCACCTAAACCCGTTGATCACGTGATCAATGAACCACGGTATGGGTAGAAGATGCCACAATCTAGCACGGTTCTAGATTGATAAGTCAATTGAATACCAAAGAATTGAATCTAAGATATTCAAGGTGCTTCAATGAAGCTTTGAGAGAACTCTCAAGTGTATTTCATTAATCATCAAAAACTGAGCATTACAATAGAAATTCTAAGTTAAATACTAACTAGTAATAAAGACTAATAGGCCAAGCTACTCACTGATGTGGCCCACATGACCTAAACCATTAACCCAAAGACTAACAACGACTAAGGTCCAAACCACAAGCTAGTTGGGCCTCTTTATTACATTCTACTAAACTAATAATGGGCCATGGACCCCCATAGCCGAATCATGGCTTCTAATCTTCAAGAATGGCCGAAATTAGGACAACAAGCCTAGCTTCATTGAGGCCCTCGATGGCCTTTGGTTCTCCACTTGACTCTCGGGCCGCACGAACCAATGTTTGTAGTGTTTTATTCAATCTCTTCGCGCGAGCTCGTGTCATAGGCCCCAATGGCACCTTCACTTGCTCCACTTAGATAGTTCTCTCGGCCTCCTCATCATTCCCCTCCTCTTGTGAAAGATTTGTCCTCAAATCGACCTCATCATCTGCAAGATAGGGGCTAAAATCAGTAACATTAAAAGTAGCCGAGACATTATACTCACCAGGAAGATCGAGCTTGTAGGCGTTGTCATTGATACGCGCCACAACTTGGAATGGTCCATCTCCATGGGGTAGCAACTTGTTGCGATGCTGGACAGGGAAACGCTCCTTGCGCAAGTGTAACCAGACCCGTCACCTGGTTCAAACACCACGCGACGCCGACCCTTGTTGGAATGCTTGAGGTACTGCTGGGTGCGAGCTTCAATGTTGGCCCTCACCTGCTGGTGCAAAGCCTGGACAAACTCGGCCTTCTTCTTGCCATCAAGGTTAGTACGCTCAGACAAATGCAAAGGCATCAAATCCAAGGGAGTCAAAGGATTAAAACCGTAAACAATTTCAAATGGAGAAAACTGTGTAGCACTATGAACTGTACAGTTATCAGCAAACTCGACATGTGGTAAACACTCCTCCAAAGTTTTGAGATTCTTTTTAATCATGGCCCTGAGCAAGGTAGACAAGGTGCGATTAACAACCTCAGTTTGACCATTGGTCTGGGGGTGATTGGATGTAGAAAATAGCAACTTAGTGCCCAACTTTCCCCATAAAGTTTTCCAGAAGTAAGAGAGAAACTTGACATCTCTATCAGACACAATGGTCCTAGGTACACCATGCAAACGGACAACTTCTTTAAAGAAGAGATCAGCTATGTGAGTAGCATCGTCCGTCTTATGACATGGAATGAAATGAGCCATTTTAGAAAATCAATCAAAGATGACAAAAATGCTATCATGACCCCTTTTACTCCTAGGCA
The DNA here is from genome assembly GCF_036785885.1 of Coffea arabica. Lineage (NCBI taxonomy): Eukaryota > Viridiplantae > Streptophyta > Magnoliopsida > Gentianales > Rubiaceae > Coffea > Coffea arabica. The sequence goes on along the minus strand of NC_092323.1, from coordinate 371,826 downwards.
GACCAAGCACAAAATCCATTGAAATGTCAACCCATGGTTCTGAAGGGATAGGTAGAGGTGTATACAAACCGAAAGGTTGGAGCTTGGACTTGGCGCGGTGACAGGTGATGCAGCGTGACACTACTCGCTCCACATCCCGCCTTATGTGTGGCCAATAGAAATGTTCCTGTAAAGCACTCAAAGTCTTGGTGACACCAAAGTGTCCCATCAAACCACCGTCGTGAGCTTTACGGGTTAGTAACGAACAGAGCATGACGGAATGTATAATTTGTCATTACAATACAGAAATCCGTCATGTATGAAGAACTTACCCTGACCCGACTTAGCACAAGACTTGTAGATATCAGAGAAATCAGAGTTGGTATCATAGAGTTCTTTGATAAGGTCAAATCCAAGGAGTTTAGCATCAAGTAAAGCAATCAAAGCATACCTCCTGGACAGTGCATCGGCAACGACATTGGTCTTGCCAGCTTTGTACTTGATCACATAGGGAAAGGACTCCACAAAATTGACCCACCGTACGTGTCTCTTAGCTTGTGTTGAGACTTGAGATGCTTTAGTGCCTCGTGATCAGTGTGGGTGACGAATTACTTAGGCCGCAGGTAATGTTGCCATGTCTCCAGTGCACGAATCAAAGCATAGAGCTCCTTATCATAAGTGGAGTAGTTCAAGGTAGCACCATTCAACTTCTCGCTAAAGTACACGATCGGCCTTCCCTCTTGGATCAACACGGCTCCAATTCCTACACCAGAAGCATCACACTCAACCTCAAAAGTTTTATCAAAACTAGGTAAGGACAATAAGGGTGCGTGTGTGAGCTTGTGTTTAAGGAGTTGGAATGCCTTCTCCTGAGCTTCCCCCCACTCGAAATTCACTCATGGTCTTGGGCACGGGCCACTCATTGATGGTCTGGACTTTGCTCTCGTCCACTCTAATGCCCTGTGCACTAACCTTATAACCAAGGAAAACAAGCTTATTAGTACAGAAAGTACATTTGCCAAGGTTGGCGAATAACCTCTCCCTGCGCAAAACATCAAGAACAGCTCGTACATATGCTGCATATTCCTCAGGACTCTTGCTATATATCAGAATGTCGTCAAAATAAACAACAACAAATTTACCTAAGAACGGGCGAAGCATATGATTCATAAGGCGCATAAATGTACTAGGGGCGTTAGTCAAACCAAATGGCATAACTAACCACTCATACAGACCATACTTAGTCTTGAATGCTGTCTTCCACTCGTCCCCTTCCTTCATTCGGATTTGGTGGTAGCCACTCTTAAGATCAATCTTGGTGAAATGACTGCACCATACAGTTCATCAAGCATATCATCTAAAGGAGATATAGGGTGACGATACTTAACTGTGATAGCATTGATAGCACGGCAGTCTACACACATCCTCCAAGTGCCTTTTTTCTTTGGAACGAGGATGACGGGAACTGCACAAGGACTCATGCTCTCGCGAGCCTTCATCTACTTGCCTTTGGATCTCCTTAGTCTCCTCAGGGCCCATCTTGTAGGCCGGTCTGTTAGGAAAGGACGCTTTAGGAATGAAATCAATCTGGTGTTCGATCCCTCTGAGTGGTGGAAGCCCACTTGGGATCTCGTCTGGGAAAACGTCCTCAAATTCTTGCAACAAAGAGGAGATTGCCGAGGTAAGTCATTGAGTGCCTCATGAGAAAGTAAAATCACCTCTTTGCAGTATAAAACATATACAACTTGCTTGGACAAAAGTAATTTGCGAACTTTCCTGTTCTTGGCAAGCAAGTTAGGCCGTTTCTCTATTCAACCAGATGACCCAAGGGTAGATGTCCTCTCGACTGGTGCCTTAATGATTGCTTTAGAATCGGTGGACTTCTTGGCTAACTCTCGTTCATGCTCCTATTGCAATCGGTGGTCTTCATGCACCTGCTGAGGTGTGAGAGGAACAAGTGTCATCTTCTTGTTGTGGTGCAAGAAGGAGTACTTGTTGGTGAAGCCATCATGAGTAGTGATATGTGCACGGACCTTAGCCCAAGTAATGACCTAGTTCGAGTTCCATTGGGCCCATTCACACCAACACGGTTTGGTCTTATTGAGTTGTGAATTCATGCTGACCCACAAAAAACAATCCCAAATCTCAATAAGACCAAACTTCAAGAGTTCCTGACATTCTTGTTCGGATTACTGAGTATCATCAGGGTTCATCCCTGAATGACTTGTTTTTGTGGGATTGATATCCTCATTCTTTTTGAAGAGAAGTCGGATATAGAAATCAGGGTTTTCCCACAAAGGGTGATCACATTTTTGTAAAAACTCTTGATGATTTGATGATGAACATGATTCTTGAATAATCCGAGCATGAATCTTCTGGAGTTGATCTTTCTCTTCTTGAATCAGGTATAATTTAGGGATATCAATATATGGTTTAAAAAACTTTTTTGATTTTATCTCTTGACCTGTAACAAGATATTTGTTTTGTTTATAAAGATCAAATCCAAGTAAAAGATTTTTTCCAGTAAAATTTGCTCCCAAAAATTTTGATGTAATAAGGCAATCTGGGAGAAGTTTTAGGGTTATGGGATTTTTTGTAATAAACTTGGTTTCAAAAAGATTCCCATCAGCTCCCCTAAACTTATTAATCTCTGGGATCCAATACGCATCTGGTAAAATATCCTTTCGCATAATTGATGTATGAGCTCTTGTATCAAAGAATGCAATTAGAGGAATAGGCTTAGAATATTTATCCAATAAAATATGAATAAGAGTTTGTGGATAAACTTCCTTTTCATGTTCCTCTTTGTTTGCCAAAGCTGTAACAGGACTTATGGTAAGGATATCTTCTGGGACCTGTAGAGCAAAGAGAATAGAATCAGTTATTTCTTCTTGTTCAGAAAATTCAGATTCTAAATCAGATAACTGATAATGAAGTTCATTTTGGATTTCTGAAATTAATTTTACTCCCTTTTGGTTGTTTGGACAATTTTTTGCAAAATGTTCGGCCTTTCCACAAATGAAACATTTGTTTCCTTTGGTTCCCCTGAATCTTTTAGACTTGCGCCTGAAATATCGCCATTTCTTTCTAAAAGGTTTTCTGGGAAAATCCTTGTAAGATTTGCTGAAGCTCTTGAATCTTTTGAATTTTCTAAACCCTTTTCTTCTTTTGGATGGAGCACAAGCCTGGCATTTTCCTTTAGTGATCAGTTCTGGTTTCTTGCATGCTTGATCCAAACAAACATCTCCTTTGAGATATTCTGTAACGGCCCCACTTCTCCCTAGGGCGTACCCCAGGGTATCGGCGGGCCGCCTGCCCAGCTCTCGCCGGGACTCAGTCAGTCACTATAAGAAAAGAGAATAAAATCCACAAAACAATCGAAATAACAATAATTCCAAACTTAAACGTAAACTTATATACATTACTGTCTCAATGGAAGTACAACTGTCAAAATATAGGTTCTCAATTCCCCATACAACTAGCCCGTGCCAAGCACTAGGGCGAGAACCTTTACAAAAGAAACCGAAGTGCTAAAACGGCTAATCTATTCGTAGCTTCCATCCTCGCACGTCTTCCCCTGCTAAGGAAAACAAAACTAAAGGGATGAGCTGGAAAGCTCAGTGAGGTTCCGTACACATAGGCAACAAGAGAAACAAATGCATGTAAACAACAATTCACGATACAAGTACAATAAAGCGATAAACACATTCATTAAAAGGATACGTGCTCACAAGGAGCCATTCGTGCATTCATTCATTCTCCTTCCATTCTCCTTCCTTCAATCATTTGAAAATACATTTTGTATAAGTAAAACCCCTCATTCATTCATTCATTTCATTCACCCCGTCCCTGGCTTTTGGCCAGGCTCCACCAACCTACAGGGTAATACTCGAGTATACCGAATCATTCACCCAAGTTCCTAATCGCTCGACCGAGTCCGACTGGCTCGAGACGACCGGTAACAAGGGGCTATGGCCAGTTCAGCCCGAAGGCCTACATTCATGCACAATTAACATTTCAATCGCTCAATCATTAAAATTCACAATCATTTAGGCTAAGTGCGGTAAAGTACACACTCGCCTCGAAAATCGTTTTAGCAATCATTGAAAGCGTTTAACATGTTATCAATCATTCAAACAAGCCATATAATCAGGAAATATAACAAATAAGGAACACTCACCTATACACGCAAAATAACGCCCACTTCTCAATCACCATGGAAACCTAAAAGGCCACAAAGACCACATTACAATCCATCTAACATGATTTAGATGAAAACAACCAAAACCTGACTACTCGCGAGTAAACGTATAAAAGGACTTTCAAAGTGTAAAGAGGGCGTTTGGATCCGTGAATAAGAATAACCCTAATGCAATCCAAACCAAAAGGGTTATAAAATCTCTAACGAAAAACATTTAACCATAACAAATCAAAATCCCAATAGATAGGCTAAGGAAATATTCTCTTGGAATTGTAAAGAATCATTCATGCAGCTACAAGCCACTATATATTCAAGTAGTGGTTATATAATAAGGGTTTTGATGAGAATCATATGGAAAAGAGGACTCGTAAAACTTTACTTGAAAGTAGTTCACTTGTGGCCGAGAAAACCCTAACTTGGCCGATAAAACCCCTAATTCAAACCTCTTTATTTTGAATACGGGGTAAGTAAACATTTGGTGGTTCAAATCGAAGAGGTAACATGTTTTCGAACGGTAAAATGGTCACATTAGTTGCCTTGCGGAAATATACAAGTTTAACTAGAACTTAGCCCTCGAATCAATATTTGAAAAACCCAAATGCAATTCTCAAGGAAATACACCCAATTTGATACAAGATACATTTCCAACCACTTTAACTTATTCAATTTCCAAGAAAACAAACGGACGGCATGTCCCTTGTGTTTACCTATTTTCCAGCCATTAATGGCTTCATTATTTTTTTCTCAAATCAGTCCCAACGTGTCATATAGCATAATCCCATCCAAAAGCCATTCACTAGGCTTACAAGTCATATAAATACACAATAAATACAAAGAGCAAGCTAGAAACATTTCCGGATAAAAACAGTTTTGACATCATTTTTGCGGTTTTGGCACCAATGGTGCTACGATTATCGGATGAGGGTGCAAGACCCACCATCTCGAAGCTAAAATACAGGGCTACAACAATGTAGAAGGCTACTCAGTCCAAATCCTAGCACAACTAGGTCAAACGTGCCAAATACTAAACCAGAATTACCAAAACAGGTTTGCAAAACACACAAAACTGTAATAAACACAACTCAGTCTATACAAGTCCAAATGCCGAAATTCCAAAGGAATAAGTTAGCTAAGACATCCAGCTACATTTCATCAGAAGACACCAACTTCAAAATCCAAACCAATGCCAGTCAAAACAACCAAATACAAACGCAGTTTTCACAGTCTGAGCAACCCAGATCAGCAATAGTAAAATCGACATATCTCTCTCTACACTAATCCAAATGACCTGAAATTTTGCAGGCACTTTAACCTCATCAATACCTACAACTTTCATGTTTTGAGCAAAGTCCAATTGGGCCTCTATCTATGAGATATAAATTCGGACAGAATGAAGAACATTGAAACCTAGTCTTCCCAATTTTCCTTCCAAACCAAACTTGCTTGCAAATAACCATCATTCACACCTCCTAGCCTCATTCTATAACATTTACATTCATCATACTTGGCCACATAGACAAAATCATATGCAAACAGAAAAATCATAATTAAATAGAAAACTTCACCATAATCAACCCCAAATCAAGATATAACTCACAAAATAACATATCCAACCCTTACAATTCACAATTTAACCATTAGCAATGCAAGAGAGAACTTTCTTAATCATCTTACCTCACAACTCAAGAAGACTAGCAATTCCAAGCTTCCCCTTTAAAATCACTCCACCCAAAAGCTTTAACCTTCCAAGAAGCTCACTTGTACGGAGGGAATTTAAATTCTATCGGTGAAGTTCCAAGATTGAAGCAAAAATCAAAGATGAAGATTGAAGAGTTTTTTCTCTCTTTGCTCTCAAAGCTCACGGCTGAACAAGAAGAGAAATGAGATATTTTGGTGATCAAAAGTGATAAGAAGGAAGAAAAAACGCTGGTCAAACCAGTTGTCCTGTCACAATCCGGCCGGTTTCTGGCCGGATTTCAGGCCGGATTCCTGGCCGGATATGAGGCAGAGACGAAACTCATTTTTTCAAAACTTCTCCACAATCCGGCCAACAATCCGGCCAAGAACTGGCCGGATTTCCGGCCGGATTCGGTCCTTCAGCATTTTCGCAAAATTTTTCCTCTTTTCCAAGTTTGATTGCCACGCTCAATTGTACTTCTAACACGTACACATACATACATAGCTCATACATAATTGCACATAACAACAAAGCCTTCCCGTTTTTAAAACGATTAGTGAACAATACTTCAATTAAACGGGAACAAGAGTAAACCAAAACACTTAGAAAATATGCAAGGTTTAGGGTTCTCACATATTCTCGGATAACCTTTCTCTTGTTGCAAAGATCATCAAGAGACAATAGGACTGATTGTTTAATTTGTCCAGGTGTCAAATTTAATATAGATCCATATTTATTATGGATATACATTTCTGCACCATTTGCAAGAGATTTTGGAAGTGAACTGATAAATGCCTGTTTGAGATTAATATCTGCACCAAGAGAATAAAACAATTTAGTCATCTTTTTAAAATGTTTATTTATATCACGCCGATCATAAGATAAACATTTCATCTGGAAGAATTCTTTTCTTTTTGTCTCCTGGCTTTCTCTGACATTCCCAATAAACGTCAGATGTAACAAGTTGATATTTTCCATAAAATCTTGTTTGGTTAAGAATATCATCTTGTCTGCATCTCCAAGAGTCATCCACCAATTCTTGAGAATTCCTGATAAATGAGTTGTAAAGACAAAGAATTTCAAAATGAGATTCTTCAGTAAGATTTTGAGCAAGCATCCAAGCATGAAAATCTTGGAATTTTGCTTCCCATTCTTCAAGAGGGACTTTATCAATTGTAAACAGAGGTACTCCCTTCGATTTAGGAAAACTATTCCTTTCTGGTCTGTTGAATGATGTTTCTCCTATCTCCTCATCATCATCAGGTTCAACTACCTCGGGTGCATCAGCCATGTGAATTGTAGGAATCTGTTCTATCTCTCCTTCGCTAGATGATTCATTAGAAGAAATATCTTCTGAGCTTTGGGTATCATCTGAACTTTGTGAAGAATAATCTGAAGAACAATCTTCTTTTGTCGAAACAGACTCAGAAGATTTGGGGTCTTCAACATAGGTAGATATATATGGAACTGATTCATCATGGAGTTCATGTAACATGGAAGACAAAGGATTGTCATAAACCTTTGTGGCCTCATTTGCTTTTGTTTCTTGTTCCAGAGAAAAAACAGGATTAGTATGGATATTGTACATCAATGAAGATGGCGGCTCATGAGCAATTTGTTTTTTTTTCCTTTTTCTTTCTTCTTCTTCTTGTTTCTCTTCTTTCTCAACAAACCTTCTTGCCTTTTCAGCATCTTCTTGTTTGTTCCTACGATATTCTCGTAGAACTTCTCCAATATCAAAAGGTTTTGAGGCCGGTTGCTGCTGATCTGGAAAGAAAACTGAAGGGGAAGGTGTAGTAACATTACCAAAATAAAAAGGTGTTGGCCAGTTTCTAATGGGAGTTGCCCCAAAAGCTGGACTTACCTTGGGAGGAGGTATTTCAGGTCCTAAATCATATTTAGGAACTTCTCCTGTAGTACGCAGAATATGAATTTGATTTTGTATAAATTTAGTTTCCTTTTCTTTATTCAAAATAAATTCAGCTAATGAAGATGGGTTAGAAGGTAGAATATATTTAAGATCTTCAAGTCTTTTTTCAAAGACAGAAATCATATGAGATACTCGAGAATTTTGTGTCTGAACAACAGTATCTATATGATTTACCTTACCATTAACTTCAGTTACCTCTTTATGAATAGAGGTAAGAGCAGAATTCTGGATCAGAGAATTTTCAGTTTGCCAATTAAGAACATCTTCTGCTGGGTTTGGTATGATAGTTTCTCCACTAGGAAGAACCATAGGAGCACTATTTTGGATTTTTGGGGTATGTCTGGCACCATTTTTATTGAAGGTTTCTAGCTTGGGAAAATCTTCTTCCCTGAACATGAAACATTCTTGAACCTTTGGAGTAGGATTCTGAATCAATGGTTCAATTCTGCAAAAGGGTTTTGGTTTCCAATCTATTTTAATCTGTTCTGCCTCCTTTTCTAAGATATCAAGGCATTTTTGGTAATAAGGATGAAGATCCTTTTTTGTAGGAGGAGAAAATCTTTTGGAGACGTCTGGAATCCAATCTGAAGGAATTTGATAACCATTGAACTTGCTTCTTTCTGATACAAAGGTATCTGTGTCTGGATCTTGGGGATCCAGATCTGGTTTGCAAGGTCGGGGTTCAAATGGGTGAGGCTTTGATTTTTTCTTTTTGGAAAGATCTGGTAGATCAATATCAAAAAGCCTTTCCAGTTGACATTCTTCACATTCATTGCAAACATCAAAATAGATATGGCCAGATATAGGATCTTGAAACCATGAGACTGGATGTGAGAACCTGTAACTTTTCCATTTGTTAGGTTTTATAATCTTTCTAGGCTTTCTTATTTTCAATGGCTTGTTTTCTACACTTTCTGTATCCGGAAAATTTTCTAGATTATTTTTACGAGTAAATATAGTTTTTAGATGATTTTTCTAGTATCGAATAGATTTTGAGAAATTAAGAACGTATATCGGACGTGGGACCCACTAGTGCGAAAAGTTCAGAAAAATTCGGCCAATTAGGTTAAATTCCGGATACTGTGTAAAATTTATCGGGTGTTAAGAGATAAGTAGAGTGTGTGAAATGATTGATGTGAGAGGAAAAAAAAAAGTGATAAGATTGCATTAATGGAGTGACAAGTGTCACACAACCATTGGTTGGACTTTGTTGGCAACTATTCACACTTTTGACTTTTGACCAAATTGAGTAAATATCTTGAAAAATTGCTCAAAAATCACCATTTTCTTCTCCTCCATGGCCGGTTCTTCCTTGAGCAAAGAAGAAAGAAATTCTTCAACTTTCTAGCTTCCATTTCACTCAATCTTCCAAAACCAACCACCTAAATTAGATTCCACTCCATAAAATTCCTCCCTTGGGTGCTAGTAAGTAGTTTAGTGAAGTTTGTTTGAAGAGCTAAGGTGTCCAACATCTCCCTCTCTCTTGTTTACTTGGTAAGTGGTATATGAACTCCCTCCTATACTTAATGATGGTTCATTTGTGCCTAATGTGAGCTAAAGTGATGGATTATGTGAATTATTTCTTGATTTGAAGAGTTTTGGTGAAGTTTTTATTTTATTGGGGATTTTTCTGGTTTAATATGAATGGGATGTTGTGGCCATCTTTGATGATTGGCAATGGACTATAATGACTCTAGTAGGTGTGAATTGTTGATAATTGCAACCAATTTTGGATTTGGAGTGAATTGTGAAAAGTTAGGGTTTGATAACCCCTAATTCTGTCCGATTTTGGATCATAGGGTTAGAGGCCGAATTGGACTTTGTTCAAAACATGAAAGTTGTATATATTGATGTGTTTGAGGTGCCTGAAAAATTTCAGGTCATTTGGATTAGTGTAGAGTGAGATATGGTGTTTTTACTGTTGCTGTTCTGGGTTGATCAGAATGCGAAAACTGCACTAGTAATTGGCCATTTTGACTGGAATTGGTTTGGATTTTGTTGTTGGTGTCTTCTGATGAAATGTAGCCGAATGTCTTAGCTACCATATTCCTTTGGAATCAATGCATTTGGACTTGTATAGACTGACTTGGACTGATTACAGTTTTGTGTGATTTGGGAACCTGCAATTACGGTTCTGGCTTGGTTTTCTGCATTTTGGACCTAGTTGTTGTGAGGACCCGTACTTTTCTTAATTGCACGTTTTCTGCATTTTCTTTATTAGAAAATTTTTCTAGATCAATTTTATGAGTAAATATAGTTTTTAAATGATTTTTCTAGTATCGGTTAGTTTTTGAGAAATTAAGAGCGTATATCGGACGTGGGACCCGCTAGTGCGAAAAATTCAAAAAATTTCGGCCAGTTAGGTTACGTTTTGGATACTGGGTTTAATTTATCGGGTGTTATGAGATATTTAGAGGTACCAAGTGGATAGGTGTGAGAAAGACAAAAAAATTAGGCATGACATTAATGAGAGGGACAAGTGTCATGAAACCATTGGATGGGGACTTTGACTAACTTTTCTTAACTTTACTAAACATCCATTTTGACCAAATGTTTCTTCATTTTTCACCTTGTTGGCTGAAATTTTGAGGAGAGAAAAGAGAGGAAATCCTTCATCTTGTACTTCAATCCCTTGCTCCAATCTTGATTTCTAACCATTAGAAGTGAAGATTACTCCGTCAAAGTTACTTATTAAGGAGGATTAAAGCTTCTAGTGGAGTTGTTTTGGAAGAAAAATTCCTAAGTCATCACCTTTCTTGATATTTGAAGGTATCATGTCTAGCCATCCTTCCTTTGTTCTTGATTATGTTAAATTAATGACTTGTGATAGCTAAAGAGATGTTTGAGTGGAAAATTTCTGACTTGAATGCAAAAATTTCCAGTTAAGGTTTCATTTCCTCAATTCTGCCCGTTTCTGTTTGACCAGGTTAGAGGCCGAATTGGCCTTAGAACAAAACATGAAAGTTGTAGAGAATGATGTTTTCTATTTATTTGTAAATTTTCAGCTCAATCTGAGCTCGGTAGCCTGTGAAAAGACCGAAATACCATTGACTGTCCATGAAACCTGTTTCGCGCCCAGAATTCTGTTTTTGTGTAGTTTTCCATTTTTGATCATGAAAATGCAGGATTTGGCCATGGAGGTCTTCATAAGAAATGTAGGGTTGTGTCTTAGCTTCGAAACACCATAAGATACACTTCAATCGGACTTCGGTAGCCTGAATTATTGCTGTTTAACAATTGTGCGGTTAGCCAACCTGTTTGTGAGTTTCTGGTTTCATATATGTCAATTTTGACCTAGTTTCACTACAAACTGGACTGAGTGGCCTTCTTCAACATTTTAGCCCTATTTGTTAGCTTCGAAACGGTGTGTCTTTCACCTTTATCCGATAATCGTAGCGCCAATGGTACCAAAACCGCAAAATGGTGTCAAAAACTGTTTTTATCCGGAAATGTTTCTAACTTGATTTTTGTATTTATTTTTGTATTTACATGACTTTAAGCCTAGTGAATGGCTTTTGGACATGAGATTATTCTATATGAGATGTTGGGACTGTTTTGAGGAAAATAATGAATCCATTAATGGCTGGAAAATAGGTAAACACAAAGGACATGCCGTCCGTTTATCTTCTTGTAATGTGAGCAAGTTAAAGTAATTTGGCGAATGTATTTTGTGACGAATTGGACGTATTTACTGAAAATGTTACCGGCTCTTTCAAAAGGTGGCCGAGGGCTAAATTTCTATTTGAACCTGTATATTTCCGCTTGGCAAATAAAATGATCATTTTACTATTCGAAAACCTAATACCTCTTTGGGTTGAAATTCCAAACGTTTACTTACTGTTTACCAAAATATAGAGGTTGACCTAGGGTTCTCTCGGCCACAAGTGAATAACTTTTACGTGAAGTTTTAAGAGTGAAAGGGAGATAGTTTTGCCACTTTTCATGATTTTCATCAAGGCATAGAGTCTATTGATTTTGAGCTACATAAACAATTCCGGAAACAATACTTCTTAGCTTACCTTATTGGATTTTGATTTGTCGTTGGTTAAAGTGTTTTCTGCCGGAAATTTCATAACCTTTTTGAGTTTGGTTTCGCGGTTGGTTTATGAACCCTAGTAATTTCCGTCCACGGATCCATATGCTCTTTTGACACTTTAAAAGTCATTTTATACGTTTACTCGCGAGTAGTCGGGTAATCCTTGATTTCATCTAAACCATGCTAGATGGATTGTAATGTGTTCTTTGTTTACTTTTAGGTTTCATTGGTGATTGAGAAGTGGACGTTATTTTGCGTGTATAGGTGAGTGTTCCTTGTTTGTTATGTTTCATGACTATATGGCTGGTATGAATGATTGATAATATGTTAAATGCTTTCAATGATTGTTAAAACGAGTCTTCTAGGCAAGTGTGTACTTTATCGCACTCGGCCTAGATGATTGTGAAAATTTTAATGATTCAATGATTGAAATGTTATTTGTGCATGAATGTAAGCCTTTTGGCTGAACTGGCCACTGCCCCTTGTTACCGGTCGTCTCGAGCCAGAAGCGGACTCGGTCGGGCGATTAGGGACCTGGGTGAACGTTTTGGTATACTTGAGTATTACCTTGTAGGTTGGTGGAGGTTGGTGGAGCCTGGTGAATGAATGAATGAACGAATGAATGAATGAGGGTTTTATTTATATACAAATGCATTTTCAAATGATTGAAGGTATAAGGGAACGAAAGGAGAATGAATGAACGAATGAATGAACGAATGGCTCCTTGTGAGCACGTATCCTTTTAATGAAGGTGTTTATCGCTTTCTTTTGTATTTGAATTATTAGTAACGTATAATGAATGCATTGAACTTCTTGTTGCTTATGTGTTCGGAACCTCACTGAGCTTATAGCTCACCCCTTTAGTTTGTTTTCCTTAACAGGGGAAGGCGAGCAAGGATGAGAGCCTGTATAGACTAGCTGGGTCTAGCTCTTGGTTTTCTTTTGTAACGGTTCTCGCTCTAGTGCTTAGCATGGGCTGGTTGTATGGTGAATTGAGAACCTCTGTTTATTGACGGTTGTACTTCCTTCTGAGATATCTATGTATATAAGTTTTGTTTTAAGTTTTGGATCCTAGTTTTGCTCTTTCTTGTGGTTCTATTTCTGATTTGTGTGAGTCAACGTCTGAGTCCCGGCGAGAGCTGGGCAGGCGGTCCGCTGAACCCTCTGGTTCGCCTAAGGGGAAAGTGGGGCTGTCACAGTTGTGCTAGGATTTGGACTGAGTGGCCTTCTACATTGTTGTAGCCCTGTCTTTTAGCATCGAGATGGTGGGTCTTACGCCCTCATCCGATAAGCGTAGCGCATTTTGTGCTATTACCGCAAAAAGAGGACGAAAACTGTTTTTTTGTTAAGGTCAAGTGGTGCATTGCTGAATTTCTGGTTTGCTATTATGCTTGTTTATGCATATGAAACCCTATTGGGTTATGATTGGCATGGCTTTTTGACTCGTTATCGAGTCTCATTGTACTTGCTTACATGTTTTAAGACTTACTCTTATTCCGGTCATTTCCTAGCTAACTTTTGTACTTGTACTGCTTTGAGCCTAGTGAACGGCTTTTGGTAAATGAGATGACTTTTGTGTGAACTGTTGGGACTGATTTGAGGATATAATGAAGCCTTAATGGCTGGAAAAGTAAGAAATTTAGGGGAGGTGCTGCCCGATTTTATAGGCCGTTTGGTTCCTTTAAGTTGGATTTGCCTTTTTGTGGAAATGAAAGGCTTTTGGGTTGTTTGCGCCTAAGTCTTCATGTTACCTTTTCGTTTCTAAGAAAATCATGTTTTGCACCCTTGCATTAGTAACTATTTGGCGAGGCGTACGACTAGTAGTCGAGCCTCACATGTGCATTCTGTTTACTCGATTCTGGAAGTAAAACCTTCAATTGGTTTATTTTGATTATTTTAGGATTTCTTGGCGATTAAGGCCAATCTGAAGTGAAAACTTTTGAAGTTGAGCCGGTGAGTGTTCCACTACCTGCTACCCATTATGTGAAATATCTGAATATCTGAATACTTGATTTATGACTATTGAAGCCAAATACTGTTTTGATAAAATGGAGGCGAGGGTGTACTTTATCACACTCGTTCTTCTATCTGTTCATATGCCAATTTTGAGTGCCTATCTGAATCTGCCGTCTGAATCTGCTATCTGAATCTGCTATCCTGTATCTGTATCTGAATCTGTTATCTGTGTCTGCATCTGTTCGGATTTCTATGACCTATGAGCTCAATCCTGTGGCTAAGTTATTCGAGTCGGGCCGGCAAGGGCCTGGACGATTAGATAACGAACCACGGTAGTCTGTTCGGGGATTTTTGGGTATTGAGACCCTTGATTCCGGTATACTCGAGTATTACCATTTCTGTTCGGTTGAGGTGAGCGGGCCCGGTAAAGGGGTGTTTGGTGGACAGAATTCGGTGTAAAGAGGGGTCTACGGACGCGTTGGTTCTATATGCGTTGACGGAGAGTCAACCGGTTTAGATCAAGTACTGCGCTGGAAATTTGGCTCCTGAGAGCCACCCGTATCCTTCTGATTTGAATCATTGGTTCCTTTGCTTTACATCTGACATGTGTGTCTGATTTGTTAAATGTGAAATGCCATGATTTTTATGTTCTCTGTTTGGTACCTCATTGAGCGCAAGCTCACCCCTTTCTATTCCTTTTGTTTTCCTTACAGGAAAATAAACCCTTTTGGTCTGGATTTGACACATGGCTGCCAAATTGAGCTAGTTGAACATACCTTTTGTATAGCTCATGTATTAAAACCCTAAGTGTACTTTTGGGGCGTTTCCTCTTTTGATTTGGCAAACCGTACATGTATCCACTTTTGAACCACTTTGGTATGCCCCTTTTGGGTTGTATATGCTAACTTGTGAGATGTAAATATTTGCTCAACGTTTGGTTGGGTTTTGACGTGTCGGTTCCTCTTCATGGCCGACTCCGACTTTGTTTTTTTTTATTTATTTTTGTGGGTTCGACTTGTTTACACGCGGTTGTATGCCCGAAAAGTATTAGATCGCGCTAATCTGAACCATTAGTCCTGGCGAGAGCTGGGCAGGCAGTCCGCCAACCCCTTTGGTTCGCCTTAGGGGAAGGTGGGGCTGTCACACTGGAAGTTCTTCTTTGTCAAAATACTGAATAATATCCTGACTTCTGTGTACGGATTGAAGACTTTGTGGATGATCTTCATGTATCTTCCATTGTTTTTCAAAGTCTGATGGATAATACATAGGAACCTGTACACACAAAATAGAAGGATGAGATTTTGAAATCATAGGTTTCAAATGAGAATGATCAAAAGAGATAGAAGTTCTCCATTCTGATGTTTGAGTTATTCTTGAGTTGGAAGACTCAAGAGGCTCATTTGCTTGAGTATGCAAATTTTCATAATCCGTAATCCAACTATTGGGTAATAATTGAATTAATTCTGATTTTGAAATCTGCCTTGGGACATGTGTGCATGAGGCACTGTTCTTCTCATCTACTCGGATAAGAAGAGCATTTTCACCACCTGGAATTGTGAGATCCAGTGCATGATTCTGTACATGATAAACCATCTGGTAGTGAAGAGTAGCGGCTATAGCATCTGAAACTTGTTCTGCCCCAATAATTTGTACCTGCACTTTAAGAGCATCTAGCAGATGTGGATCTGCTAAGGACATATTAAAATTAGGAAAGAGAGTAACTAAAACAGTTCCAGCATTAAGTGTTGTTTCTGTGGTTGCTATACAAGCATGCTGGTATTGTTTGAATCTTGTATCAAGTAGTGCTACACGAGCAACTACTGGGAGTCCTTTCCTTCCATGAAATGATAGGGAAATCTTGATTGCTCCAAAGTGTATATGGGTATAACCTTGCTATTTCCATTGCATAGGGAAATCATTGGGAATATGCAAGGTTATAAATTGTTCCTTCCGAGTAGCAGGAATTGGATGTTGGTCCACCTTTGATGCCTGGATGTATTCTTTAACTCCTTTAGGGTGAGATTTAATCAAAGATCTTATCACTCGTGTTGGAGGAAAAGATTGTTTACCAAAATCACTATATGGATTTATAACAGGAATAGAGGTAGGATTAACCACCTCTGGTTCAATAGAAACTTCATATAAATAATCTAACTTATTACTATTTATTGTTTCTAATTTCAAACCACTAGCAGTTGTAATAGTAGAAGACTTAGAAGAAGAAGCCATAGATTAAACACGACTAATACTTAGATCTTTATTAATAACAACTTTCTTTTTGGATTTTTCAATATCTTGGAGCATACGCTCCTGAGTACAAATAGCAGAAATACGATGATTCAACAAATCTATTTTTACTTGTCTACTCACAATACTATAAGACCATGGATGCAAATATTCAGAAAACTGTTGAATAGTATCTTTATATGACTCAATCCTATCCAAACATTCTTGTTTGCTAAGATCACTATATTGATCAAACAACTGGATATCACTATTTATGCAAATAGTCTTACGAATATGGTCATACCATGCATTATAATTACCATAATGATTTTGTACCCATGCCATGAGTTCGTCATGTTGATCTACTATATTCATGTGCATCCCAGGATAAACATCATTATATTGCAATATAATCCCCATATATTCTTAGCCAACCCTGGTCGGTGATTGGTTGTCTAGATCATGTCCAAGTGTAGATCACATCATTAACTTTCCTTCATTTAAGAAATGTTAAGCCTTTGTGAACTTTGTAGTAGGTCACCCACTATAGGTGTTGTGAGGACTCGAATTTTCTTATTTTTATTTTATTTTTCTGGTTTAATTAATTATTTACTCACCCAATTTCTCTGAATAATTTATTTCAATCATTTTAAACTTATTTACATGGAATAATGTCTCAATTATATTTTTAACACGTCTCGTTAGTAAAATTAATTTTTCTAGGGCTTGTTTTGCGAGAAATAAGGAGTACACGTTTTTCGAGACTATGTTCGATCATAGAGTACATTAGTCTTGGAGAATTAAGAATGATCAATAGTAGATGAAGAAAAGTTAATTGAGAGATTAGATGTGAGTAAGTTAAAATTAAGCTTATACCGTGCGCGCGTTGAAAGTTTTCCGAAAGACGCGCTGGTACAAATTAATTGGAGATTTGAGGAATTAATATTAGACTCATGTGGGGACTTATGTTTTTATTTCTAAAATAGTTATTTTCATGATTATTTACCCTAGTATTAGTTAGTTATATCATCGTTACAAGAATTTCTTTGAAATTACGTTTTATCGCGCACGAGTCGGAAGTTCGCGTTTTCACGCGCGCGACTAATTGATGGACTTTAGAAATTTATTTTAGACTACTAAGAGTGAACAATTATAGTGTTAAAGGAAGTACAATTGAGGTTTAGTACACAAGTGAAACAAACCCGAGAGAAAATGGACACGAAACGCATGCGCGACACTTTTAGTAGTTGACTTTTTCCCAAACTTTGGCCCCAAGTTTCCAAGCTTCCAAGGGAAGCTTTAGTCATCAGATTTCTCTCTCTCTCCTCACTCATAGCCTGGCCGAAACTCTTCAAGGAGAAGAGGAAGAAAAGCTTCTCCATTTTTGCTTCAATCCTTGCTCCATTTCATCTCAAATCTTGCAACCAACTTCCACTTCACTTGGAGATTCACTTGGACTAGGAAGGAAGCATCAACTCATGATTTTTCTTGAGGTTTTAGAAATGCAAAATTTCTGGTTTATCTCAAAGAAATAGAAGGTAATCATCCGATCACTTAAACTTAGTTTTAATGGGTTAATCTTTGCTAGGAAGCTTGTAGCTTCATGGTTATTGTTGTGGTTTGATTTTAAATGATTGGAGTGGGCTTTATGAAATCCTACAATGGATATATTGGACTGATATGGTGATTATAAGTGTGGTTTGTGTTAATTAAGTGGTAAACAAGGTGAGATTAGTTGGAAAATTTCAAGGAAAGTTGAGGAAAATTTCGGTTGGTTGATGACCAATTCTGCCCTGTTTTTACCGAAGCTTTAACTCAAATTTTTGGCGATCAAATGACCTTGAATCTGATGTAAATATGTTATATAGGATGTGTGGAAAGTTTCCACCAAAAATCACTTGATTTGGTTGAGGAAAAATCGAGTTTTGGTAGGAACAAAACTGGAAAATCGTATAACAGGGGCTCTCTGGCAGTAAACTTTGAACGATCATAACTCTTTGCTCAGATGTAGAAATCAAGTGCCGTTAGCGGCATTTGAAATTAGACATCTGTAGTTTTCTAACGGTATAAGATGCATCCCTTGATTCGAAGTGAGTGAGCCGTACTAGTTCACCAAAATTACCTGTTCTGTTTTATTGCTTTGCTAGAGGGTCACTGATGAGCTGAGACTTGTTACTTAAATTTGAGCTAGTTATGAACTGAATTTTAAAATGATTGCTTCCGATGAATTGTAGCCTGTTGAATGTAGTTTTCAATCCACCAACCATGTTCAATTTTAAGTTGAATTGAGTGAGTTGTGGTCAAATTACCGAACTGCACCAATGATAGAAAACCCTAGTTTTGGCTAGCCGAATGGCCTAACTTGACTTGGGACTTGTTGTTTTGCAAATTTTGACATCAATCACCTACCAAATGTGTATTGGATGTTTTTTAGACTTTTGTTCCATAAATGAGCCAGATTTGAGTCATTTTCATTGGGAAAAATGTTTGAAACGGAAGAAGAAAGCAAAAGACAGATTGGTCTTGGGATTTTCTTGAACTTTGGTAGTTTGGTTCACTACCTCCCCTTGTGAATTTTCAAATGAAATTTGGTAGAGGAGTAATCCTCATATGGAAGTTGAGTTGTACCAATTTTGGTGTCAATCTAAGACCATTTCGATATACAAATGATGTCCCAAAGTTGCTCTTCGAATTTGGAAAACTTTTCCTTTTCTCTTGGCCGAATGGTCAAATCTGATTTGGGAAGTTATATTTCGAAAACCTTGATGTCAATTACTTCTAAATTTCTTAGTGGATGTTTATGGAACATTGGTTTCAATATTTGAATTAATTGAGGTTGATTGTGTGGAACAAAGCTTTTAAAAAGGAAGGAGACGTGAGAAGGCAGTCTAGCCTTGGAATATTTCTTGAACTTTAGTTGTTTTAATGACTGCCTTTCTGTGGGAGTTTTTACATGAAACTTGGTAGAAATGTTGTTCATACATGGAAGATTTAGCGTACCAAGTTTGGTGTAGTTCCAATGCCAAATCGATGGTCAAACGATATTTCAAAGATAGCCTTTCAAATCTGGAAAATGTTCAATCTGTCCTTATTTTTAACTTTGAGCTACTATATCTTGATGTTCGAAACTCCAATTTTAGTTCTGCTTGTTGAGTTTTAAACTTTGATTGGAACTCTAATAGTTCTGTGAATTTTAGAGGCTAGTTCACTTTCTGTGAATTTTTCCGAATTTCCAAAGTTTACCAAAAACTAAGGCTGAAACTGTCTTGGGAGTCCAAGTCAGCCACTTTAAGCCGAAATTTGAGTATCTTCCATTTGGAATCTTAGGAAAGTGTCTTCTAGGAACTTTTAGTA
The DNA here is from genome assembly GCF_036785885.1 of Coffea arabica. NCBI lineage: Eukaryota > Viridiplantae > Streptophyta > Magnoliopsida > Gentianales > Rubiaceae > Coffea > Coffea arabica. The sequence goes on along the minus strand of NC_092323.1, from coordinate 352,466 downwards.
CTTTGGAACTAGTTTCCAACAGTAAAAAGTTTTCTAATTTTGGACATATTGAGTGCAAGATATGATTTTTCTAGGCTTGACGCACAAAGCTGAAATTTGCCAATTTCTTAGAAAATGAAATTTTGGAAACTTGAATTCTTATCTTGCTATTAATCTATCGTTTTGAACCCGATTTCATGGAGGATATGAGTTTAATCAGTAACTTTAAAATCTACACTTTTGAATCTTAACTTTCGATAAAATGAAACCATTATAAAGACATTGACTTGAATTCTAAAGCAAGTATGCATTCTTTCTTGTTTGATAAGGTATTTGTGAAATTGTGAGGGTCATTATTGGTCACTTTTCTTTAGGCGATCAAGAAGGTCTCGAAGAGAATCCCGAAGTGGATCATTGACGACTTTCTTTACTCACTTATTTTGATTGGTGAGTGTTCTATATAGGAGTACGTGACTTGAATTGTTTTATGACATGTTTACTCCATGGTCATTATGTGTTTAACTGTTAAATGCTACCGATAATTGCTCCTATGAACTTTTCCACCATTTTAAGGCGAGTGTGTACTTTATCGCACTCAACCTACTAAAATGATAAATGTCTACCGATTAACCGTGAACTACTACCGTTTGCCGTTAACCGTGATTACTTACCGTTTACCGACTTACTTGATTACCTGCTTACTTGATTATCGTAAATTACATGTTCATATGAAATTACCGTATATTGCTTACGTGTTTAATTAAGTGTTATTGATAATTGCTCATATGAAATTGCCCACCGTTTTAAGGCGAGTGTGTACTTTATCTCACTCGACCTACTAAAATGACAGATTTTTATCGTTAACCAAGAACTATTACCGTTTACTGTTTACCGTTTACCGATTTACTTGATTACTTGTGCATGTTGTAAGCTCTAAGCTGAACTGGGACCTGCCCTTGGTTACTAATCTACTTGAGCCAGGACTGGGCTCTGTCGGGTAGGTTGGAACCCTGGGATACCGTTTCGGTATACTCGAGTATTACCACTGGAGGGATAAGGTGATGGCCAGACAAACCGAGGGGATCTGAAGTTGTAAGGTGAAGTTGACCGAAATGGTTCCACTGGAACACCGTATCCTTCAATATGTGTTTATTTCTGTATCATGATAACTGTCTTATTGTAAATGTGCCAATGTGAAATCTTGAACCGTATATGTATCATGCTTAACTTACATGATTTATTAGAACTGCTAGAGTGTCTTGGAACCTCACTGGACTATGTAGCTCATTCCACGTTTTTGTTTTCCTTAACAGGGTTCAAAACCGAGAGTGCCCGTGAATAGTATTAAGTTGTTTCCTTTTGGAAACTTTAAGTTGTATTATAGCATATGGCTGTAGTACATATTCTTTTGGGTTGTATTAAGCTTGAAAGCTAACTAATTGTAAGTATGAAATATTTTGGAGTACTTGAATTATATAGAGAAAATATTTGAAGTATTTCGAGCTTTTGGATTATAGATTGTAGTGAGTCCCGGCGAGAGTTGGGTAGGCGTCCCGCCAATACCTTTGGGCTCGCCCTTGGGAGAAGTGGGGGCGTCACAGGTTTTCAATTACCTTGTGTACTTTTAGAGGTAAGATTAATGTTCTTCTCTTTGTATTTTAAAGTTTTTAATAAAATATAGATCTAGCATCCATCTCGCATGTGTAAAGTTTGCAAAGAAAAAAGAAAAAAAAAGATAGTTCATGGTTAGATGAATGGTACAAATAAATAATTAATTGAAATCCATAAATTGATAATAAATAATATTTAGTGCCATTGGACTAGTTTCTGGGTTCTACCTATTCAAAGGATAAGAACCATCATTTCTCTATTTAATTCTTCAAGAATTAATAGTCTAACTTATTCAACTAATGTGGATAAATATTAAATTCAATAAACCTTGTTGGATTTTCAACCTCACCACCACCAGCATGCTTGACAAACTCTTTTGGAGTGAAAAGGTGTCCATGGCATACACAAACAATAACTGCTCCTTCATTTCCATGATACTTGTATAAAAATCCTTTTGTCTCTTTGCCATTGGGCTTGCTTCCAGTGGTAGTTAACATAGGCATCTTTCTCAACAACATTTCTATAATCATCTCTAGTATAAAATCATCCCTATGAACTTTAATTCTCTTTAGTGGATTTTCTTGTGCAGGATCATCTGTTATGAGTCCCTTTCCTTTTGTGTTTGAGCTAGAGGCATATGTAGGTATTTGAGTCACTGATGTGGATATATCTTTCTCTGCATCTTCTTCATCTTCTGATGAGACAATGGATTTTTTCATTTTTTGTTGTTCCTTTTCTGCCATTATTACTACAACAAGAGAAGTATATCTGTTAGAGTTTATATTAAGAGTAATAAACATTTGTACTTGTTGATAATCAATTGAATTCAAAATATTAAATTCATATAATTTTTTTTTAAATATTACGGAATGTAGATCTAGTTAAAGATTGCAAAATAGAAAAAATAATTGAATAAATAAGCTGGTGCATGTGCCCAAAGGGATGTACATATATGTTTGTGGGTGTGGGGATGTGTTTGTCTCGTGTATATAAGCAGCCATACATATGCCAAGAGATCTCCATGAATATTTTAAAACCATGAGTAAAGTAAGTGCAAAATGCGCCAAATGTTTTAGATATCTAATGTCAGGAAGTTTTGTTTATCTTGTCTAACATACATACCAATTGAGATTCTCAGTTTTATTGATGGAAAAAACTTAGTGTTTGCTTTCAAGAATCAATAACAGGTATAAAAAGGGTTTTACATGATTTTTTAACATACCTCTTAATAAGTAGACTTCTGTTGTTCAACGTCCTGTAAGAACTAGCCTAATAAGAAGAGAAGATAAAGAACATAGATGAAAAACACAATGAGAAGTGGAGATGAGGGAAAGTTATATAGCAATAAGTTGATTTAGGAAAGAAATACCTATTATAAAATGTATTTGGGTCTTGTATACACCATTATTAAGAGTTTTATTAACTTAACTATTTAGATGATTAGAAGGTAAAGAGAAAATATTTTTACAAATTATAGATATTATTAAAATGCAATGATTTGGCAGTTCATGAATTTGGCTAAGAATAATGATTACCATATGTTATTGCATTGAAATTTGGGTCTACTTTTAGAGAATGCTAATACACGTGTTTGCTAACTGAGCTATGAAATATTTGAAAACTAAATTGGCTTTTTGTATGTCTACAATTTAACAATAAGTCATTATGGCTTTCTCTTTCCTCTAACTTTTTTTTATAATTAATAGATACAAGTTAAGAATTGAGTTCATATGTGCTTTCATACTTGACAAATTCGAGGCACATACATTTACATTATTACCATAACAAGATGGTTTAACTTTGTTAAAAAATATATATATGAATTTGTATATGTATTGTGACACCCGAAGGAAAAGAAAAGGAAAATTTTCTTTATTTATTGATTTATTTTTCCGCGTGCATTTTTCTTACTTTATTTTATTATCAAAATTTTCCAGAGACTTTTATAAATGAATATAGTTTTCCAATCATTTTTCTAGTATAAATTAGTTCATGAGAAATAAAGAGTGTATATTGGACGTGGGACCCGCTAGTGGCGTTAAGTTCGATAAATTCGACCAATTAGGTTATATTTTGTATACCGGGATTAATATACTAGGTGTTAAGAGATAATTAGAGATTACCCATATGGATGGGTGTTGGAGAGACAAAAGGATAGCTATGCATTAAAGAGGTGACAAGTGTCACTTTGTGATTCAAGTTGGACTTTTGACCATCTTACCTCAACTTTACTAAAACCAAAATTTGACCAAAAATCAAGCCATTTTCTCTTTCTTATGGCAGAAACTTTGAGAGCAAGAGAGAGAGAAAAATCTTCATCTTTCACTCCAATTTCTTACTCCAATCTTGAGTTCTAACCGATAGAATTGCAAATTACTCCATAAAAGTTGTTTACTAAGGAGATTCCAAGGTGTTTGTGGAGCTAATTTGGGAAGAAGAACTCTAAGCCATCACCTTTCTTGAGATTTCAAGGTATCATGTCTAGCAATCCATTCTTTGTTCTTAACAATGGTTTATTAGTGACTTGTGTTGGCTTAAAAGGTGATTTTATGGAAGATTTCTTGGATTAAAGTGAAGTTAGTTAAATTTCTATTTTTTCTTTGGGATTTTTCTGTTTTCCTATGATGGATATGGTTAGCCTTGAATTGATGGTTCTAAATGGTGTTAAATAGCTCTCTTGTACGTTAATTGCGGTTATTTGCGAAAAATTTCAGTTAGGGAGGACAAAATACCCAAGAAAACCCTAAACCACTCCCTTTTTATTTGGTAAGCGTAAGTAAACATTTGGAGTTTCCAATTGAAGAAGGATCATGTTTTAAGATGGAAAACGGTCATAGTATTTGCCAAACGAAAATATACAAATTCAAATAGAAACTTAGCCCTCGAGCGAAAATTTGGGCAGCACGTCCTTTGTATTTACCTATTTTTTCAGCCATTTATGGCTTCATTGTTTTCCTCAATCAATCCCAAAGTCACACACAATATCATCTTATTTCAATAGCCATTCCATAGGCTTAAAGTCATATAAGTACAAAAATCAAGCTAACAACATATGCGGAAATGAAGTTTAACAAAAGACAGATTTGACGGGTTTTGCGTAACGGACACATCCGAAGCTATGCTTATCAGATTGGGATGTAATTTATACCATTTCGAAGCTAAGACAGAGGGATACAACTTTCATGAAGACCACTCAGTCCAGTTCTCACCCTAACTAGGTTAAATTTACCAAAACAACTCCAGATTTTCCAGTTCGAAATTCACTGCAGAAATCAACTAGCAGTCCTGCTTTATTCACTCATATCTCAGCACACACAATTCCAATTCAGGTAATTCCAAAGCCATTTGAAAGATAAGATACAAGGCTATAAATCTTAAGAAGATATCATCAACCAATTCGGTAATATTCCTGGTCAAACTAACCACTTACCGAGGCTGATTTTCATTTTCGGACAGAAACAGGGCAGCAGGGGTATTTCGGTCTTTTCACAGGCTACGTTGCTCCGATTGAGCTGAAATTTTGTAGGCCCCTATAAAATATTATTATCTACAACTTTCATGTTTTGTTCCAAGCCTAATTTTCCCTCTAACATAGGGCACTGAAACCGGACAGAACTGAAGCATACAATTCCAGAAATCTGAAATTTTGGGATTTCAAGGGCAATCTCTTCATTTTCTTGATTCAATCACTACCACAACCTCTTATACAAGCCTATATACATCATATACCACTCCTACAACAAGTATAAGAAGGAAATCAGTCAAACCCTAGCTTACATACATCACCCCAAAATCATCACAACAACTTGTATAGCTACTAATCTAACCAAAACATGAGTTATATAACAACTTAAACAAAAATAAAAGAACCAAAGCCATGGGTCAGACCTTATACCTCAACAAAAGGGCTTGCAAGAGTAATACTTCACCTCCTCTTGAAAGTTTTGGTTCCCTTAGCTTCCCAAGTTCACAACTCACAAGTTAATCGGTTTAGTTTTCCTTGGTTGCACTCAAATGGTTGGATTCAAGATGGATTGAAGGTTTTTCTCTCTTGCTCTCTCTCTCTCTCTCCCTTGCCCGGCCAAAAGACAGAAAGAATGAAGGAAAATAAGCTGAAATGAAGGATAAAAGAACAAGAAAAACAAATTATTCAAAGAGCCATAGGGTGGTGACAAGTGTCACCACCAAAGCCATGCAAATTTCTCTTTTTCTCCCTTGCATTTTTGGCCACAAATTTTGGCCATATGGATGAGTATGAGGGGGGATATTTTGCAAAAATATCAAGGGTATGTGGTGGTAAGAAAGTGGTGGTCAAGTGGTGGGTTCAATCGGTAGTGATCGATACCCGTCGGTTTGACACGATTTCTCTTAAATCGCGTATATTAGGATTTTTAGCTTATAATCACTAAATTATTATTATCACTTCTAGTCATATAGTATTCCCTCATCCAAAAGTCACTTTTACCTATCAAATTTGATCCTCACTCCGTACCGAATAATCATACTACGGGAAAACGTGAAACCCTAAGTCGCTCTTAACTTGGAAATGAAAAGTGAAACCCTACTTCCTAGGTTCATTTGCACCTATTGAGGAATGATTGGGTATTAGGGCCATAATAAATGAATAATTTCCAAATGAAAGGCATTTTTAAGAAAAACGTAAGGAATTTTACAATTCCAGTGATTAAATTTAGGGTTTCAATTAAAATATGAGTGATTTAAGAAAACTGGTTAGTCACAAGTAAATTAGGGTTTTTGATTAAAATTTTTAGGGTTTCTAGTCTTTTAAAACAAAATAAGGTTTTAAATCAAACCCAAAGAAATACACTTTAGTATTTTCTTTACAAACAACCTCCTAATTTTCGGGGTATCACAACTGTGACAGCCCCACTTCCCCCTAAGGCGAACCAGAGGGTTCGGCGGACCGCCTGCCCAGCTTTCGCAGGGACTCAGTCGTTCACTTCAGTCCTCAATCGAAACCAGAATAAACCCACAAGACTAAACATAACAACGATCCAAAACTTGAAGCAAAACTTATATACATTGCTATCTAAAAAGGGAGTACAAACATCGAATATACAAAGGTTCTCAATTCACCATACATCCAGCCCGTGCCGAGCACTAGGTCGAGAACCATTACAAAACCAAAGAAACCAGTCTAGGCTAGACTCTACCGAGCTCTCGTCCTTGCTCGCCGTCCCCTGTTAAGGAAAACAAAACTAAAGGAATGAGCTAAAAGCATAGTGAGGTTCCGAACACATAGGCAACAAGAAGTTCAATGCATTCATTACATATAACCAATAATTCAAGATACAAATACAAAATAAAGCGATAAACACGTTCATTAAAAGGATACGGGCTCACAGGGAGCCATATATTCGTTCGTTCGTTCGTTCGTTCTCCTGTCATTCCCCTTATTCCTCCGGTCATTTAAATAAAATGCATTTTTGGTAAATAAAACCCTCGTTCGTTCTTTCGTTTCGTTCACCCCCTCCCGGAAATTGGCCAGGCTCCACCAGACTACAAGGTAATACTCGAGTATACCAAATTCACCCAGGGTCACCATATCGCCCGACCGAGTCCGCTTCTGGCTCGAGTCAATCGGTAACGAAGGGCAGGGCCCAGTTCAGCCCAAAGACTCATGCGCAACTAATGTAGCAATCATTAAATCATTGACAATTTCACGTTTCATTTAGGTCGAGCGCGGTAAAGTACACGCTCGCCTAGAAAATTTGTTTTGGAAATCCTTGAAAGCACTTAACACATTATCAAACAAGAACACAAATCATGAAGTCAAGAAAAATATAGCAAATAAGGAACACTCACCTATTACTCAAAACAACGTGCAAATATCCTTCCGGATATTACCTCAGTCATCGAGAAAACCTAAGAGTAAATGAGAAAGAATATTACAGTCTATCTAGCACAAACAATTAGGTGAAATCGAAGAAACCCAACAATTGATGAATAAAACGTATAGAAATGATTTTAAAGTGAAACGAGGGCATTTGGACCGGTGGACGGAAATAGCTAGGGTTTCATAAACTAAACGCAAAACCAAACAAAAAGGGGTATAAAATTTCCAACGGAAAACACTTGAACCAAAGACATGTCGGAATCCAACTATATAGACAAAGAAATATTGTTTTCAGGATCGTTTATATGGTTCAAAATCATCTCATATTCAAGTAGATATTATAGACTAAATGTCTTAATGAAATTCATGTAAAAGGGAGGACAAAATACCCAAGAAAACCCTAAACCACTCCTTTTTATTTGGTAAGCGTAAGTACACATTTGGAGTTTTCAATTGAAGAAGGATCATGTTTTAAGATGGAAAACGGTCATAGTATTTGCCAAACGAAAATATACAAATTCAAATAGAAATTTAGCCCTTGAGCGAAAATTTGGGCAGCACGCCCTTTGTATTTACCTATTTTTCCAGCCATTTATGGCTTCATTGTTTTCCTCAATCAATCCCAAAGTCACACACAATATCATCTCATTTCAATAGCCATTCCATAGGCTCAAAGTCATATAAGTACAAAAATCAAGCAAACAACATGTGCGGAAATGAAGTTTAACAAAAGACAGATTTGACGGGTTTTACGTAACGGACACATCCAAAGTTACGCTTATCGGATTGGGATGTAATTTATACCGTTTCGAAGCTAAGACAGAGGGATACAACTTTCATGAAAACCACTCAGTCCAGTTCTCACCCTAACTAGGTCAAATTTACCAAAACAACTCCAGATTTTCCAGTTCGAAATTCACTGCAGAAATCAACTAGCAGTCTTGCTTTATTCACTCATATCTCAGCACACACAACTCGAATTCAGGTAATTCTAAAGCCATTTGAAAGCTAAGATACAAGGCTATAATTCTTAAGAAGACATCATCAACCAATTCGGTAATATTCCTGGTCAAACTAACCACTTACAGAGGCTGATTTCCATTTTCGGACAGAAACAGGGCAGCAGGGGTATTTCGGTCTTTTCATAGGTTACATTGCTCCGATTGAGCTGAAATTTTATAGGCACATATAAAATATCATTCTCTAAAACTTTCATGTTTTGTTCCAAGCCTAATTCACCCTCTATCATAGGGCACTGAAACCGGACAGAACTGAAGCATACAATTCCAGAAATCTGAAATTTTGGGATTTCAAGGGCAATCTCTTCATTTTCTTGATTCAATCACTACCACAACCTCTTATACAAGCCTATATAAATCATATACCACTCCTACAACAAGTATAAGAAGGAAATCAGTCAAACCCTAGCTTACATACATCACCCCAAAATCATCACAACAACTTGTATAGCTACTAATCTAACCAAAACATGAGTTATATAACAACTTAAAAAAAAATAAAAGAACCAAAGCCATGGGTCAGACCTTATACCTCAACAAAAGGGCTTGCAAGAGTAATACTTCACCTCCTCTTGAAATTTTTGGTTCCCTTAGCTTCCCAAGTTCACAACTCACATTTGGAGTATTAAATCAAAATCTTGACAAGTAATACAAGCACTAATTTTCATGACTTGGGGTATGCTTGGAATAGGAAAGATATATCTCAAACTTACATCAAATTCTCCAAAAATTACATATCACAAACGCAGCGAAAACTAATTCCCAAGCGTGGAATGTACACGTACATCCATTCAAGTCCAAACATTCATACAAACCCAACTATTACTCAAGAGAAATCTAAAACTCAAACTATACAGGAGATAATCCATCTAGCCACGTGAATAAGTACTACAAGCACTTTTTTTGCCTCGAGCCCTGTGGAGGGGAATAAAACATTTTTGGGGTGAGCTAGAAGCTCAGCGAGTAACCAATCAAATCAGTAATCAAATCAGTTTCGTAATAGTTCATTTCAATGATGTCATGAATCAGTAATCAAATGTACGTTTATTGCTCTCGTGAGCCAGTGAAATCATGGTACTTAGATGGCCAACGCTCAAGTTGATCAGTTAACAATAAACAGTGAAACAGGAATATGGAGCCATTTGCTCCCGGTAAACAGTAAACCGTGGTGGAGACGTTGGTTCTAAGCCCAAGACTTCCCAAGAACTCGTTTAAGCCAAATCATGTCATGAACTCACATGCAAGCACACATGATATGCAATCGAGTAAATAATGCAAGAAACAATTCATAAGTAGCTTTGGAAACAGTTTGGGGTCACTCACCTTCACGGCTTAGGAACCATCCATCATATATCATTGCCTTGCCCAGATCCAAACCCTTCAACTCAAACTCAAAGCAATCAAATGCTTTCAAAGATCGGACAGCATATCCCCTTAATTTCCTTACTTTTCCATCCTACAAGCAACACCATTTCATCTCAAATCAACCACATACACATCATAGACTATCAAATACACCTTTCGGCACAATATCCATAACTGAAGCTACACTTATCGGATTGAAATGAATCTTATGGCGTTTCGAAGCCAAGACATAACCCTACATTTCTTATGAAGACCTCCAAAGCCAAATCATGCATTTTCAGGGTCAAAAAAGGAAGTTTCCACGAAAACAAAAATCTGGGCGCGAAATAGGGTTCATGGGCAGTCAAGGGTATATCGGTCATTTCACATGATACAGTGCTCGGATTGAGCTGACATTTGGTAGGAAACTAGTTAACACCATTTGCTACAACTTTCATGTTTTAATCTAAGCCTGATTCGGCCTCTAACATGCCCAAATAAATCCGACCAGAACAGGGCAAATGTAAACCCTAAACCTAGAATTTCCGCACAAAACTGAAATTTAATTGAGGACTGTAGTGAACGACTGAGTCCCGACGAGAGTTGGGCAGGTGGCCCGCCGAACCCTTTTGTTCGCCTTAGGGTGAGGTGGGGCTGTCACATGTATTCAAACTAATTCAATGGCATTAATGCAATGATGGCTAATGAAAAATTGACAATCATTATTCAATGACAAGTTTGCATTCTATTTTTGTATTTTGCAAATAAGGAATATAAAAAACACATAATTAAATTCATATCTAAAAAGATAATGTCGATAAGACAATACTTTGTAATTATTTAAAAATTAAATTATAAATAGTTTTCTATGAGTTGGACTATACTCAAATATGAACTAAGTGCTCTTAAAATTTGAATAAAATTTAGAAATAAAACATGTAAACTGGATACTTATAAAAGAGAAAGAGCACAAAATATTATGTTCATTCAAAGATTATATCATGTTACAACAATTCAAAGAGAACCTATTCACAATGTATCACTAAAAATACCTAATGTAGACTCTCAGTGGTGCTTAAGCAATGCGACAAATAAGTTGATTTAGAATTATAAATTAATTAAGATATTTACTTGTAATATAAATTTTGAAGTGGAATCAACGGAAACAAGTTAACTTAGGTAACAAATACCATGATTTGATAACTAATTAGACAACAAAATCCATGTGGAATTAAGGGAATCATTTATGCATATCATAATATTTTGGTAAAAAATATGTTTGTTATTATCATTTTTATAGACACAAAACAATACTGCATACAATATTCGGCGGATTGCATTATTGTCTAGTACTATCAACTTAGACTATTGGTAACTAAAAATTTATTGAAAACTCATGCATCCAATCCTATGCTATCGTTAATTTAGTTAAATTGAGAACAACATACATCATGATTTCTTTTCAAAATATTATAACAATATAGAAAGTTGGATACTCATATAATTCCTCATAATCCTTAAACAATTTAAATAAGGCTGCAACTATATAAAAGTCACACTTGTAATAGAAAATCATATACAACATCAAGCATTTCCTAAATGAATTTGCAAGTTGATTTATAGTTTGAGTTTATTGAATAATAGCTACAACAGAAATCATATCTTCACAGACAACATAAAAAATTGGTTATTGATATGTATAGTGTGAACAAGTTAACATTTAATAAGATTATTATGAAAATTTTGAATAAAAGAAATAGGATTATGAAAATCATGTCAAATATTGAATTTAAAAAATATCAGTAACTCAATTGCTACCTACTAATAAACTAGGTGAGAGGGAACCATGTTTTACATGGCTTAAAATATCTAATGTTTAGTTACTTGATGTCCATGTGATAATATCTTATAACCTTTGTAAGAATGATTTGAGGTCAAAAGAACTAATCTTGTATATTAAGAATAAATGAGCTATATTGCAATCAAAATGTTAAAAAAGAAAGTAGACTTAACAAAAAAAATAACTGTTAAAATAATAAGAAAAGAAAGCGAGTTTGATAAATAAATAAAGTATACTGGCTTGTTGCATAAGCACCACATTAATTTTAGCATAGTTAAGGAAGAAAAATTTAACATAGTGTCTAGCTATTAATGCAAAAGCATTAAATTTAATGGAGTAACAATGTTATAGAAATAGGTAATTACTATACTATCAAATGAATAATAGCTAATAGCTATTTGATTGATTGCAGTTACTGCATATTTGAAAGTTTTTAGAATCTCTTGTTTCAATTTTCTTCGAAGATTAGTATATATCAATTTCTAGTTACTCCTTTTTTTTTGTTTTATAATTCTTTTAGGTTTCTTGAAGAAGGTAACTCTTGTGTTATTTTTAGTAGGTGTGTATTTCTCTATTAATTAAAGACTCATAATCTATGAAGCCTATCTTTCCCAAATTTATTCTTCTACCTCCTCCCAGTTTTTTTTTTTTTTTTACTTTTAGCGCTTCTTATTTTTATCATCGTTGAAGTATGCAATTTATCCAAAAAGATGATTTTCATGTAATAATGGCATTTGTAGTTTAGATATACATTTCTAGATTCTAGATTTATTCTATTCTCTTTGATGTAGATCACCAGATTGATGATACTCAATCAATTTATTTTCTCAACCTTTAATTTGGCATATGTATTTCTACATATTTTTGAAGTGTTTCTATTTTGAACTATTTAGAATTTCTTCATATCACTTTTTTCATTATTATCTACAATTCTAAATATATTATTAAAAAAAATCTAATACTAATATTGTTATCAAAGTATTGATGAAAATCATACAATGATAAAAGATTAGTGGTTAAGTTGAACATTGTTTAATAAAAAAGATGATACGAAATATGGGCCGCTTTTGATACAAAATATGGGCCGCTTATGGGCCATGTTTTGGGCTGCAAGAGATTGAATCTTTTAGTAATAGTTAGTAGTTTATTTTCCAGACTTCTATTTTATTTGCTTGGAATAAATTTGGTCCAAGACCTCATGTTGAGTTGGATCTGATTTATAAAGTCTAGGCTCACTATTACTTAAGTTGGTTAATTAGCTTTTATTGAGTTATGTTGGGCCAGCTTAAAGCCTTCGTTGGATCGATTATAAGCTGACCATTAGATAGTGGATTTGAGTATTGGAATCGGGCCAAAAGCCTAGCCTAGCCGAGTTAGGGTTTTCAAGTCACTTTAGGTTTTCAAGTTGTATGGCTATATATAGTCAAGGCAAGAGACCTTCATAATCAGTTTTTTTTGGACATGAGAGTTCTCTCAAAGCTTCATTGAAGCACCATTGAATATCTTAGAATCGTTCTTAGGTATTCAATTGACTTATCAATCTAGGATCGCGCTAGATTGTGGTGTCTCCTACCAATACCGAGGTTCGTTGACCACGTGATCAACGGGTTTAGGTGATTCCGCTGCGTTCGTGTGTCATCAACGTGAGTCCTCGCCTTCTAGATCCTATCCTGTCTGTACGGGTTGCATCACAAGGTTGGTGCCATTCATATCAGCTGGCATCAGAGTTAGTTGAAGGTATCACGTATATCCCTTCTTTCCTTTGTTTCGTTTTGTCTTTTTTTTTGGTGTCGTTTTCTGCTCTTGTTGGAGTAAAAAAAAAAATTTCTGTCCAAGTGTCGCTAATCTGTCCAAGCCTTGTTCGAATCTGTTTTCTTGTTGTTTGTGTCAAAATTTCTATCCGTGGTTGTCTACAATCTGTCCAAGTAAGTCTGCACCTGTTTACTCTTGTTCTTGAGTTGAAAATTCTGATTTGTGGTTCGTGTCTCATCATCTTGTGTCGTGTTGTGTGCCGTGTGTTGGGCTGCCGCAACTTTGCTGTGGAAGCCATGAGAAATTAGGGTTTTGTCTAGGGTTCTTGAGTCAAAAAAAAAAAAACAAAAGAAGAAGCGGCTGCCGTACCTATTCTCTTGTTGTCTGAATTAGGGTTGCCATCCTTGTTTGGGAGAAAATTGTGGGCTGTCCGAAAAAAAATTGTCCTTGCTACCTTGCGACCGTGTGGACTGTTTTGGAGTTGTAAGCCGTTGTTTGGGAAGTATACCACAAGTCTTGGTGAATCTTGAAGTTCTTGATTGATTCTAGCATCAATCTTGAATTTCTTGAAGCACTAGAGTGGAAACTTGACAAATCTTGAATTCTTGAAACAACCAAGTGTATCGTGAATACGTTTGGCAAGTAAGGTAATCTGATTTGTTTTCCTTTTCGGCCATACCAAAAATTCAGTTGCAGCCAATCTAGGTCAAAACCCTAGCAGCCACACCTTGTGTTTCGTTGTTCAAAAAAAAAAAAAAATAGGGAGCAACATTGATTCGGCCAAGTCAGAAATTTCCAAAATTTTATTGCCACTAGTCAAAGCTTACATAGTGTGTTCGAAACTACAAAACAAAATCAAAAGTTTTGGTCCACTACTTCTTGAGTCTTGGGAACTTGTTTCATTCTCCTAGTAAAAAATTTCTTGTACTCTCTTGCGGTGGTGAAGGGTTTCCTTGATTTTGGAGTGAATTTCTTGGGGACATCTTGGGTAACCCATTGGGGGGGAGCTTGAGGAGGGTTATTGGTGCCACCTTGTTGATTGTCCATCTCTGAGTTCTTGTTCTTGAGCCAACACCGAATCTGCCTTGTGTGTTTTGCGCCTAAGGAAGCCGAAATTGAACTTGTCTTGTGGGTTAAGTGTCACGCCAATTGTGTTTAAATAGCCTAAACCAGCCGTGATCCTTGATTGTATTTTCCTAATTGCAATTGGTTTCCAAAGTTCTTGATTAAGATTGCTACCTTTGATTGATTTCCTAATCTTGTTTGGTTGCCAAAGTTGTTTGATTTCCAATCAAGACACATCACTACGTTTTAGGAATCACTCTTCCTACTTTTTAGGGATTGCCTTCCTACACTTTAGCAACATTTCTGCCGCCACCTTGCCCTACCTTTTAGGGATTTCCTTCCTACATTTTAGCCCTTACCTTTTCCTACATTTTGGGAGTTTCCTTAGCCTTTTCTTTCCTTTTCTTTTCGGCCACCTTTCCTACATTTTAGTTAGATAGCCGCCGCCCATTCCTTCCTTTAGAAGGCCATTCGGATCTACTAACAAGCAAAGGCAGCTTGCGTCTCAAAAAAAAAGAGAGAGTATTTTTCTCTTTTTTTTGGTCGAGTCTTTGTCTTCATTGCTGTCCGTGTCTCAGTCATCCCTGTCTTTTCAATTTTAGTCTGTCCATCTTGTTGTCTCTCGAGTCAATCATTCCTATTCAATTGAGGATTGCCACATTCTCGTGATCCAAATTGGAAAGTTGATTGTTTGCCGGGGAGGAGTTCTAATTTCTTCAAGGTAAGCTATCAAGAGGTTTTTGAGAAGTGAGTGGTGAGAACATTAGAGTGTTTTAAACACTTGATTGATACATGAGAGTGAGCGAAACACGTAAGGGAGAGAGTGAGCGAAACACGTAAGGGAGTGAGTGAGGACTATTCTACTAATGTTCGTTGAGTTGTGCAGGTAATAAAAGTATGAGACAAACGAATGCTCAACTTGAGCTTCACCATCTTGTGCCAAAAGGAGTAAATACTGTGGCATTGCGTGAGATAACTGAGCAATTGGAAATCATCAAAGATAAAAAAAATGATTGGTTTTATACACGTTGCCACATCAAGGATAAAGTTTGCAGCTTAGCCATTGATAAGGGTTGTGAAGTTAACCTCGCAAGTACTGTCTTGGTTGAGAAATTGAATCTTCCAACCATTGATCATCTTCGACCTTACAAGTTGCAAAGTGATAGTGGTGATATTTGGATTACTAAGCACACACTTGTTCCTTTTCGTATTGGCCAATACATGGATGAGGTGTTGTGTGATGTAGTTCCCATTCAAGTGACGCTTGTGCTGTTGGGACAATGGTGGATGTTTAATCGAGAAGTCAAATATGATGGATATACTAATAAGTATTCCTTCACATTTAATTGCCGTCGTACCAGGCTTGTGTCGCTTAATTCTAAGCAACTTTGTATTGATCTAGCATACACGAAGAGTGAGCATGAGCGTTATAGTATGAAGAAAGAGCTAGATGAGGGAATTGTGACTGAAGATGTAAAATTCGAGGGAGTTGAAAAGAAGAAAGAGGTTGAGAATAATGAGGGGAAAAAGTCAGCTACTGAGCATGAGAAAGAGATTAAAAATTCTAAGAGTAAGCTGATTGTGAGACAGGATGTGAGATCATATGTTTTTTCTAACGATCTTAACTCCACTTTGTTTAGTGTTTCTACTTTTATGCAGGTTAAGCAAGGAAAAATTGAGTTGATCTTGGCATGTTCTATGCCTAAATCCATTGGTCCAAATTCGACCATTCATGACACAAGGCTGATTAGAGAGCTTTGGAGTGGTTGGAGTATAGCCTTGAGTTTCCCATGGCGGATTGTGAGCATTTTCAAGCTGACCAAGAGACATGTGCACCGAATTACAATAATCATGATGTATGCAAATATCATTCATTCTAAGAGAGCCAATATGTGGAGATTTGAGGTTTCATACTGCCAACTCTTGTAGTACCATTCATTTCCAAACACGATTTGAGGACAAATCTTTTTCAATAGGAGGGGAATGATACGAAATATGGGCCGCTTATGGGCCATGTTTTGGGCTGCAAGAGATTGGATCTTTTAGTAATAGTTAGTAGTTTATTTTCCAGACTTCTATTTTATTTGCTAGGAATAAATTTGGTCCAAGACCTCATGTTGAGTTGGATCCGATTTATAGAGTCTAGGCTCACTATTACTTAAGTTGGTTAATTAGCTTTTATTGGGTTATGTTGGGCCAGTTTAAAACCTTTATTGGATCGATTATAAGCTGACCATTAGATAGTGGATTTGAGTTTTGGAATCGGGCCAAAGGCCTAGCCTAGCCGAGTTAGGGTTTTCAAGTCACTCTAGGTTTTCAAGTTGCATGGCTATATATAGTCAAGGCAAGAGACCTTCATAATCAGTTTTTTTTGATGATTAATACAACAATACATTTTGAGAGTTCTCTCAAAACTTCATTGAAGCACCATTGAATATCTTAGAATCGTTCTTAGGTATTCAATTGACTTATCAATCTAGGACCGCGCTAGATTGTGGCGTCTCCTACCAATACCGAGGTTCGTTGACCACGTGATCAACGGGTTTAGGTGACTCCGCTGCGTTCGTGTGTCATCAATGTGAGTTCTCGCCTTCTAGATCCTATCCTGTCTATACGGGTTGCATCACAAGGTTGGTGCCGTTCATGTCAAAAGAGTTTATTGGAAGAATAAAATTTTGTTTACTAAGTGTGATTGTATGTAAAGAGAAACAAATGAGAAATAAAATAATGAAGAAGTAAATAAGTTCATATGCTCATCCTTACCTTTCGGATGCATGTTATAGGTTCAATTTACCCAAATGAAAACATAAGGAAAGCTATCTGAATATATACTTCTGGCATAGGTCCAAGGTATCTAAACACCCTACTAACTAGTTATTAAATAGTAAAGGATCATCTTCTCAAGATATAAAATCCAAAAGCCACCTAGTTAAGCAAAAAAAATGTGCTATGTTTTCTAGAATTTACAAGAGAGAAGAAACAAAAAACAATTGTATTTGGGAGTTTGATTTGTTCATTTACTCTTTTAAAGAGTTGTTTGTAGAATGAAACTCATCGAATTAGTGTCAACGTTTTTAAGGGGAATTGAAAGCCTTCACTCAATTCGACTAGAGTTATTCATAAGATTGCAAGAGTTAGCAATTGTACAAGGGTCTTTCTCTCACCCAACTAAAGAGCCATTAGAGGAAGAAAACAAACATGCAATACTTGTGAAAATCTAATGAACAAGGAGATTGGACACTGGTCAAAAGCACTAAGACAGTAGCTGAATCACTATAAATCGAGTTTGTTTTTCTTTCCGCCTACTAATTTACTACATTTTTTTTATTTGCTTCATCATACTAAATAGTTTATTTTCTAGTTATAATCTCCGGTTCAAGTTTCATTTTTTTTTTATTTTGAACCTAACTCAAATTAGATTTCATTCAGGATAACATTTGGTATTGAATCTTAGTCTACTTTGAAATTAAATTTCACATTGTTGGCAATAAAGATCAGAGCAATCAATACACTTTCTTAGACAGTCAATGGCTAACTAGGCTATCTTTGTTAATGGAATAACATATAAATTTTTGAAAGATATATTGAAAGTTTTCTTCATTTTATTGATGTTATTTTCAATGT